>NC_090839.1:58621276-58994235 GCF_028021215.1 Eschrichtius robustus
GATTAGGGTTAGGGTACAGGTTAGGGTTAGGACAGGGGTTAGGGTTAGGGTTAGGATTAGGGTACAGCTTAGGGTATGGGTAAGGGTACGGCTTAGGGTATGCGTTAGGGTTAGGGTTCGAGTTAGAGTTAGGGTTAGCTTTAAGGTTAGGGCTAGGGTTAGGGTACGGCTTAGGTTACGAGTAAGTGTAAGGGTTAAGTAATGGGTTACGTCTAGGTTTAGGGTTACGGTATGGCTTACGGTACGGGTTGGGGTACGATAAGGTTATCAGTTAGGGTTAGGGCAAGGATTAGGGTACGGATTAGGTTTAGGGTATGGGTTAGGGTTAGGGTAAAGGCTATGGTTAGGTTTAGGGTTAGGTTTAGGGAACGGATTAGGGTATGGTTAAGGGTACGACTTAGGGTATGGGTTAGGTTTGGGGTACGGCTTTGGGTACATGTTAGGGTACGGCTAAGGGTACAGGTTAGGTTTAGGGTTAGAGTTACGGTTAGGGTTAGGGATAGGGTACGGCTTAAGGTACGTGTTAGGGTACGGCTTACAGTACAGGTTAGGTTTGGGTTAGAGTTACGATTAGGGTTAGGATTAGGCTTAGCGTACGGATCAGGGTTAGGGTATGGGTGAGGGTTAGGGTAGGGCTTGGGGTTAGTGTTAGGGTTAAGGTTAGGGTTAGGGTTAGGGCTAGGTTTAGGGTACGGCTTAGGTTACGAGTAAGTGTAAGGCTTAGGGTATGGGCTAGGGTTAGGGTTAGGGTACGGCTTAGTGTACGGGTTGGGGTACAACTTAGTGTATTGTTTAGGGTTAGGGTTAGAGTTAGGGTTAGGGTTAGGGTAAGGATTAGGGTACGGATTAAGTTTAGGGTACGGGTTAGGATTAGGGTAGTGGTTAGGTTTATAGTTAGGGTTAAGTTTATGGTAGAGCTTAGGTTATGGGTAAGGGTACGTCTTAGGGTATGGGTTAGAGTTAGGGTTAGGGCTAGGGTAAGGTTGAGGGTACGGATTAAGTTTAGGGGACGGGTTACTGTTATGGTGGGGGTTACGGTTAGGGTTAGGGTTAGGGTTAGGGCTAGGGTTAGGGTTAGGGCACGGCTTAGGGTATGGTTTAGGGTACAGCTTAGGGTACGGGTTAGAGTTAGGGTTAGGATTAGGGTAAGGTTTATGGTACGGATTAGGTTTAGGGGACGGGTTACTGTTAGGATGTGGGTTAAAGTTCGGTTTATCATTAGGGTACGGCTTAGGGTATAGGTTATGGTTAGTGTTAGGATAGGGGTTACTGTTAGGCTTACGGTTAGGGTACGGCTTTGGGTACGCGTTGGGGTACAGCTTATGGTATGGGTTATGGTTAGGTTTAGAGTTAGGATTTGGGTTAGGGTTAGGGTAAAGATTCGGGTACGGATTAGGGTTAGGGTACAGGTTAGGGTTCGGATAGGGTTAGGGTTAGGGTATGGCTTAGGGTACGGGTTGGGGTACGGCTTAGGGTATGGGTTACGGTTAGGCTTAGAGTTAGGGTTAGGGTTAGGGTTAGGTTAAGGTTAGGGCTAGGGATTCGGTATGGCTTAGGTTACAAGTTAGTGTAAGGGTTAGGTAATGGGTTAGGTCTAGGTTTAGGGATACCGTACGGCTTAGGGTATGGGTTGGGCTTAGGGTATGGCTTAGGGTATGAGCTAGGGTATGGCTAAGGGTACAAGTCAGGTTTAAGGGTACAAGTCAGATTTAGGGTACGGATTAGGGTTAGGGTATGGGTGAGTGTTAGGGTAAGGGTTAGGGTTAGGGTTAGGGGTAGGGTTAGGACTAGATTTAGGGTACGGCTTAGGTTACGAATAAGGTTAAGGCTTAGGGTATGGTTTACGGTTAGGGTTAGGGTTAGGGTAAGTATTAGGGTACGGATTAGAGTCAGGGTATCGGTTTGTGTTAGGGTAGTGGTTAGGGTTAGGGTTAGGGTTAGGTTTATGGTACAGCTTACGTTATGGGTAAGGGTACGACTTACGGTATGGGTTAGAATTACAGTTAGGTTTAGGATAAGGTTTAGGGTACGGATGAAGTTTAGGAGACGGGTTACGGTTAGGGTGGGTGTTAAGGTTATGGTTAGGGTTAGGGTATCACTTAGGGTATGGGTTAGGGTTAGGGTTAGGGTTATGGCACGGCTTAGGGTAAGGTTGGTGTACTGCTTAGGGTATCGTTTAGGGTTAGGGTTAGAGTTAGGGTTAGGGTTAGGGTAAGGATTAGGGTACAGATTAGGGTTAGGGTACGGGTTAGGGTTAGGGTAGTGGTTAAGGTTATGGTTAGGGTTACGTTTATTGTACAGCTTAGGGTACGGGTAAGGGTATGTCTTAGGGTAGGGGTTAGAGTTAGGGTCAGGGTTAGCGTAAGGTTGAGGGTACGGATTAAGTTTAAGGGACGGGTTACGGTTAGGGTGCGGGTTACGGTTAGGGTTAGGGTTAGGGTATGGCTTAGGGTATGGGTTACGGTTAGGGTTAGGTTTAGGGTAGGGGTTAGTGTTAGGGTTAGGGTTAGGGTACGGTTTAGGTTACAGGTTGTGGTATGGCTTAGGGTATGGGTTACGGCTAGGGTTAGAGTTAGGCTTAGGGTTAGCATAAAGATTCGGTTACGGATTAGGTTAAGGGTACATGTTGGGGTTAGGGTTGGGGTTAGGGTTAGGGTTAGGGCACGGATTAGGGAATGGGTAAGGGTACGAATTAGGGTATGGGTTAGGGTTAGGGTACGGCTTAGGGTATGTGTTTGGGTACGGCTAATGGTACACGTTAGTTTTAGGATTAGAGTTACGGTTAGGGTTAGTGTTAGGTTTAGGGTACAGATTAGGGTAAGGGTATGGGTGAGGGTTAGGTTTAGGGTTAGGGTACGGCTTAGGTTACGGGTTGGGGTTTGGCTTAGGGTATGGTTTAGGTTTAGTGTTAGAGTTAGTGTTAGTGTTAGGGTAAGGATTAGGGTACGGATTATGGTTAGTGTATGGTTTAGGGTTAGGGTAGTGGTTAGTGTTAGGGTTAGGTTTATGGTACAGCTTAGGGTATGGGTAAGGGTACGTCTTAGGGTATGGGTTAGAGTTATGGTTAGTGTTAGGGTAAGGTTTAGGGTACGGATTAAGTTTAGGGGATTGGTTAGGGTTAGGGTGGGGGTTATGGTTAGGGTTACGGTTAGGGTATCGCTTAGGGTATGGGTTAGGATTAGGGTTAGGTTTAGGGCTATGGTTAGGGTACGGCTTAGGTTACAAGTTAGTGTAAGGGTTAGGTAATGGGTTCGGTCTAGGTTCAGGGTTACGGTACAGCTTAGGGTACGGGTTGGGGCACTGGTTAGGTTATGGGCTAGGGTTAGGGTCAGGATTAGGTTTAGGGTTAAGGCAAGGTTGAGGAACGGATTAGGTTTAGGGTACGGGTTAGGGATAGGGTAGGGGTAGGGTTAGGATTAGTGTCAGGGTTTGGGAGCAGATTAGGGTATGGGTAAGGGTATGACTTAGGGTATGGGTTAGGGTTAGGGTTAGGGTTATGGTTAGGTTTAGGGTTAGGGTACGGCTTAGGGTACGCATTAGGGTACTGCTAACAATAGAGGTTAGGTTTAGTGTTAGAGTTACGGTTAGGGTTAGGGTTAGGTTTAGGGTACGGATTAGGGTTTTGGGTATGGGTGAGGGTTAGGGTAGGGGTTATGGTTAGGGTTGGGTTAAGGTTAGGGTTAGGGTTAGGGCTAGGTTTAGGTTACGGGTTAGGTTACGAGTAAGTGTAAGGCTTAGTGTATGGGTTAGTGTTAGGGTTAGGGTTAGGGTATGGCTTAGGGTACAGGTTGGGGTACGGCTTAGGGTATGGTTTAGGGTTAGGGTTAGAGTTAGGGTTAGGGTAAGGATTCAGGTACGGATTAGAGTTAGGGTACGGGTTTGGGTTAGGGTATTGGTTAGGGTTAGGGTTAGGGTTAGGTTTATGGTACAGCTTAGGTTATGGGTAAGGGAATGACTTACGGTATGGGTTAGAATTATGGTTAGGGTTAGGATAAGGTTTAGGGTACGGATTAAGTTTAGGAGATGGGTTACGGTTAGGGTGGGGGATTACGGTTAGGGTTAGGGTTCGTGTATCGCTTAGGGTATGGGTTAGGGTTAGGGTTAGGTTTAAGGCTAGGGTTAGGGTACGGATTAGGTTACAAGTTAGTGTAAGGGTTAGGTAATGGTTTAGGTCTAGGTTTAGGGTTCCGGTACGGCTTAGGGCAATGGTTGGGGTACTGCTTAGTTTATGGGTTAGAGTTAGGGTTAGGATTCGAGTTAGGGTTAGGGCTACGATTAGGGTACGGATTAGGTTTAGGGTACGGGTTAGGGTTAGGGTAGGGGTTCGTTTAGGGTTAGGGTTAAGGTTAGGGAACGGATTAGGGTATGGGTAAGAGTACGACTTAGGGTATGGGTTAGGGTTAGGTTACGGCTTAGGGTATGTGTTAGGGTACGGCTAAGGGTACATGTTATGTTTAGGGTTAGAGTTATGGTTATGGTTAGGGATAGGGTACGGCTTAGGGTTATGGTTATGGTTAGGGTTAGGGTTAGGGCAAGGATTAGGATATGGAATAAGTTTAGGTTACGGTTTAAGATTAGGGTAGGGGTATGGTTAAGGTTAGGGTTAGGGTTAGGGAACGGATTAGGGTATGGGTAGGGGTATGACTTAGGGTAAGGGTTAGGGTTAGGGTACAGCTTAGGGTACGTGTTAGGGTACGGCTAACAGTACAGGTTAGGTTTGGGTTAGAGTTACGATTAGGATTAGTGTTAGGTTTAGGGTACGGATTAGGGTTAGGGTATGGGTGACAGTTAGGGTAGGGCTTAGGGTTAGTGTTAGGGTTAAGGTTAGGGTTAGGGTTAGGGCTAGTTTTAGGGTATGGCTTAGGTTATGAGTAAGTGGAAGGCTTAGTGTGTGGTTTAGGGTTAGGGTTAGGGTTAGGGTTAGGGTACGGCTTAGGGTATGGATTGGGGTACTACTTAGGGTATTTAGAGTTAGGGTTAGGGTTAGGGTAAGATTGAGGGTACGGATTAAGTTTAGGGGACAGGTTACTGTTATGGTGGGGGTTACGGTTATGGTTAGGGTTAGGGTTAGAGTTAGGGCTAGGGTTAGGGTTAGGGCATGGCGTAGGGTATGGTATAGTGTACAGCTTAGGGTATGGGTTAGAGTTAGGGTTAGGGTTAAGGTAAGGTTTATGGTACGGATTAGGTTTAGGGGATGGGTTACGGTCAGGATTGGGGTTAGGGTTAGGGTTATGGTTCGGGTATGGCTTAGGGTATGGGTTACGGTTAGGGTTAGATTTAGGGTTAGGGTTCGGGTTAGGGCTAGGGATTCGGTATGGCTTAGGTTAGAAGTTAGTGTAAGGTTTAGGTAATGGGTTAGGTCTAGGTTTAGTGTTACGGTACGGCTTAGGGTACAGGTTGGGGTATGGCTTAGGTTAAAGGTTAGGGTTAGGGTTACGATTAGGGTTAGGGTTAGTGCAAGGATTAGGGTATGTATTAGGTTTAGGGTACAGGTTAGGGTTAGGGTAGGGGTAGGGGACGGATTAGGGTATAGGTTAAGGTATGACTTAGGGTATGGGTTAGGGTTAGGGTTAGGGTTAGGGTTAGGGTTAGGGTTAGGGTTACAGTACGGCTTAGGGTAAGGTTTGGGGTATGGCTTACGGTATTGTTTATGGTTAGGGTTAGAGTTAGGGTTGGGGTTAGGGTAAGGATTAGGGTACGGATTAGGGTTAGGGTACGGGTTAGGGTTAGAGTAGTGGTTAGGGTTAGGGTTAATTTTATAGTACAGCTTAGGGTATGGGTAAGGGTACGGCTTAGGGTATGGGTTAGGGTTAGGGCATGGCTTAGGGTACATGTTAGGGTACGGCTAAGAGTACAGGTTAAGTTTAGGGTTAGAGTTACGGTTAGGGTTAGTGTTAGGTTTAGGTTACGGATTGGGGTTAGGTTATGGCTGAGGGTTAGGGTAGGGGTTAGGTTTAGGGTTAGGGTTAAGGTTAGGGTTAGGGTTCGGGCTAGGTTTAGGGTACGGTTGAGGTTACGAGTAAGTGTAAGACTTCGTGTATGGGTTAGTGTTAGTGTGAAGGTTAGGGTACAGCTTAGGGTACAGGTTGGGCTATGGCTTAAGTTATGGGTTAGGGTTAGGGTTAGGATTCGGGTTAGGGTTAGGGCAAGGATTAGGGTACGGATTAGGTTTAGGGTATGAGTTACGGTTAGGGAGGGGTACGGGTAGGGTTAGGGTTGGGGAATGGATGAGCGTATGGGTAAGGGTACGACTTAGGATATGGGTTAGGGTTAGGGTACCACTTAGGGTACGGGTTGGGGTACGGCTTAGGGTATGGGTTATGGTTAGGGTTAGGGTCAAGATTTGGGTACGGATTACGGTTAGGGTACAGGTTAGGTTTAGGATAGGGTTAGGGTTAGGATTAGGGTACGGCTTAGGGTATAGGTAGGGTACGGATTAGGTTATCGGTTAGGTTTAGGATAGGGTTAGGGTTAGGATTAGGGTACGGCTTAGGGTATAGGTAGGGTACGGATTAGGTTATCGGTTAGGGTTAGGGTTAGGGTTAGGGTATGGCTTAGGGTACGGGTTAGGGTTAGGGTTTGAGTTAGGGTTAGGGTTAGGTTTAGGGTTAGGGCTGGGGTTAGGGTACGGCATAGGTTATGAGTAAGTGTAAGGGTTAGGTAATGGGTTAAGTCTAGGTTTAGGGTTATGGTACGGCTTAGGGTACGGGTTGGGGTATGGCTTAGGTTATGGATTAGGGTTAGGGTTAGGATTAGGGTTAGGGTTAGGGTTAGGGTTAGGGTTAGGTTTAGGGTTAGGGTACAGATTAGGGTTAGAGTATGGGTGAGGGTTAATGTAGGCGTTAGGGTTAGGGTTAGGATTGAGGTTAGGGTTAGGGTTAGGGTTAGGTTTAGGGTATGGCTTAGGTTACGAGTAAGTGTAAGGCTTAGGGTATGGGTTAGGGTTAGGGTTAGGGTTAGGGTTAGGGTTAGGGTTAGGGTTAGGGTACGGCTTAGGATACGGGTTGGGTTATGGCTGAGGGTATGGGTTACTGTTAGGGTTAGAGTTATGTTTAGGTTTAGGGTCAAGATTCGGGTACGGATTAGGTTTAGGGTACAGGTTTGGGTTAGGATAGGGGTAGGTTTAGGTTTTGGATTCGGGTACAGCTTAGGGTATAGGTAAGGGTACGGCTTAGGGTATGGGTTAGGGTTAGGGTTAGGGTTAGGGTATGGCTTAGGGTTCAGGTTAGGCTTAGGGTTAGGTTTAGGATTAGAGTATGGCCTAGGGTATGGGTAAGTGTACGGCTTAGGGTATGGGTTAGGGTTTGGTTAGCCTTTGCGTATGGCTTAGGGTATAGGTTAGGCTTACTGTTCGAGTTGTGGTTAGGTTTAGGGTTAGGTTTAGGGTTAGAGCTGGGGTTAGGGTACGGCTTACATTACAAGTAAGAGTAAAGGTTAGGTAATGTGTTAGGTCTAGGTTTAGGGTTATGGTATGGCTTAGGGTACGGGTTGGGTTATGGCATAGGTTATGGGTTAGGGTTAGTGTTAGGGTTAGGATTAGGGTTAGGGTTAAGGCAAGGATTAGGGTACAGATTAGGTTTAGGGTACGGGTTAGGGTTAGGGTAGGGGTATGGTTAGGGTTAGGGTTAGGGTTAGGGAATGGATTATGGTATGGGTAAGGGTACGACTTCGCGTACGGGTTAGGGTTAGGGTACGGCTTAGGGTACATGTTAGGGTATGGCTAATGGTACAGGTTAGGTTTGGATCAGAGTTACAGTTAGGGTTAGTGTTAGGTTTAGGGTACGGATTAGGGTTAGGGTATGGGTGAGAGTTAGGGTAGGGTTTCGGGTACAGCTTAGGGTATGGTTTAGGGTTAGGTTTAGAGCTAGGGTTAGGGTTAGGGTAAGGATTAGGGTACAGATTAGGGTTAGGGTATGGGTTATGGTAAGGTAGTGGTTAGGGTTAGGGTTAGGGTTAGGTTTATGGTACAGGTTAGGGTATGGGTAAGGGTACATCTTAGGGTATGGGTTAGAGTTATGGTTAAGGTTAGGGTAAGGTTTAGGGTACGGATTAAGTTTAGGGTACGGGTTACTGTTAGGGTGGGGGTTACGTTTAGGGTTACGGTTAGGGTATCGCTTAGGGTATGGGTTAGGGTTAGGGTTAGGTTTAGGGCTAGGGTTAGGGTACGGCTTAGGTTACAAATTAGTGCAAGGGTCAGGTAATGGGTTAGGTCTAGGTTTAAGGTTACGGTACGACTGAGGGTATGGGTTGGGGTACGGCTTAGTTTATGGGTTAGGGTAAAGGTTAGGTTTAGGGTATGGATTAGGGTTAGGGTAGGGGTTCCTTTTCGGTTAGGGTTAGGGTTAGGGGACGCATTAGGGTATGGGTTAGGTTTGGGTATGGCTTAGGGTACGTGTTACGGTACGCCTAAGAGTGCAGATTAGGTTTAAGGTTAGAGTTACGGTTAGGGTTAGTGTTAGGTTTAGGGTACGGATGAGTGTTCGGGTATGGCTGAGGGTTAGGGTAGGGGTTAGGGTTATGGTTAGGGTTAATGTTATGGTTAGGGTTAGTGCTAGGTTTAGGGTTAGGGTTAGGGTTAGGGTTAGGTTTAGGGTTAGGGTTAGGGTTACAGTACGGCTTAGGGTAAGGTTTGGGGTATGGCTTACGGTATTGTTTATGGTTAGGGTTAGAATTACGGTTGGGGTTAGGGTAAGGATTAGGGTACGGATTAGGGTTAGGGTACGGGTTAGGGTTAGAGTAGTGGTTAGGGTTAGGGTTAATTTTATAGTACAGCTTAGGGTATGGGTAAGGGTACGGCTTAGGGTATGGGTTAGGGTTAGGGTATGGGTTAGGCTACATGTTAGGGTACGGCTAAGAGTACAGGTTAAGTTTAGGGTTAGAGTTACGGTTAGGGTTAGTGTTAGGTTTAGGGTACGGTTTAAGGTTAGGTTATGGCTGAGGGTTAGGGTAGGGGTTAGGTTTAGGGTTAGGGTTAAGGTTAGGGTTAGGGTTCGGGCTAGGTTTAGGGTACGGTTGAGGTTACGAGCAAGTGTAAGACTTCGTGTATGGGTTAGTGTTAGTGTGAAGGTTAGGGTACAGCTTAGGGTACAGGTTGGGCTATGGCTTAGGTTATGGGTTAGGGTTAGGATTAGGATTCGGGTTAGGGTTAGGGCAAGGATTAGGGTACGGATTAGGTTTAGGGTATGAGTTAGGGTTAGGGAGGGGTACGGGTAGGGTTAGGGTTAGGGTTGGGGAATGGATGAGCGTATGGGTAAGGGTACGACTTAGGATATGGGTTAGGGTTAGGGTACCGCTTAGGGTACGGGTTGGGGTACGGCTTAGGGTATGGGTTATGGTTAGGGTTAGGGTCAAGATCTGGGTACAGATTACGGTTAGGGTACAGGTTAGGTTTAGGATAGGGTTAGGGTTAGGATTAGGGTACGGCTTAGGGTATAGGTAGGGTACGGATTAGGTTATCGGTTAGGGTTAGGGTTAGGGTTAGGGTATGGCTTAGGGTACGGGTTAGGGTTAGGGTTTGAGTTAGGGTTAGGGTTAGGTTTAGGGTTAGGGCTGGGGTTAGGGTACGGCATAGGTTATGAGTAAGTGTAAGGGTTAGGTAATGGGTTAAGTCTAGGTTTAGGGTTATGGTACGGCTTAGGGTACGGGTTGGGGTACGGCTTAGGTTATGGATTAGGGTTAGGGTTAGGATTAGGGTTAGGGTTAGGGCAAGGGTTAGGGTACGGATTAGGTTTAGGGTACGGGTTAGTGTTAGGGTTAGGGTTAGGGTTAGGGTTAGTGTTAGGGTTAGGGTTAGGGTTAGGGTTAGGGTTAGGGTTAGGGTTAGGGTACAGGTTAGGGTTAGGGTAGGGGTAGGGAACGGATTAGGGTATAGGTTAAGGTATGACTTAGGGTATGGGTTAGGGTTAGGGTACGTGCTAGGGCATGGCTAAGGGTACAGGTCAGGTTTAAGGTTAGAGTTATGGTTAGGGTTAGTGTTAGGTTTAGGGTACGGATGAATGTTCGGGTATGGCTGAGGGTTAGGGTAGGGGTTAGGGTTATGGTTAGGGTTAATTTTAAGGTTAGTGTTAATGCTAGGTTTAGTATACAGCTTAGGTTACGAGTAAGTGTAAGCGTTAGGTTATGGGTTAGGGTTAGGGTAGGGGTTAGGGTTATGGTTAGGGTTAATGTTAGGGTTAGGTTTAGTGCTAGGTTTAGGGCAAAGCTTAGGTTATGAGTAAGTGTAAGGGTTAGGTTATGGGTTAGGGCTAGGTTTGGGTTAATGGTACGGCTTAAGGTACGGGTTGCCGTACTGCTTAGGGTATGTGTTAGGGTTAGGGCTAGCGTTAGGGTTAGGATTGGGGCAAGGATTTTGGTACGGATTAGTGTTAGGGTACAGGTAAGTGTTAGGGTAGGGGTTAGGGTTAGGGTTAGGTTTATGGTACAGCTTAGGGTATGGGTAAGTGTACGTCTTAGGGTATGGGTTAGAGTTAGGGTTAGGGTTAGGGTAAGGTTTAGGGTATGGATTAGGTTTAGTGGACGGGTTACAGTTAGGGTCAGGGTTAGGGTTAGGGTTAGGGTACGGCTTAGGGTACGGTTTAGGGTACGGCTTAGGGTACCGGTTAGGTTTAGGGTTAGAGTTATGGTTAAGGTTAGGGTTAGGTTTAGTATACAGATTACTGTTAGGGTATGGGTGAGGGTTAGGTTAGGTGTTAGGGTTAGGGTTAGGGTTAGGGTTAGGGTTAGGGCTACGGTTAGGGTACAGCTTAGGTTACGAGTAAGGGTACGGCTTAGGGTATGGGTTAGTGTTAGGGTTAGGGTTAGGATCAGGGTAAGGTTTAGGGTACAGATTAGGTTCAGGGGATGGGGTACGATTAGGGTGGGGGTTACGGTTAGTGTTAGGGTTAGGGTATGGCTGAAGGTATAGGATAGGGTAGAGCTTAGTGTGTGGGTTAGGTTTAGGGTTAGGGTTAGGGTAGGGGTTAGTGTTAGGGTTAGGCTTAGGGTACGGGTTGGAGTAAGGCTTAGGGTATGGGTTACGGTTAAGGTTAGAGTTAGGTTTAGGGTAAGGATTAGGGTACAGATTAGGGTTAGGGTTATGGTTAGGGTTAGGGCTAGGGTATGGGTTAGTGTTAGGGTACGGGTTAGGGTTAGGGTACAGCTTAGGGTACGGGTTAGGGTATGGCTTAGGGTACCAGTTAGGTTTAGGGTTAGAGTTATGGTTATGGTTAGGGTTAGGGTTAGGATACGGATTAGTATTAGGGTATGGGTGTGGGTTAGATTAGGTGTTAGTGTTAGTGTTAGGCTTAGGGTTAGGGTTAGGGCTACAGATAGGGTATGGCTTAAGTTATGAGTAAGGGTACGGCTTAGGGTATGGTTAGGGTTACGGTTAGAGTTAAGGCTAGGGTTAGGGTAAGGATTAGGTTACCGATTAGGTTTAGGGTACGGGTTAGGGTTAGGGTATGGGTTTCGGTTGGGGTTAGCATTAGGTTTAGGGTACGGATTAGTGTTAGGTTATGGGTTACGGTTAAGGTAGGGTTTAGGGTTAGGTTTAGGGTTAGGGTTAGGGTTAGAGTTAGGGCTAGGATTAGGATACAGCTTAGGTTACGAGTAAGGGTACGGCTTAGGCTATGTGTTAGGGTTAGCGTTAGTGTTAGGGTACAGTTTAGGGTACAGGTTGGGGTATGGCTTAGGGTATGGGTTAGGGTTAGTGTTAGAGATAGGGTTAGGGTAAGGATTAGGGTTAGCATTCGGGTCAGGGTTAGGGTAGGGGTTATGGTTAGGTTTAGGTTACAGCTTAGGGTATGGGTTAGAGTTAGTTCAAGGTTTAGGGTACGGATTAGGTTTAGGGGACGGGTTACCATTAGGGTAAGGGTTAGGGTTATAGTTAGGGTTAGGGTTAGGGTACGGATTAGGGTTAGGTTATGGGTTAGGGTTAGGGTAGGGGTTAGGGTTAGGGTTAGGGTTATGTTTAGGGTTAGGGTTAGGGCTAGGTTTAGGGTAAGGCTTATGTTACTAGTAAGTGTAAGGTTTAGGGTATGGGTTAAGGTTAGGGTTAGGGTTAGGGTTAGGGTTAGGGTTAGGGTTAGGGTACGACTAAGGGTATGGTTTAGGGTACAGCTTAGGGTATGGGTTAGGGTTAGGGTTAGGTTTCGTGTACGGCTTACGGTACAGGTTAGTGTACGGCTTATGATACGGGTTAGGTTTAGGGTTAGGGTTAGGTTTAGGGTACGGTTTACGGTTAGGGTATGGGTTGGGGTTAAGGTTAAGGTACGGTTTAGGGTACGGGTTAGGGTACGGGTACAGGTACGGGTATGGGTTAGGGTTAGGTTATGGGTTAGGATTAGGTTTAGGGTATAGCTAAGGGTACGGGTTAGGGTACAGCTTAGGGTATGGGTTAGGGTTAGGGTTAGGGTTAGTGTACAGCTTATGGTATGGGTTAGTGTATGGCTTATGGTATGGGTTAGGTTTAGGGTTAGGGTTAGGTTTAGGGTACGGGTTATGGTTAGGGTATGGGTTGGGGTTAAGGTTAGGGTATGGTTTAGGGTACGGGTTAGGGTACAGGTATGGGTTAGGGTTAGGGTATGGGTTAGGGTTAGGTTTAGGGTCCGGGTCAGGGTTAGGATTAGGGTTAGGTTTAGGGTTATGGCCTGGAGAATTGGAGATGTCGTGTGTGAGCCTGCAGCAGGCCCCCGACCCATGGGTGCTGTGTTCTGCACTGCTGGGTATGTCCAGACAGGTGTGAGTTCTCAGGCAAGGCAGCCTCATCGTGACTCAGTGCTCTTGAAGGAGACCCGGGAAGATGTGGACCTTCCGTGAGCCCTCTGCCGCTCTGTATTGATTAGATTTGGTTCGCCAGATGTTCCCAAGATAAAGGGAGCTGACGATGAGCCATATGATCAAAGTGCCTTTGTAGGATCTGAAGCCTCCCGGAGTATCGTCAGCTAAAAAAGAGAAATTCTGAGTTGGAGAGAGAAAAAAAAAAAAGATCACAAAGGCTGGGAGCAGAATGAAAGTGGCCATCTGCATTCTGACTCTCCAACAAGAGTCCCCATTCCTGTTCTGGGGGGAGTGCCTACATAGGATGGGGGCACATTGCAGGGGAGAAGGCAGTGGACCAGCCTATCCTGGTTCACCCAGAAAGAAGCCAACACTCAGAGAGGTCACCCAAAGTCTCACAGTTGGGGGCCAGTCCCAGGTCTACTAGAGTCCAGAGCCCAGACTCTCAACCCATGTCTCCCTTAAGCTGCCCAGCGTCCCTCCTGGGCCCAGTTCGGTGCTTTTCTCCCTCTCCCAGCCTATTCCCCATCTACCAAGTCCAGCATTTCAAACCACAATGTGTTCTAGGAAGTTCTTACTCAATACAGCCATGACCCCCAGAGGACTCTCAGGAACAAACAAGAAATCATCTCTATGAGAGGAACCATGGGCATCCATCAAGTCACCACTTTCCTGAGTGTCGAGACCACCATTGCCCGCCTGCATGGTGGATTTCAAGGCACTCGGAGAAACAGGTAACTACAGCTCAGCTGGAGAGGTTCCTGGGGCTACAGATTGGGGGCGGGGCAGTTTGCGGGGGATATATTGGATATAAATCTCTGTACTTAACATTCAATTTTGCTATGAACCTAAAACTGCTCTAAAAAATAAAGTTTATTAATTTTTTCATGTTTTAAGAAAAGAAGGATGGAACAGGAGGGAAAGAAAAGAAAAGGGAAGGAAAGGATGTTGGGCACATGACTTAACCTGTCTGACCTCATCTATAAAATGGGAACAATACTTCACTCATAGGGTTGTTGTGGGAACTAAAAGCGATAAAACATATGAGATGCCTGGCACAGCCTCCATTCGTCCAGGAATTACTAAACAGGACATGGCTTCGCATTCCGGAGTTACTGTCCCTTACTCAGCTAGCAAAGATCAATCCCTGCCCAAGCTTGAAGAAAAGAGACATATTTTAAATAAAATTGAATAGAAATCAGAGGGGAGACCCAAAGAAGCCGTTGGGCAGAGACAGTTGAAAAGCAGCTTAAAAATAATTTTAAAAATAAATAAATAAATCAAAGTAGCTAATCCTTCCCTGGGGAGATGGTGCATTAGCCTCCCCTGTGCCTCCCCCCACACTGCTTCTGCTATTCAGAGGATGTACCCCACTATCTGGATCCTGGTGATTCCACTGCTACCCTACAATAAGTGCTCAGATGCAGCAATCGGACACCTTGCTAGGAGACAGCCATAATAAGAAGAGGGAGGGAGCCTCACCAGGAAGAGAAGATGCCATTCAAAGTCTTCCACCAGCATCCTGGGTCCTGGGGTAATCTGGGAAGAAGGAAAACAGAGTAGGCTTGTGACACTTGGAAATATTCATTATTCTCCCAAAGCCAGACACAGGAAAGAACAGGGTGACTTCTTAAGCTCATCTCAAAAGAGAACATTTTGATCCTGGTCTAAGTGTTTCAGCAAAACTTCTTCTGCCCACCATGCACAGCGAGTGGGTGGGGTGTCAAGGGCCAGCTTCTCTGAAGTTACATCTTCCCCATGACATCTGGGGCAGTAGCGCCTCCAGAGGCACTCCGAAGGTCTCCAGCCTCTCGTTCTTTCTGCAGAGTCCCCTATCACAGGTGCTCAGGATAACAGTGAACCAGGCAGGCAAGGCCCTGCTGTCATGCATCTTACATGCTAGTGCAAGAGACAGATGATAAACACGGAGAAATTAAATAACAGGTCGTTCTGGAGAGCCACGGGCCTAGGAAGAAAATAAAACAGGTGTGTGATAGAGATCCTTGCACAGATGGTAGGGGGCAACACAGGATGGGGCGGTGGGGAGAAGGCCTATCTGAGCAGGGAGCATTTAGACTGTGAACTTCAGAAGGAGCTGATCGTGGAGGTGGAAACCAGGCTGGGCACTGGCCTTCGGAGCCCAGGGGACACTAGAGCCTTGAGGCACCAACCAGCTGAGACCACCCGTTAGCTTCCTAACTGGGTACCACAAACTAGGGGGCTTCAACAACAGCAATTTCTTCTCTCACAGTTCTGGACAGCAGAGGTCTAAGATCAAGATGTCAGAAGGGTTGATTCCTGCAAGAGACTCTGAGGGACGATCTGTCCCCTGCCTCTCTCCCGGCTCCTGGTGTGGCCAGCAATCTTTGGTGTCCCCTGGCTTGTAGACTGGTCACTCCAATCTCTGCCTCTGTCTTCAATCACCTTCTTCTCTCTGCATCCTCTCCTCTTTTTATTTATTTATTTTGGTTGCATCAGGTCTTAGTTGCAGGCTCATGAGATCTTCGTTGAGGCATGTGGGATCTTTTCGTTGTGGTGCGCAGGCTTTCGTTGTGGCACTCAGGCTTCTCTCTAGTGGTGGCGTGCGGGTTTTCTCTCTCTAGTTGTGGCGCAAAGGCTCCAGAGTGCGTGGGCTCTGTAGTTTTGTGGCACATGGGCTTAGTTGCCCCGCAGCATGTGGGATCTTAGTTCCCTGACCAGGGATCAAACCTGTGCCCCTGCATTGGAAGGCGGATTCTTTACCACTGGGCCACCAGGGAAGTCCTCTTTTTGTAAGGACACTTGTCATTGGATTCAGGGTCCACCCTAAATCCAAAATGATTACGTCTACAGAGACCGTATTTCCAAATAAGGTCACATTCGGAGGTTTCAGGTGGATATGAATTTTTGGAGGATGCTTTTCAGATCACTACAGACCCTAAATTGTGTGATTTTTAACACAATTAAAAGGGCATCTGCAGTTCTGTGAGGGCCACAGCAGGCTGTGGGAGATATGAGAATTGGCTGGGTTATCCTTAAACAATTCATAAGAACAGCAGCAGAGATACTTCACTGAGTCCCTTTTTTCCACGCATCCAGGCCCAACATCTAATAGGCAGCACCAGAGGCTTTCTCTAGGGTCACTCTGCTCACCCACGGCCAACCAGAAAAGCCAAGAAATTAGCAGCCCTAACCAATGACTGTGGGATTTGGTGTATAAATGCCCCAGCACCCTCACCCTTTGGGTGAGACAACTCAGAGGCATGTGTTTTACACTGGTTCCAAGAGTTTCCCAATAAGACTAACCTCCAGGAAACTGGAACCTTCACACTCAGCTGGAGTTGGAATATAAAATTATGCAGCCACTTTGGAAAACAGTTTGACTGTTCCTTAAAAGATTAAACATAGTCACCAAAAGACCCAGCAATTCCATTCCTAGGTAGGTAGCCAAGAGACATGAAAATGTATGTCCACACAAAAACTTTACATGAACGTTCATAGCACCATTATTTATAACAGCCAAAAAGTAGAAACAACCCAAATGTCCATCCACTAATGAATGAATAAATAAATGTGGTCTCTCCATACCATGGAATGGTATTTTGCCATTAAAAAGAAATAAAGTACTTATAATAACTACAAATGGAGTATAACCTTTAAAAATTGTGAATCACTATACCATACACTTATAACATATAAAATTGTACATCAACTATACTTCAATTAAAAAAGCATTCTCAGCCACAGACATATGTTTAATCAGATTGGAGTTTACCAACTCATGTTTTAAAAAATTACACTGGCAACTTAGAATAAATTAATTTGACAATTGATAAGACATCTCAAAAAAAAAAAGGAATGAAGTACTAATACATGCTACAACATGGGTAAACCTTGAAAACATGCTCAGTGAAAGAAGCCAAACACAAAAGAGTGCATTTTGTAGGATTCCATTTATATGAAATACCCCAAAGAGGCAAATCCACAGACAGAAAGTGGTTTGGCATTTGCCATGGGAGAGGGCAATGGGGAGTGAAACGAAACAGGACACTATGGTCCTTCCCCCACCCCCATATCCTCCTGCCTTTTGTCTGTGGAAAAACTTTAGCCAAAGAATAAGTTTAATCAGAGAAGTGAGAGAATGTAGAAGCAAAGAAAAGCAGTCAAACAGGACAAAACGATAATAGTTTAGTCAGTAAGCAAAGTCAGTAAGCCCTTAGTTCCCTCTCAAGGTCTATAGATAATATTCTGAGCCATATCCTGTGAGCTGTATTATAGATACTGAAACCCCCATCAGGTGGAAGAAGTTAACTACATGATGACCAGGCTGTAGCCATGATACAAGCTGCCACAATTCCGAGAATTGGCCTCAAGGATATGGGAACAAACCGACCCGGGAACTGAAGGTTAACTGTACCTAAAACAATCAATATGGTGCTGGTCAGACCACCAATGACCAATTTCAAGATGACTGTCAGAGCTGCCTGTGCTGTTTCTGCATGTAGCCCACTCCCTCTGCCTATAAAAGCTCTTGCCCCCTGGTTGTCAGTGGGGGGGAGTTGGCCTTCGGACAGGAGTCTGCCCCTCCCCCCAGTTGCCGGCCTCCAAAATAAAGCAAACTTTACTTTCCACCAACTTTGCCTCTTTATTGGCTTTTGAGCAGCGAGCAGCGGGACCCCACTTTCAGTTACAGGAGGATGCTGATGGGCACAGTGTTTGTTTTGGGGGTGACGAACATATTCTGGAATTAGACAGTGGTGATGGCTGTACAATGTTGTGAATATACGAAATCCACCCATTTGTACACTTTAAAATAGTGAATTTGACAGTATGTAGATTATATCTTAGTTCATTCAGTCTGCTATAACCGTATACTACAGCCTGGGCAGCTTATAAACAACAGAAATTTATTTCTCACGGTTCTGGAGGCTGGAAGTCTGCGATGAGGGCGGCAGTGTGGTCAGGTCAGTGTGGCCTGTGTGACTATCTTGTACCTCAACTGTCTTTTTCCCAAGGGTTTAACATCCATTGATGATTCTTATCTGGATCAGTCAGCATTAAGGTGACTTTAAAGAGTGATTTTCTATTTCTATTCATCCTTCCTTCTACAGTTTCTCACCGCAGTTTTCCATCCACCACCCTTTTAAAAAGTCTTTTAGTATCATTATGAACTCATGGATTTTTTAACTGAAATAAAATTCACATAAAATTCACCATTCTAAAGTGAACAATTCAGTGGTATTTAGTACATTTACAGTGTTGTACAACCACCCCCCCATCTAGTTTCAAGCCATTTTCATCACTCCCAAAGGAGACCCCACACCCATTAAGCAGTCACTCCCCATTTTTCCCTCTCCCCAGCCCCTGGCAACCACTAGTCTGCTTATCGTCTCTATGGATTTGCCTTTTCTGGATGTTTCATTATACGTGGAATCATGCAGTACGTGTGTGGTCTTTTGTGTCTGGCACATTTCACTGAGCCTCATATTTTCAATGTCCATCCACGCTGTAACATGTATCAATACTCCTTCCATTTTAAGGCTGGCTAATTTCCCCCTGTATGGATAGACCACATTTTATTTATCCATTTTTCAGTTGATGGACATTAGGTTGTTTCTTTTTGCTACTATGAATAGTGATTTATGAACATTCGTGTACAAGCACTGTCCTGAATGTTTGTGTCACCCCAAGAGGGCCTTCACCACAACCTGACCACGCTGGTACCCTGAACGCAGACTTCCAGCCTCCAGAACTGTGAGCATTTCTGTTGTTTATAAACTACCTACTCTATGGTATGCTGTATAGCAGTTTCAATGGACTAAGACACATTTGTTTTGAGTACCTGTTTACATAGATTGCTTTTATTCAATGTGTCATGTTTGATTCTTGCCAATAAATATTCATTTAAAGGCTCATATTGTCCCACATTTGACCAGTGTAAGCCGCTGTGCACTTTCATTTTTAAATAAATTTCTAACCATAGAAGTGATATATGTTGCAGCCCTTTAAAAATTAAGACAAAGTCCTCTCAAACCTATCTTCATCCCAGCCCCTATCCTGAGAAGGCATCTTTCCAGATTTTTTTCTGTGTATTTACATAATGTGCACATATCCTGAGAAAACATATAATTTTTTGTGTTTTCTGTTACTTAACTAATATTATACAGTATGTATGGCATCATAACTGGCTTTTAAAATTTTTTTATTTTAATTTTACTGGAGTAGAGTTGATTTACAATGTTGTGTTCGTTTCAGGTGTACAGCCAAGTGATTCAGTTAGACATATACATATATTCATTCTTTTTTAGATTCTTTTCTCATATAGGTTATCACAGAATATTGAGTAGAGTTCCCTGTGCTATACAGTAGGTCCTTGTTGGTTATCTGTCTTACATATAGTTGTGTGTGTGTGTTCATCCCAAGCTCCAGATTTATGTAACTTGCTTTTTAAATTATTTATTTATTTATTTATTTTACTTTTTTGTTTTATTTTTATTACACAGTACAAAATACACTGCATGCTACACAATACACTGCATAACCTTCTAGCAGCGGTAGATGAGCATAACTGAGTTATTTTTCATCAATCAGGAAAATGCTTCCTTAGTCAATGTTCTCCAAACCCTTTGGCACATAGTAACGATCAGCTCCAGAGATGCACCTATCTCTTTCCACCAAGTTCCACTGATATGAATAATGGGCAACCCTTTTTTCCTTGCCCCCATTAGTGAACCTGTGGATGCGTGCAGTGGCCATTCCCAGGATGAACAAGCATGCGGCCATGACAGCAGCCCCGGGGAGAATCTCGAACCACATCGTGACACCATCACAAAGGCCAAACACTTCCTTCCAGGCCCCTTGAAGGTGACCTGGCTTAACTGGCTTTTTAAAAATCTAACAATATGACTTGGTAAAATTAGTGAAATTGGTGCGTTCTTTAAAATGCAAGAGATATGCTCAGATCAGTTCAAGAAGTGCAGGAAAGTCGTGCCTGGAACTTTCCACATTCTATTTCACTCATTCTCACAACAACGCTTCAAGGTAGGTATTATTATCAGTACTCGAGAAATTAGAAAATTAAGTTTCAAAAAGGTAAAGTAACTTGCCCGAGTACCTAGCATGTGAAAAGCTCTCCATAATCACGCATCAAATGAGTGATTATGATTACTGAGTGGCCGAGCTGGGATTTGAACCCACATCCATTGCACGCGAGGGTCAGCTTGGTTTCTCTCTATGCAGTACCAGGAACCAGAAAGGCAATCACTGTTCATTTGTAGCAGCTGCTGTTAGAGGCTGGTGAGATGCGGGGGTGGGGGAGGTGTAGAATTATAATCACCTGCTCTCAGCAGATCCAGGGGAAGAGCTTTCTCTCCAGGAGAACAAAATCTTCCAGGGCCGATTGGGAAAACGCATCAAGCATTTAGTAAATGCATGACCTTTGGAAACGGGTCTGCTCTGAATACCCGGGCTAATAATGATCACCTGATAGCAATTTCCTGCAAGCTGGTTTCTTATCACACATCTGGCAGGCCATCCGCTTTCCTCTGTTGCATACATGATTTGTCATTAGCCCAGGCAGTGGGGGTGATGTACACTCCAGCATATGGGACTTAGCGCAGTAACCCTTGCATCGCCAAGCCTGGGGGGAGACTCTCAAAGGAAAAGACGTGCCTGGGATGCTAGAAACGGCTTTTCACTCTAAGGCCCCATTCAACGCTGGGACATTTCAGAGACCTGAGTCTGCATCCCAGCTCTACCACTCAGCAGCTGGCATTTTGAGCAAAGCACCTCACCTGTCTGAGCCTCAGGGGTGGTTGTGTATGTAACTGAGACTCAGGAAAGCGGGGGGCCCTCTCCCCCTAATCTGCAAAGCTCTGTGAAGAAGGGCAGCTTTCCTTCCCCCTTATTCTGAGCACCTACTGCTGTGTTGCAAACTACCCCCAAATTTAGTGGCATAGACCATAATAACACTTTTGTTATGTTTATGGATTCTGTGGGCCAGGAATTCGGACGGAGCACAGCGGGGCTGGCTTGTCTCTGCACTACGATGTCTGGGAGTCTCAGCCAGGAGGACCCCCAAAGCTGAGGTGACTCACACAGCTGGGGGCTGAAAAACTAGATCTGGAATATCTGTTCTAAGATATTTTCTATTATGGGTCAAATTATGTTCCCCCAAAAGATGTGTTCAAGTCCCAAACCTGTGAATGTGACCTTATTTGGAAATAGGGTCTTTGCAGGGTAAATAAGTGAAGATGAGGTCATACTGGTTTAGGTGGGCCCTAATCCAATGACTGGTGTCCTTAGAAGAGAAGGCGATTTGGACATAGACACAGAGGGAAGATGGCCATGTGAAGATGGAGGCAAATGTGTCACTGGAGTGACTCATCTACAAGTTAGGGGTCACCGGGAGTCACCAGAAGCTAGGAGAAAGGCAAGAAAGGTATTACAGGCTGCATGTGTCCCCCCAAATTCATATATGGAAGCCCTAACCCCTAGTGTGGCTGTATTTGGAAATGGGGCCTCTAAAAAAGTCATTAAGGTTAACTGAGGTCATAAGGACGGGGCCCTGATCTGATAGGTTTAGTGTCCTTATAAGAGACACTAGAGAGCTTGCTCCCTCTCTATTCATGTACTCAGAGAAGAGACCGTGTGAGGACACAGTGAGAAGGTGGCTGTCTGCAACCCAAGGGGCGATCCCCTCACCACAACCTGGCCATGCTGGCACCTTGATCTCGGACTTCCAGCCTCCAGAACTGTGAGAAAATAAATTTCAGTTGTTTAAGCCACTCAATCTATGATATTTTGTTACAGCAGCTCAAGCTAATACAGAAGGATCCTTCCTGAGCGCCTTTGGAGAGAACCCAGCCCTGATGACACCTTGATTTTGAACTTCTGGCCTCCAGGACTGTGAGAAAATAAATTCATTTTATTTTAAGCCACCAAACTTGTGGTAATTTGTTACAGCAGCCATAAGAACCTTAATAGAGTTCCATCATTCACATTTGCAGGGCCTGGCCGAATGGTGAACAATGGTCTCCACCTGCCCGCCCCCTCCAACACGTCTGGGGCGTTTACCACCTGAATGAACTAGTATAAGCAATAATATAGTTGACCTGTGAACAACGCAGGGGTTAGGGGCACTGACCCTCTGCAGAATTGAAAATCCAAATATAGGACCTACTGTATAGCACAGGGAACTCTGCTCAATATTCTATAATAACCTAAATGGGAAAATAATTTGAAAAAGAAAATCCAAATATAACTTTACAGCCTGCAGATTCAACAAACCGCAGATTGTATAGTACCATAGTACCTATTTAGTGGAAAAAAATCCTCCTATAAATTGACCCATGATGTGCAATTCAAACCCATGTTGTTCAAGGGTCAACTGCAATAGTTTATAGGTGCTCTTGTCATTTCTTGAGTGCTCATAGCATGCCAAAGATGATGCTAACTGCTTTACAAGCATTATTCTCTTTTCCTTTGTGGATATGGAGAAATCCAGCCTAAGCTGCTGATGGGAACCAGCAGCTGCTCCTGCCTCCAAGGCACTCACAACCTGGTGGGGGAGTCACAGGTGCTCTGATGGAGACAGTAGAGAGGACTGGGGGGGCCCAGAGACTCATTGTCGTGAGCTGGAGGAGGGGGAATCAGGGAAGGCTTCCTGGAGGAGGTGACCCCCAAGTAGGTTTGCCACTCTGCCATAACTTAGTGTAGGGCCCTCATAGCACATCTGTTTGGGGCCCCATGAATGATGGAAGGGACAAAGTATCAGGAACCAAAGACTCCCCAGTTTCCTGCTTAAGGGAGGGTCCCAGAAACTGCTCCGTAACACTTCCCCTTACATCCCATTGGCTTAATCCCTTTAGTTTAACCCCATGTCCTTGCTATTGCAAGGAAGGCTGGGAAATAGTTTTTAATTTGACGGAGGTGTGTGCCCAGCAAAAATATTATACAACTATAGGAGGAGAGGAGAATGGATACTGTCCATGCCTCAGGGAGGAAAGGTTAACAGGGTCCAAGTGGAGAGTTCGAACTTGACGCTGAGGATGATAGACAGCCTGGGATGACGTGAATTACCTCAACATCTCAGTGAGGAGCTGCCCAGACCCCCAGCAGCTCTCTGTCCAGCTCCCTAACACATCCGGGCAGCCCAAAGATGGGCAGTGACATCACGTCTGCTTTTGTCCACCCTCTCTGCACACCCCGTGAGCACACATTCCTCTTTCTTCTTTCATTCGACAAATTGAACTTTTTGAGCAGCTCCTATGCACCAGGGAGTGCCTCGGTGGGGAGAGGTGGCTTTTTTTTTTTGGCCAGGGCGTGGGGATTGCGGGATCCTCGTTCCCTGACCAGGGATCGAACCTGGGCCCCCAGCAGTGGAAGCGCAGAGTCCAAACCACTAGACCACCAGGGAATTCCCCGAGAAGTGGTTATTTTAAATAGGATGGTCTGGGAAGATCTCACTGAGAAGAGGATGATGCCTGAGCACAGGCCAGAAGGAAGTGAGGGAATGGAACAAGGCAGGTGGGTGTCCTGGAGAGAAGCCTCCCGGGTGAATAGGAGGGAGCAGAGTCGGGTATGAGATGGGGAGGGGATGACTGTGAGAATACTGAATTCCTTCTGTCCAAGGTGGGGGCCTCCGAGGGTTTGAACAGAGGAAGGACGTAATCTGACTTTTGTTTTTAAAAGATGGCTCTGCCTGCTTTATTCTCACAAGCTTTTAGACAAAAAACCCAGAGGTGTCTACACCACCTTCCTCGGTGCCCTCTTAGCACCCAGACATCCCCTGGGAACAACCCAACCAAGACTAAAACGGGGTCCCAAGATGCCCAGCCGGCTCCCCCTGCACTGTCCTGGGGAGTTCAGGAAACAATCTGTTTCCTTTAAAAACACTTATTTATGTTGCTTGGTCACCCTATTAACCACCCCCTCATGTTTTATCCATGAAGCTGATGTTGACCCTCCGTATGTGCATGTAAATGTGTGCACATTTTACATCTGTGGTCCTGTGTGCTTGGAAGCTTACTTGAAGTGCAACAGTTGTATCAGATTTCATTCCCTGTTAGACGCTAATTAACCTGCGGTTCTTCATTCGCCTGGTGTTGGAGACTTGACGAGTGGATGAATGAATGAAACGAGGACCAGCTATTATGTTAATGAGTACTAAGAGCAAGGATAACGATAATTAATATATAGCTAGTGTGCTGGTTAACAGCACAGGCTCTAGAGCCCTATTACCCGGGTTCGAATCCAAGCCTTGCCACTTAGCTGGGTGACCTGGGGCGACCTAACGGCCCCCCTCTCGCAGACCCGTCCCACCCAGGCCGGCCACCCCATCAAACCCGGGCAGGTGAGAGCAAACCTGTGCAGGTGCGAGCAAACCTGTGCAGGTGCGAAAGTCACCTCCTCAGGGCTGCACCAGGCTGCCAGCGAGGCTGGCACGCATGCGCGATTCGACAGGTAGGCGTGGTCATGGGCGACGAGGAGGGACGCACGCGTATGGGGTGGGGCCGCGCCTGCGCAGGCTGCCTGCAATGGCGGCGGCTTGGGCACCGTGGTGAGGGGCTCGGTTGGGACTTCAGGCAGCAGCCGGCGGTGGGTAAGCCCGTGGGAGAGGCGGCGGCAGGCGGAAGGGTGCAGGGAGCCTCCTGGCACCGAGCCTGGCCTTGAAGTGCGGACTCCCACGGGCCTGAAGCCTAAGTCCCCACTCAGCCTTAGTTTCCCCTTCGAAGCTAGGGTGTTGGGAGAAGGAGTCCATGCCTTCCTCTGGGTTTCCGTTCGGGGTCCATGCAGCCCCCCTCGGTTTTGGATTAGGAAGGGAGGGTGATGCCCGAGCTGTGACTGCAGTTTGAGAGGGCAATGCTTAGCTCGCCAGTTGGAGTTCAGGGAGGCGGCAAGACAGAGAGAACGAAGAGCCCCGAGGGCCGAGGACCCTGGAGCCCCTGACTACGGCTCCGCGCCGCGGCCAGGGCCAAGTCTTTGCCCCACAGACCCGGGCCTCGGTTCCAGAATCGCGCCTACTTCCTGATTGTTGATGACCTTATGACGCCTGGCAGAGAGAAAGCCTGGGAGGCGGGGAGGCATTTCAACCCCCAGATCCCAGCAAACTGCTTTTAGTGGGCACTCCTGACAGGGTTAGGATGACAGCGTCTGCGTCTGGCCCCCACAGCCTTAGAGGAGCCAAGGACACTTGTCAGCTGCCCAAAGGAGGAAGCAGAGGTCCCATCTGCAGTCGGGGTGTCCTTTCCCTCCTCCCCAGTGAGAAGAGGGGACTGAAGCCCATCCAGCCCCAGCATTCCCAGACAGACTGTGAGTCAGCTATTCCTAAATAGAGAAACTATTGCCTTATTCCATCTTCCAGCACATCATTTAATAATTATTCTTATCACCACTATAATGATAATATTTCCTATTGGCATTTATTGAGCACTTACTATGTCCTGAACCCTGAAAGTGATCATTGTCTCATTTAATCCTCACACAGACCCTGAGACAGGTACAAAGTGCCTCTGCATTCCCAGAGATCTGGTTCTAGGAAAAGCCCCTTAAAGGGAATCCACTTAACCTAGTACTCCATTGTAGAGTGCGTTTCCTGGGAGACCTGTGCAGGTTGGATTTTAAAATTGAAATTTCAACTAGAAATTAAGAATACGGGTTTGGCTTTTCTCTGTATTTAAGAGTATTTGGTATGCGGTTGCAATATTTTCCCCCGGGACCTTTTTCAGTCCCAGGAGAGCCAGATCTGTCTTTAAAACGATTGGTCGTGGTAGGTCTAAGCTGTACTTAGACTAGATCCTCTTCCTGGATCCATCCTAATTTTTCCAGTCCTCATTGGTTGAGGACTTTTGCCTGAGGGTCGAGCATTTCTTCTCCATTGCTTTCATTGACACCATGAAATCCTGCATCCCTTTGCCAGATTCACAGCCTCACTTCACAACCCACTTGCTTTGTGCTGCCTTATAGCGTTAGATAGGAAAGCCAGCCAGCAAGGGGCGACTCTTTTATAAAAATGTTTGTGTTGGTACAACTTTTGCTTCCCCATGGAAAGTACTTAAATGTAGGCACTCCAGTTATGTGGACTCAGATTGTGGACAGCCTGGGTTATGACGATCCCATTTTCCAGTTGAAGAAATGGAGGCCCGAGAGGTCTCATGACATGCGTGGGGCACACACGTAGTGCACACACCTACCCAGGTAGGAACAGTTCCTGTAGGAGGTCAGGGATTGTGGGCAGGTTTGGGTCAAACATCTGAAACCAAGGATTTATTAACAATTGCTGCAGACCAAAGACTCTGCTCAGCACTTAACACCCTCCCCCCACATATCTCCCCCCACACCCCCACCTACCGCCAGCCCTGCAAGGTGAGAATGTAGCTGAAGAAACGGGTCCAGAGAGGTGGAGTCATTTTCTCAAGGTCATGTAGCAAGGAGGTAGGAGACTGGGTTTATATCTGCTCTGCCCAGCATCACAGCTCAAGGCGCTGTCTGCACGCAGCTGCTGCTGTTTAATGCTTTTTGATGAGGTGGAACATTTGGATGGAGGGAAAGCCTTCCTGTTTTTGACCACCTTGCCTCCAGCATGGTTTTCCAAATTTTAGTTATTACTGTGTCGCCTTCATAATTTTTCCATATCTGTATATCACCTGTACAGTGATTCCCTTAGTTGCTTTTCCTTTAAATCCACTCACTTTTTTTTTTATTTAAAAAGAAGGTTTAAAAACAAATGATATATGGGCAGCTGGGGCCAACTTCTAGAAGAAAAAGGTTATAGGGAAAACAACTTCTAAATGCAAAGCATAAATTGTGATTGAATACTGGTTTAGGAAAAACTAGCTGCAAAAGACGTTTGGGTGTCAAATGGAGAAAATTGACCATGAACTGGGTTTTAAATGGTATAAGGGAATCGTTCATTGTTTTAGGTCTGCTAATGGTCTTATGGTTATGTAAGAGCATGTTCTTAGGAGACAGACACTGAAGAATTATTTAGGGGTTAAATGGTGTGATGTCTAGAAGGTGCTCAGTTCAGGGGAGAAAAACCTAGAAAGATGGATTGATTGATCATGTGAAAAAGCATTAATGATCATGGAATCTAAGCAGTGGGTATATGGCTATTTATTATGCTATGTCCTCAACTTGCTATTGGAAAATTTTCATAATAAAAAAAATGGAAAAAATAAAAAAGGGAAGGAAAACTTTATCAGTATAAATGGAAATGTAGATCTCTTGCCATAAATAAACGATTAGTATGAAAATGAACACAGTGCAAAACAAAATAACAGTTCTAGTTGGATTCTGTTCCCTTGCCAAGGCTCTGAGACTTTCTCCTTCAGGAAGAATTAAGAGAGGATTGAAAAGGGAGCTCTCTGCCGCCTGGCTGGGGTCGTTTACACTGTTCCCCTCTGGGACCTGCTGTCCTGAGGACTTGCTCTCGCCTCTCAGGTGCTGCTGTCCCACGGTTGGTGGGGAGCCCAGGCCATGGTTGCCGTCTCCCGCCCCCGCCATGGACGAGATCACCTTCAAAAGCGACACCGTGCTGTCAGACGTCCACCTCCACACCCCGAACCAGAGACACCTCATGGTGCGGCTGAGTGGCGTGGGGCAGCCCGGTAAGGTCCCTGCACCCCAGCGAGCCCACTGTGTTTCCTGCTTTCTCACAGAAAGGATTGGGAAGACTGGATCGCTTAGCTTATCCTCACACCACTTCTTAAGTGCCCTTGTTTCACTGAGCAAACCCCTGTGCTTTCCCGAGCACCTGCTCTGTGCCAGACCTGGACGTGATGCCGGGAACGCAGAGGGAATGAGTCGAGCTCTGCCCTGGGGGAGCCCACAGGCCAGTGGGGGAGTCGGGGCCCGGGGACTCCCCCAGCCCACTGCCCCTACCCCCGGCTGACTCCTCCCACCAGGGCTCCCTGCTTTTTCTCCTGCACACACTCCCTCATTCCTCTCCCCAGCAGCCCAGGGGGTCCTGTGAAAAATGCAAATCACACCACCGCCCTGATTTAGACCCTCCAGTGGCTTCCCTTGCTCTTAGAAGGAAATCAGAGCCCTCACCTTGGCCTGCGAGGCCCAGCCCCACCCAGCCCCTGCCCGTGTGTCCACACTTCTCTCTCCCGCCCTCGCTGCTCAGCGGCCACTGTCTGCTCCTTTCCGCCCCTCACACACTGCATGTACCTTCCTCTCTGAGCACCTTTGCTCTTGCTTTTCGCTCTGCCTAGAACGTTCTTCCCTCCCTGGCCACCTTCCCCAGCTCCGATCACTCTGTTGTATTTGCTTGTTCTGGTGCAGTTCATAACTCCCCTTTCCCTCGTGTCCCAGTTTGGATTCCTGGATTCAGGAAACTGAGGCTCAGAACAGATAAGCGAGTTGCCCCAGGGTCAGACAGTCGGGGGACGTGGAGGACTCTGGCCCAGGACACCCCCTGCCTCCAGCCCAACTCTCCTGGCACCCATGCTCTTACCAAAGCCTGTCCCAGTGACTTTCTGGCCACCAGGTGGTGAGGGACACAGTATCCTTGTCGTCACTTCAAGCTTAAGGCTGAACGGTGCGGTGAGGAGGGCAGAAGCGCAGGGGTTGAGTAGCCTGGGTGTGAATCCCGCCTCAGCCACACCCACAGCTGTGTGACCTTGGTCAGCTCACGTAACCTCTGAGCCCCAGCCTCCACATCTGTAAGACAGAGTGACACTGGGACTTCCCTGGTGGTCTCGTGGCTAAGACACCGCGCTTCCACTACAGGGGGCGTGGGTCCCATCCCTGGTCGGGAACCAAAATCCTGTAGGCCGTGTGGCGCAGCCAAAAAAATTTTTAAATAAAAGATAAATAAAATAGAGGGACACTGCCACTTTCGTAGCCACTGTAAGGGGTAAATGAGCTCTTGTGAGCCGAGTGCCTGCAGTGTAGGTGCTCATCCGACAGGGGCTGCTCTGGAGGCTGCAGCATCACAGCCGAATCAAACAGACCTTTTCTGCCGGTTTTATGATATTTCCACCTCGCCTTTCTTTTTTTTTCTTTTCCATTATGGTTTATTTACCGGATATTGAATATAGTTCCCTGTGCTATACAGTAGGTCCTTGTCCTTTTTTTTGTTTTGTTTTGTTTTTTTTCACCTGGCCTTTAAAACTCTTCCCACGTGGAAATTGAGGAAGGGAACTAGAAAAGGAGACGGTTTGGAAATACTCTGCTTTTGTGTTTTGTCTTGCCTTTCAGTCTTCCTGTCCCAGTTCAAGCTTCTGTGGAACCAAGCCTCTCAGACAGACTCGGGGGCTGAGGGTGGCAATCACAGAGCCCATCCCGCAGAGGTGACTCCTCCTGACAGGTCCCCTCCGGGGAGTGGCTGCAGCAGTGAGGGGGTCTCCCTCCAGGCTGGGGCTGATGCCACCAGCCAGGAGGAGGTGGCAGCTCAGCTGGATGAGGATGGGGACTTGGACGTTGTGAGAAGACCACGGGCTGCCTCTCCCTCCGAGCCCTCGGGGCCTCCGAGAGACAAGGTACATCCCATGATTCTAACGCAGGAGGAAGATGACGTCCTGGGAGACGAAGCACAAGAGAGTAGCCCCTACGATGTCATCAAAATAGGTAAATAAAGGGCTGCTCACCTGCCGCCAGGCAGCGCCACAGTGTCAATCGGGGCACAAGGCTGCTGAGCGCGGGCCCGTCCAGGCATCTCAGGGCAGGACAGGTTAGCAGAACCGGCGTCCAGACGCTGGGCTCCAGTAGTGCCGCTGGCAGCAGGGGAGCTTGTCAAAGTGCTGTCGGGTCACCCTCCTGCTCCAGACTCTTCGGTGGCTCCCCATTGCCCTCAGGACACAGTCCACATGCTCAGCATAGCGCCAGGGCCCCTGTGTGAGGTGGCTCCGCCCTCCTCTCCAGCCTCAACTCACACCACCCTCACCCACTCACCCTCCATGCGCGTTCTCCCTGCGCACCTCTGCTTCTGCCTCCTTCCCAGAGGGCTCGCTCCCTAACACATTTCTGATTGTACAAGCCCCAGCTTGGCCGTCACCTGCTCCAGAAGCTTCACTGCTGCTGCCTCCTGCATCAGTACTCTGATCCTACGTAGCATGCCAGGGTGTGGGTCGGGGTTGTTTGTGGAAGATTTGGCTCGCAGGAGCCCGCAGCAGGGAGCCATGGCAGATTCTGGAGCTGGAGCAGGGCAGAGGGGGAGGGAGATCCAAAGTTAACCTGGAGGAGTGTGTGGGCCCAGCAGATGGGCTGGGAGCTGGGAGCTAGAAGCTGGGGGCGTGGGGGGTGGGAGGAGGCAGGGATGCAGTGACAGGAGAGGTGGGGCGGAAGGAGGTTTCAGCAGGCACTCAGTCAGGGCCCAGAGCGTCCTTGTCCTTGTAGGGGCAGGAAGCCAGCGACGATGAGGCACCTGCTGTGCTTTGATGTTTACCTTCATCACCTCACATACATAGTCTTCTCAGCCTCTCTGAGGGGTCCTACAAATGAGGAAGTGACGAGCCCAAGGCCGTGCAGTTCGGGGGCAGGGAGGAAGGTTCTGAGTCCGCCTGATCCATCTCCACAGCCAGGGCTCTGGCCATCCCCAGCACTGCTCTGATGTGAGTCTGTTCACTGAGATGCAGGGTCCTGGATGGTGCCTGAGGTCCCAGGTAAAGGCCTGGGTTGCGCACATGGGGTCCACTGGGCGCTCTCAGGAACGCAGACGGAACAGCAGCTCTGATAGCCATGCGGTCATCCGTTCAGCAGATGGTTACCGTGTGCCTGCTGGGTACCAAGCAGGCTGGTTCTAGACCACCCTGGTGGGGGCCCTACTCTGTTTTCTGTGGATTACCTCTGGTCCTCATGGCCTTTCCAGGGATGAGTATTCCCATTTCACAGAGGAGGGAACTGAGGCTCAGAGAGGTTGAGGAACTTGCCCAAGATCACACAGCTAGTCAGTGGCAGAGCCTTGACTCACACTCAGGTCCGTCTGACACCACAGCCCATGTTTCTTACCCATGTCACGTGATCAGAACATTGGAAAGTTTTATTCTTGGGGGGTCGATGACTGCTCCTTTCCCTCAGCCCTCACTTAACTGGCCTCCCTGTGGAGGGGAGCAGCAGACTTCCCAGCGAGCTGTTTGGCCTCCAGGGCGCATGTTTAATGTTCCAGGAGGTTCCCATCCTGCAAGCTGAGAGCAAAGTCCCACAGGGCAGGGTAGGGTCAGTGTGCCGCCAGCTCCGCCTGGCTGTGAAGCCCCGTCTCACAGCGCCTGGAAGTTCACCCTCCTTTTCAGCTCACTGTCACTTGGTCCCTACTTGCCCTGAGGGAGGAGAATAGAAAGGTCATTTAATACCTGAGCTTAAGCAGTAACTCCTAATTATTCCATCCGGAGCTGTACACTCACATCTGTAAAATGTGACACAAGGGAAGGGGTCCTGGTCTTAGGATCCTGTAGAGCTCCTCCACCCCTCACAAGCCAGGGGACCCCGGACAAGTATCCTGCCCACCCAGAGCCTCAAGTTTTTGGACCTATGAAAGGGGTCGGGGAAGCTGCCCTCCCTGGGTTTTGGTGGTGATTTCATAAATACTGCCCAGTAAGTGCTCCTGCGGGACCTGGTGCAGAGCAGGTGCTAAGCAGGTGTCCCTCCCCTGGCTACCCTGTTCCTCGCATTCGTAAGCCAAGCCTTTTTTTTTAAGGTTATAGGCCCATTTGAGAAACTGATTAAAATCAAATTCCCTTAGCGGGAGGAGAATGTGTTTTCCAGGCTACTTCAGGGGATTGTCAAAAATCTAAAGTTTATCCACGCACCTGCTAGGAATCCACAGACCCAAGGTTCAAAGTACATTATGATCATTTCCCCCATTTTATAGATAAACTGGGACGCAAAGAGAACTCAGGCAAGGCTAGAACTTGGGCTGTCGGATCCTGAGTCACGTGCCTTTTCCATTGGCCTGTGACTTGGGCAAGTACTTTAACCTCTCAGAGTTCAGTTTTCTTGTTAGTAAAATGGGTATAATCTCCTCTGGTTGTGAGGAACTGAGAGAGATGGCACATGTAGAGTTCTTAACACAGTGCTTGGTGCATAGTAGGTGCTCAAGAAACGTGAGCTGCTGTCAGCTTTCATTCCAGGGGACTGATCTGAGTGTGGAGGAGGGAGACGGGCTGAGGAGAAGAGTCTGGGTTCCTGCAGGTCTAGAGACCGTCCTGGTAGGGGCAGGGTACCGCTCAGATACTAAGACTGTCTGTCTAACCCCATTTGCTAACCCTGGAGTTTCTCGTGTGTTCCTCAGGCTGGGCTTTTATGTTCTTAAGACACCACTGGAATTGTTTAAATATAAAGTGTGACTTTCCCCTGGGGCAGGAGCTCCCTGCCCTTGACCCTGGTTAGGGAGGCCATTGAGCCCATGAATGAGGTGATGTTATTTCTGTATCTTGTAAAGGAGCAAACTGTGGCTCTGGTGCTGAGAAGTTCAGTGACTCACGCCACCGGCCAGACTGCGTGACTGAGCCTGGGTCACACGCAGGTCTTCCTGAGCTCAGCCCATGTTCTCACTCAAGGGAGGCTGGCACCCCTTAAATGCAGCTGGAGGCAAAACTTAAGTCCACGGGCCCCCTCAGAGAAAAGACCAGGCGTAGATGACCGAGATCCCCGTGGGAGGGTGCCCCTGGCTCAGCCAGGCAAACTGGAAGGAGACAAAGAAAGATGGGAGGAGGGGAGACGCGAGCCCCAGCCAGGGGCCAGTGGGCCAGGGACAGTGCGCCGTGGGCTGCAGAGACTGGGGAAGAGGGGTGGGCGGGATGGGGGGAGCTGACGCTGAGGGTCCAGAGCAGGGCTGGAAAGCGAGGAGGCCTCTTCTCTCACGCACATGCACACGTACTCACATAGACACACACACACCCCTTCAGCCTTGCTGTCCCCCCACCCCACCCCACTCCCTGCTCCTGGTTTGATGTGAGCCTGGGGTTTGATGTGAACTAGTCTGACAAGCCTGTGAAGCTTCCCTGCCGTGCGTGTGTCGTGGTGCTTTGATGGCCGTCACCATCTTGCTTAAAGATACGAGAGCCAGTTCTTATTTAACAGAAAAAACGTTTGCCCTCATTCCCTTTTCTCCTTGATCTCATAGTTCTGTTCTCCACCTCCCCCCAACAACCAGCACCAGATTTTGTCCTAATGTATTTTGTGCTTGAGGATACTTCCTAACATACTTATGTTTCATCTAAAAAGGATATAATCTGAAACTTATTTTGTTAACTTTCTAGTGTGGTTCTGAGTGTCAGAAAATATTTTGGAATGAGTTGTGATTATTATTCCCATACAGTTGATCAAAAGAACATAAATATATTATGATCGTAACATGCGTTTACTGAACATAAAAAAGTGGAGTGTGGGGTGTGTGTGTTTCATTAAGTTGGGCCAAGTCCTCCTGTGACCCGAGTCTCCGGGCTGCGGGCCGAGACCCAGAGATCTGAATGAGAGTGACGCTCACACGCCCCCTCCTGACTGTAGCCTGGTCTGTGTTTCTGCTGCCTCCCCCGCACCCCGTCTGTCTGTGTTCTTTCCATCCCCATTTTCACGGTGGCCCTTTCTCTCTCGGTTTCCATCCCGTCCAGAGCACACCATGGCCACCCCCCTGGAGGATGTTGGCAAGCAGGTGGGTAGGTCCCGTCCGCTTCCCACGGCCCTGAAGGGTCTCTCGGGAGCCGCAGGCCACCTTTGTTCCTGGTCCCTCTCCCCTCCAGGTGTGGCGGGGCGCCCTGCTCCTGGCGGACTACATCCTGTCCCAGCGGGACCTCTTCCGGGGTCGCACAGTGCTGGAGCTCGGGGCGGGCACCGGGCTGGCCAGCATCCTCGCGGCCACCGTGGCGCAGACCGTCTACTGTACAGGTAACGCTCGCCGTCTCAGGCTGAGGGGGAGTGGGCTCTTCACGGAGCGCGTGTTGACTAGATGAAAAGTGAGGAGGGAGACTGGACCCTGGACCTTGGCTGCTCTTGACTTTGCCCTCCTCTTGCGCTGGTTTTCTCCACCCTTCGTTGTTTTCTCAGCAGCGTGAGGATGACCCAGCAGGGCCGGCGGGTGCAGGACCAGTGGTTCTGCTGGTGCCTCTGTTCACACCCCCTCAAAAGAGTGAACATCTCAGAAAACCATGAGGAATATGCCTCGCATACGGCTTAAAAACAAGCGCCTTATTTTTTTCTGATTATGGAAATCTTGCCTACTCTCTGGAAAATTTGTAGAACAGCAAATAACATTTCCTCATAATTTTACATTCCCCAGATAAATTCAACAATATGCATTTCATTGCATGCCCACTGCATGCCAGACACAGTTCCAGATGCGGGAGACCCAGGAGTGAATGAAACAGATCAAGTCACTGTACTCAGGGAGCTTTAGAATCTATTTTTTAATGTTCGTATATATATATTTTACAAGTTTTTTTCCTTTTCCTTTGTGTGTACCTATTCCCAAACAATAGCTGAAATCAAACTCTATATATTCAGTGCTCTATCCTGCCAAAAATGTCGAAAAAGGGAAAAAGAATTTTCCACTGTCATTAAAAATTACTTATAAATGACTTTTAATGACCAGGTAATATTTCGTCCCTTTTTTTTTTTAACCATTCTTATATTACTGGACATTTTGGCTGTTTTCATGTTGTGTTTTGTTTTGTTTGCATTTGTCTATTGCACTGCAACAAATACCTTTGTGCATCATTGTCTGCTAATCCTTAAACTAGATTCCTCGAAGTGGGTGGGACCTTTCTTAAGCTTTTGATACTTATGGCCAAATGATTGCTTTTTAAATTTTTATTTTGAAATAATATTAGGTTCACATAGAAGTTGCCAAAATAGTATAGAAAGTGCCATGTACCCTTCACCCAGCTCCCCCAGTGGTAACATCTTCTGTACCATAGTTTGGGGATCACACCAGCAAATTGACACAGTGCAGTACTGTCAGTTACACTACAGATTTGCCGACGTGCTTTTTTAGGGAGAGTGTACCAGTTTATAAGAAAGTGCAATAGTATCTTATCAGGTAATTATTGTTAGTGTCATTAATGTTTTAAATCTTCAATATCTGCTAGGCAGGAAGTGGTGCTGCTGACGTGCTTTGCATTTTGTCGATTCCTTGACATTTTCGTGGCGCACGTCTTTTGCTTCTGAGCTAGGAAAGGGGAAGCTAGGGGGGGCCTGGGAGTCTGGCGTACTTCTCAGATACCCTGCGTAAGCCACCCCGTTTACTTCTCCTTGACAATTCAGTGTAAATCGCCAGTGAACTTCTCAAGAGTCAAGACTTAAAGCAACACCCCAGGGCTGTGCTTGTGCCTAGCGCCTGACAACAGCATCTAATCAAGTTGTCTTACCCTTGAGAGAGATTTACTGGAGAGGAAGAGAGCTTGCATCCTGGCAGCACATTTCCAGTTAGTAGAGCCTTTTCATGGGCATCAGCGCCTTTAACATCACAGTGACCCTGGGCACTGTGTAAGGCTTAAGGTATGGGTTAGGGTTAGGGTTAGTGTTTGGGTTAGGGTTAGGGTACGGCTTAGGGTATGTGTTAGGGTACGGCTAACGATACAGGTTAGGTTTAGGATTAGAGTTACGGTTAGGGTTAGTGTTAGGTTTAGGGTACAGATTAGGGTTAGGGTATGGCTGAGGGTTAGGGTAGGGGTTAGGGTTAGGGTTAGGCTTCAGGTTAGGGTTAGGGTTCGGGCTAGGTTTAGGGTACGGCTTAGGTTACGAGTAAGTGTAAGGCTTAGGGTATGGGTTAGGGTTAGGGTTAGGGTTAGGGTACGGCTTAGGGTATGGTTTAGGATTAGGGTACGGATTAGGGTTACGGTACGGATTAAGTTTAGGGTAGGGGTACGGTTAGGGTTAGGGTTAGGGAAAGGATTAAGGTATGGGTAAGGGTACGACTCAGGGTATGGGTTAGGGTTAGGTTACGGCTTAGGGTTCGTGCTAGGGTACGGCTAAGTGTACAGGTTAGGTTTAGGGTTAGAGTTACGGTTAGGGTTAGGGTTAGGTTTAGGGTACGGATTAGGGTTAGGGTATGAGTGAGGGTTAGGATAGGGTTTAGGGTTAGGGTTAGGGTTAGGGCAAGGATTAGGGTACGGATTAGGTTTAGGGTACGGGTTAGTGTTAGGATAGTGGTTAGGGGTAGGGTTAGGGTTAGGTTTATGGTACCGCTTAGGGTATGGGTAAGGGTATGTCTTAGGGTATGGGTTAGAGTTACTGTTAGTGTTAGGGTTAGGGTAAGGTTTAGGATACGGATTAAGATTAGCAGACGCTTACTGTTAGGGTGGGGGTTACAGTTAGGGTTACGGTTAGGGTATAGCTTAGGTTATGGGTCCGGGTTAGGCTTAGGTTTAGGGATAGGGTTAGGGTACGGCTTACGTTAGAATTTATTGTGAGGGTTAGGTAATGGGTTAGGTCTAGGTTTAGGATTACAGTACGGCTTAGGGTACGGGTTGGGGTACTGCTTAGTTTATGGGTTAGGCTTAGGGTTAGGATTTGGGTTATGGTTAGGGCAAGGATTAGGGTACGGATTAGGTTTAGGGTACAGGTTAGGGTTAGGGTAGGGTGTCGTTTTGGGTTAGGGTTAGGGAACGGATTAGGGTATGGGTAAGGGTAAGCCTTAGGGTATGGGTTAGGTTTAGGGTACGGCTTAGGTTAAGAGTAAGTGTAAGGCTTAGTGTATTGGTTAATGTTAGGCTTAGGGTTAGGGTATGGCTTAGGGTAGAGGTTGTGGTACGGCTTAGGTTATGGGTTAGCTTTAGGGTTAGGATTCGAGTTAGGGTTAGGGTTTGGGTACGACTTATATTACAAGTTATTGTAAGGGTTAGATAATGGGTTAGGTCTAGGTGTAGGATTACAGTACGACTTAGGGTATAGGTTGGGGTACTGCTTAGTTTATGGGTTAGGGTTAGGGTTACGGCAAGGATTAGGGTACGGATTAGGTTTAGGGTGCTGGTTAGGGTTAGGGTAGGGGTTCGTTTTGGGTTAGGGTTAGGGTTCAGGAATGGATTAGGGTATGCGTAAGGGTAAGCCTTAGGGTATGGGTTAGGGTTAGGGTATGGCTTAGGGTACATGTTAGGGCACGGCTAAGAGTACAGGTTAGGTTTAGGGTTAGAGATACGGTTGGGGTTAGTGTTAGGTTTAGGGTACGGATTAGGGTGAGTGTATGGCTGAGTGTTAGGATAGGGGTTAGGGTTAGGGTTAAGGTTAGGATTAGGGGTTAGGCTATGTTTAGGGTATGGCTGAGGTTAAGAGTAAGTGTAAGACTTAGTGTATGGGTTAGTGTTAGGGTGAGGGTTAGGGTTCGGTTTAGTCTACAGGTTGGGGTACGCCATAGGTTATGAGTTAGGGGTAGGGTTAGGATTCGGGTTAGGGTTAGGGCAAGGATTAGGGTACAGATTAGGTTTTGGGTATGGGGTAGGGTTAGGGTAGGCGTTCGTTTTTGGGTTAGGGTTAGGGTTAGAGATGGATTAGTGTATGGGTAAGGGTACACCTTAGGGTATGGGTTAGGTTTAGGGTATGCCTTAGGGTACGTGTTAGGGTACGGCTAAGAGTACAGGTTAGGTTTAGGGTTAGAGTTAAGTATAGGGTTATTGTTAGGTTTCGGGTACGGATTAGGGTTAGGGTATGGCTGAGGGTTAGGTTATGGGTTAGTGTTAGGGTTAGGGTTAAGGTTAGGTTTAGGGTTTGTCCAGGCGTAGGGTACGGGTGAGGTTACGAGTAAGTGTAAGGCTTAGAGTATGGGTTAGTGTTAGGGTTAGGGTTAGGGTACGGCTTAGGGTACAGGTTGGGGTACGGCATAGGTTATGGGTTAAGGTTAATGTTAGGATTTGGGTTAGGGTTAGGGCAAGGATTAGGGTAAGGATTAGGTTTAGGGTATTGGTTAGCTTTAGGTTAGGAGTTCGTTTTGTGTTAAGGTTAGGGTTAGGGAACGGATTAGGGTATGGGTAAGGGTACGCCTTAGGGTATGGGTTAGGGTTAGGGAACGGCTTAGGGTACGTGCTAGGGTATGGCTAAGAATACAGGTTAGGTTTAGGGTTAGAGTAACGGTTAGGGTTAGTGTTAGGTTTAGGGTACGAATTAGAGTTAGGGTATGGCTGAGGCTTAGGACAGGGGTTAGGGTTGGGGTTAAGTTTAGGGTTAGGGTTCGGGCTAGGTTTAGTGTACGGCTTACGTTACGAGTAAGTGTAAGGCTTAGTGTATCGGTTAGTGTTAGGGTTAGGGTTAGTGTACGGTTTAGAGTACAGGTTGGTGTACAGCTTAGGTTATGGGTTAGGGTTAAGGTTAGGATTCGGGTTAGGGTTAGGGCAAGGATTAGGGTACGGATTTGGTTTTGGGTATGGGTTAGCATTAGGGTAGGGGTTAGTTTTGGGTTAGGGTTAGGGTTAGGGAACGGATTAGGGTATGGGTAAGGGTACGCCTTAGGGTATGGGTTAGGGTTAGGGTAGGGGTTAGGTTTAGCATTAGGTTCAAGGTTAGGGTTAGGGTTCGGGCTAGGTTTAGGGTACGGCTGAGTTTACGAGTAAGTGTAAGACTTAGGGTGTTAGTGTTAGGGTGAGGGTTAGGGTACGGCTTAGGGTACAGGTTGGGGTATGGCTTAGGTTATGGGTTAGGATTCGGGTTAGGATTCGGGTTAGGGTTAGGGTAAGGATTAGGGTACAGATTAGGGTTGGGATTAGGGTTAGGGTTAGGGTTAGGGCAAGGGCTAGGGTATGGATTAGGTTTAGGGTACGGGTTAGGATTAGGGTAAGTGTTCATTTTGGGTTAGGGTTAGGGTTAGGGAACGGATTAGGGTTAGGGTTAAGGTACGCCTTAGCGTATGGGTTAGGGTTGGGGTATGGGTTATGGTTAGGGTATGGCTTAGGTCACGAGTAAGTTTAAGGCTTAGTGTATGGTTTAGTGTTAGGTTTAGGGTTAGGGTACGGTTTAGGGTACAGGTTGGGGTACGGCTTAGGTTATGGGTTAGGTTTAGGGTTAGGATTCGGGTTAGGGTTAGGGTTACAGTATGACTTACGTTACAAGTTAATGTAAGGGTTAGGTAATGGGCTAGGTCTAGGTTTAGGATTATGGTACGGCTTAGGGTACGGGTTGGTGTACCGCTCAGTTGATGGGTTAGGGTTATGGTTAGGATTCGGGTTAGGGTTAGGGCAAGGATTAGGGTACGGATTAGGTTTAGGGTACTGGTTATTGTTAAGGTAGGGGTTCATTTTGGGTTTGGGTTAGGGTTAGGGTTAGTGTATCGCTTAGAGTATGGGTTAGGGTTAGGTTTAGGGTTAGGGATAGGGTTAGGGTAAGGCTTATCTTACAAGTTAGTGTAAGGTTTAGGTAATGGGTTAGGTCTACGTTTAGGATTACAGTATGGCTTAGGGTACGGGTTGGGGTACTGTTTAGTTTATGGGTTAGGGTTAGGGTTAGGATTCTGGATAGGGTTACGGCAAGAATTAGGGTACGGATTAGGTTTAGGGTACTGGTTAGGTTTAGGGTAGGGGTTCGTTTTGGGATAGGGATAGAGTTAGGGAACGGATTAGTGTATGGGTAAGGGTACGCCTTAGGGTACGTGTTAGGGTTAGGGTATGGGTTAGGGTTAGGGTACGCGTTAGGGTTAGGAAATTTTTTAAACCTATCCCACTCTCTAGATAGCACTTAGCATGTAAAGGAATATTATTTGGGGTCCAGGCATGGAGAAGGTTTTATACACATGTATAAGATACAGAACACACCCATTATAAAGAAATCACCTTAGGATTCTCTTTTTAACCTGTTCCTTAAAACACTACTGCTTAGGAAATCTATTGTAGTCAGAAGCAGTCAAGGGTAGTTTAGGGTTAGGGATAGGGTTAGGGTTAGGGTACGGCTTAGGGTACGGGTGAGGGTTAGGGTTAGGGTTATTGTTAGTGTTAGGGTTATTGTACGGCTTAGGGTACGGCTTAGGGTACGGGTGAGGGTTAGGGTTAGGGTTAGGGTTATTGTTAGGGTTAGGGTTAGGGTACGGCTTAGGGTACGGGTGAGGGTTAGGGTTAGGGTTAGGGTTATTGTTAGGGTTAGGGTTAGGGTACGGCTTAGGGTACGGGTGAGGGTTAGGGTTAGGGTTATTGTTAGTGTTAGGGTTATTGTATGTCTTAGGGTACGGGTTAGGGTACGGGTGAGGGTTAGGGTTAGGGTTAAGGTTATTGTTAGGGTTAGGGTTACTGTACGGCTTAGGGTACGGGTTAGGGTACGGGTGAGGGTTAGGGTTAGGGTTAAGGTTATTGTTAGGGTTAGGGTTACTGTACGGCTTAGGGTACGGGTTAGGGTGCGGGTGAGGATAGGGTATGGGGTTGGGTTAGGGTTAGGGTTAGGGTACGCCTTAGGATACAGGTTAGGGTACGGGTGAGGGTATGGCGTAGGATATGGGTTAGGGTTACAGTTAGGGTTAGGGTTAGGGTACGGCTTAGGGTATGGATTAGGGTACGGGTGACAGTAAGGCGTAGGATTTGGGTTAGGGTTACAGTTAGGGTTAGGGTTAGGGTACGGCTTAGGGTATGGATTAGGGTACGGGTGAGGGTAAGGCGTAGGGTACGGGTTAGGGATAGGGTACGGCTTAGGGTACGAGGTAGTGTACAGGTGAGGGTACGTTATAGGGTATGTGTTAGAGTAAGGGTTAGGGTTAGTTATAGCATTAGGGCTAAGTTTAGAGTATGGGTCAGGATTAGGGTACGTGTTAGGGTTAGGGTATGGGTTAGGGTTAGGGTATGGCTTAGGGAACGGTATAGGGTACGGGCGAGGGTACGGAATAGGGTTTGGGTTAGGGTTAGGGTTCGGGTTAGGGTACGGCTTAGGGGACAGGTTAGGTTATGGGTGAGGGTCCGGCATAGGGTATGGGATAGGGTTAGGGTTAGGGTTAGGGTACGGGTTATGGTACGGGTGAGAGTACGGCATGGGGTATGGGTTAGGATTAGTGTAATGGTTAGTTTTAGGGTTAGGGCTAGGTTTAGGGTACGGGTTAGGATTAGAGTGCGTGTTAGGGTTAGGGTATTTATTAAACCTATCCCACTCTCTAGATACCACCTAGCACGTAAAGGAATAATATTTGAGGTCCAGCCATGGAGAAGATTTTAGACACATGGACAAGATAAAGAACACACACATTACAAAGAAATCACATTAGGATTCTCTTTTTAACCTGTTTCTTAAAACACTAGTGCTTAGGAAATCTATTGGAGGCAGAAGCAGTCAAGGGGAGCTTAGGGTTAGGGTTAGGGTTAGGGTACGGTTTAGGGTATAGGTTCGGGTACGGCGTAGGGTTAGGGTTAGGGTTAGGGTTAGTGTTAGGGTTATTTTTAGGGTTAGGGTTAGGGTACGGCTTAGGGTACGGGTGAGGGTTAGTGTTAGGTTTATTGTTAGTGTTAGGGTTATTGAATGGCTTAGGGTACGGGTTAGGGTACGGGTGAGAGTACGGCATGGGGTATGGGTTAGGATTAGTGTAATGGTTAGTTTTAGGGTTAGGGCTAGGTTTAGAGTACGGGTTAGGAATAGAGTGCGTGTTAGGGTCAGGGTATTTATTAAACCTATCCCACTCTCTAGATACCACTTAGCACGTAAAGGAATAATATTTGGGGTCCAGCCATGGAGAAGATTTTAGACACATGGACAAGATAAAGAACACACACATTACAAAGAAATCACATTAGGATTTTCTTTTTAACGTGTTCTTTAAAACACTAGTGCTTAGGAAATCTATTGGAGGCAGAAGCAGTCAAGGGGAGCTTAGGGTTAGGGTTAGTGTTAGGGTACGGCGTGGGGTACAGGTTCGCGTACGGCGTACGGTATGGGTTAGGGTTAGCGTTAGGCTGAGTTTTAGGGTTTGGGCTCAGATTAGGGCACGGGTTAGGATTAGTGTATGTGTTAGGTTTAGGGTAGGGGTTAGGGTTAGGGTACGCGATAGGGTTATGGTAGTTATTAAAGTTATCGCACTCTCTAGATACCCCTTAGCATGTAAAGGAATATTATTTGGGGGTCCAGCTATGGAGAAGAGTTTAGACACTAGGATAAGATAAGGAACACGCCCATTATAAAGAAATCACATTAGGATTCCCTTTTAAACCTGTTCCTTAAAACACTAGTGCTTAGGAAATCTATTGGAGGCAGAAGCAGTCAAGGGTAGCTTAGGGTTAGCGTTAGGGTTAGGGTTAGGTTTAGGGTTAGGGTACGGCTTAGGGTACGGCTTCGGGTACGGCGTAGGGTATGGGTTAGGGTTAGGGTTAGGGTTAGTTTTAGGGTTAGGGCAGGGTTTAGGGTACGGGTTAGGATTACGGTACGTGTTAGGGTTAGGGTAGGGGTTAGGGTTAGGGTTGTTATTAAACCTATCCCACTCTCTAGATACCCCTTAGCAGGTAAAGGAATATTATTTGGGGGTCCAGCTATGGAGAATAGTTTAGACAGTAGGATAAGATAAGGAACACACCCATTATAAAGAAATCACATTAGGATTCTCTTTTTAACCTGTTTCTTAAAACACTAGTGCTTAGGAAATCTATTGGAGGCAGAAGCAGTCAAGCGTAGCTTAGGGTTAGGTTTAGGATTAGGGTTAGTGTTAGGGTACGGCTTAGGTTACGGGTTCGGGTACGGCGTAGGGTATGGGTTAGGGTTAGGGTTAGGGTTAGTTTTAGGGTTAGGGCTCGGTTTACGGTAGTGGTTAGGATTAGGTTATGTGTTAGGTTTAGGGTAGGGGGTATGGTTAAGGTACGTGTTAGGGTTAGTGTAGTTATTAAACCTATCGCACTCTCTAGATACCCCTTAGCACGTAAAGCAATATCATTTGGGGGTCCAGACATGGAGAAGAGTTTAGACACTAGGATAAGATAAGGAACACCCCCATTATAAAGAAATCACATTAGGATTCTCTTTTTAACCTGTTTCTTAAAACACTAGTGCTTAGGAAATCTATTGGAGGCAGAAGCAGTCAAGGGGAGCTTAGGGTTAGGGTTAGGGTTAGGGTACGGTTTAGGGTATAGGTTCGGGTACGGCGTAGGGTTAGGGTTAGGGTTAGGGTTAGTGTTAGGGTTATTTTTAGGGTTAGGGTTAGGGTACGGCTTAGGGTACGGGTGAGGGTTAGTGTTAGGTTTATTGTTAGTGTTAGGGTTATTGAATGGCTTAGGGTACGGGTTAGGGTACGGGTGAGAGTACGGCATGGGGTATGGGTTAGGATTAGTGTAATGGTTAGTTTTAGGGTTAGGGCTAGGTTTAGAGTACGGGTTAGGAATAGAGTGCGTGTTAGGGTCAGGGTATTTATTAAACCTATCCCACTCTCTAGATACCACTTAGCACGTAAAGGAATAATATTTGGGGTCCAGCCATGGAGAAGATTTTAGACACATGGACAAGATAAAGAACACACACATTACAAAGAAATCACATTAGGATTTTCTTTTTAACGTGTTCTTTAAAACACTAGTGCTTAGGAAATCTATTGGAGGCAGAAGCAGTCAAGGGGAGCTTAGGGTTAGGGTTAGTGTTAGGGTACGGCGTGGGGTACAGGTTCGCGTACGGCGTACGGTATGGGTTAGGGTTAGCGTTAGGCTGAGTTTTAGGGTTTGGGCTCAGATTAGGGCACGGGTTAGGATTAGTGTATGTGTTAGGTTTAGGGTAGGGGTTAGGGTTAGGGTACGCGATAGGGTTATGGTAGTTATTAAAGTTATCGCACTCTCTAGATACCCCTTAGCATGTAAAGGAATATTATTTGGGGGTCCAGCTATGGAGAAGAGTTTAGACACTAGGATAAGATAAGGAACACGCCCATTATAAAGAAATCACATTAGGATTCCCTTTTAAACCTGTTCCTTAAAACACTAGTGCTTAGGAAATCTATTGGAGGCAGAAGCAGTCAAGGGTAGCTTAGGGTTAGCGTTAGGGTTAGGGTTAGGTTTAGGGTTAGGGTACGGCTTAGGGTACGGCTTCGGGTACGGCGTAGGGTATGGGTTAGGGTTAGGGTTAGGGTTAGTTTTAGGGTTAGGGCAGGGTTTAGGGTACGGGTTAGGATTACGGTACGTGTTAGGGTTAGGGTAGGGGTTAGGGTTAGGGTTGTTATTAAACCTATCCCACTCTCTAGATACCCCTTAGCAGGTAAAGGAATATTATTTGGGGGTCCAGCTATGGAGAATAGTTTAGACAGTAGGATAAGATAAGGAACACACCCATTATAAAGAAATCACATTAGGATTCTCTTTTTAACCTGTTTCTTAAAACACTAGTGCTTAGGAAATCTATTGGAGGCAGAAGCAGTCAAGCGTAGCTTAGGGTTAGGTTTAGGATTAGGGTTAGTGTTAGGGTACGGCTTAGGTTACGGGTTCGGATACGGCGTAGGGTATGGGTTAGGGTTAGGGTTAGGGTTAGTTTTAGGGTTAGGGCTCGGTTTACGGTAGTGGTTAGGATTAGGTTATGTGTTAGGTTTAGGGTAGGGGGTATGGTTAAGGTACGTGTTAGGGTTAGTGTAGTTATTAAACCTATCGCACTCTCTAGATACCCCTTAGCACGTAAAGCAATATCATTTGGGGGTCCAGACATGGAGAAGAGTTTAGACACTAGGATAAGATAAGGAACACCCCCATTATAAAGAAATCACATTAGGATTCTCTTTTTAACCTGTTTCTTAAAACACTAGTGCTTAGGAAATCTATTGGAGGCAGAAGCAGTCAAGGGGAGCTTAGGGTTAGGGTTAGGGTTAGGGTACGGTTTAGGGTATAGGTTCGGGTACGGCGTAGGGTTAGGGTTAGGGTTAGGGTTAGTGTTAGGGTTATTTTTAGGGTTAGGGTTAGGGTACGGCTTAGGGTACGGGTGAGGGTTAGTGTTAGGTTTATTGTTAGTGTTAGGGTTATTGAATGGCTTAGGGTACGGGTTAGGGTACGGGTGAGAGTACGGCATGGGGTATGGGTTAGGATTAGTGTAATGGTTAGTTTTAGGGTTAGGGCTAGGTTTAGAGTACGGGTTAGGAATAGAGTGCGTGTTAGGGTCAGGGTATTTATTAAACCTATCCCACTCTCTAGATACCACTTAGCACGTAAAGGAATAATATTTGGGGTCCAGCCATGGAGAAGATTTTAGACACATGGACAAGATAAAGAACACACACATTACAAAGAAATCACATTAGGATTTTCTTTTTAACGTGTTCTTTAAAACACTAGTGCTTAGGAAATCTATTGGAGGCAGAAGCAGTCAAGGGGAGCTTAGGGTTAGGGTTAGTGTTAGGGTACGGCGTGGGGTACAGGTTCGCGTACGGCGTACGGTATGGGTTAGGGTTAGCGTTAGGCTGAGTTTTAGGGTTTGGGCTCAGATTAGGGCACGGGTTAGGATTAGTGTATGTGTTAGGTTTAGGGTAGGGGTTAGGGTTAGGGTACGCGATAGGGTTATGGTAGTTATTAAAGTTATCGCACTCTCTAGATACCCCTTAGCATGTAAAGGAATATTATTTGGGGGTCCAGCTATGGAGAAGAGTTTAGACACTAGGATAAGATAAGGAACACGCCCATTATAAAGAAATCACATTAGGATTCCCTTTTAAACCTGTTCCTTAAAACACTAGTGCTTAGGAAATCTATTGGAGGCAGAAGCAGTCAAGGGTAGCTTAGGGTTAGCGTTAGGGTTAGGGTTAGGTTTAGGGTTAGGGTACGGCTTAGGGTACGGCTTCGGGTACGGCGTAGGGTATGGGTTAGGGTTAGGGTTAGGGTTAGTTTTAGGGTTAGGGCAGGGTTTAGGGTACGGGTTAGGATTACGGTACGTGTTAGGGTTAGGGTAGGGGTTAGGGTTAGGGTTGTTATTAAACCTATCCCACTCTCTAGATACCCCTTAGCAGGTAAAGGAATATTATTTGGGGGTCCAGCTATGGAGAATAGTTTAGACAGTAGGATAAGATAAGGAACACACCCATTATAAAGAAATCACATTAGGATTCTCTTTTTAACCTGTTTCTTAAAACACTAGTGCTTAGGAAATCTATTGGAGGCAGAAGCAGTCAAGCGTAGCTTAGGGTTAGGTTTAGGATTAGGGTTAGTGTTAGGGTACGGCTTAGGTTACGGGTTCGGGTACGGCGTAGGGTATGGGTTAGGGTTAGGGTTAGGGTTAGTTTTAGGGTTAGGGCTCGGTTTACGGTAGTGGTTAGGATTAGGTTATGTGTTAGGTTTAGGGTAGGGGGTATGGTTAAGGTACGTGTTAGGGTTAGTGTAGTTATTAAACCTATCGCACTCTCTAGATACCCCTTAGCACGTAAAGCAATATCATTTGGGGGTCCAGACATGGAGAAGAGTTTAGACACTAGGATAAGATAAGGAACACCCCCATTATAAAGAAATCACATTAGGATTCTCTTTTTAACCTGTTCCTTAAAACACTAGTGCTTAGGAAATCTATTGGAGGCAGAAGCCGTCAAGGGTAGCTTAGGGTTAGGGTTAGGGTTAGGGTACGGCTTAGGGTACAGGTTCGGGTACGGCGTAGTGTTTGGGTTAGGGTTAGGGCTCGGTTTAGGGTACGCATTAAGATTAGGGTATGTGTTAGGTTTAGGGTAGGGGTTAGGGTTAGGGTATGCATTAGGGTTAGGTTAGTTATTAAACCTATCCCACTCTCTAGATACCCCTTAGCACGTAAAGCAATATTATTTGGGGGTCCAGCCATGGAGAAGTGTTAAGATACTAGGATAAGATAAGGAACACGCCCATTATAAAGAAATCACATTAGGATTCTCTATTTAACCTGTTCCTTAAAACACTAGTGCTTAGGAAATCAATTGGAGGCAGAAGCAGTCAAGGGTAGCTTAGGGTTAGCGTTAGGGTTAGGGTTAGGGTTAGGGTATGGCTTAGGGTACGGGTTCGGGTAGAGCCTAGGTTATGGGTTAGGGTTAGGGTTAGTGTTAGTTTTAGGGTTCAGGCTCGGTTTAGGGTACGGGTTAGGGTTTGGGTATGTGTTAGGTTTAGGGTAGGGGTTAGGGTTAGGTTACGCGTTAGGGTTAGGGTAGTTATTAAACCTATTGCACTCTCTAGATACCCCTTAGCTCGTAAAGGATTATTATTTGGGGGTCCAGCCATGGAGAAGAGTTTAGACACTAGGATAAGATAAGGAACACGCCCATTATAAAGAAATCACATTAGGATTCTCTTTTTAACCTGTTCCTTAAAACACTAGTGCTTAGGAAATATATTGGAGGCAGAAACAGTCAAGGGTAGCTTAGGGTTAGTGTTAGTGTTAGGGTTAGGGTTAGGGTACGGCTTAGGGTACGGGTTTGTGTACCAGTGCGGGTACGGCGTAGGGTATGGGTTAGGGTTAGGGTTAGGTTTAGTTTTATGGTTAGGGCTCAGTTTAGCGTACGGGTTAGGATTAGGGTACGTGTTAGGCTTAGGGTAGGGGTTAGCATTAGGGTACGCGTTAGGGTTAAGATAGTTATTAAACCTATGCCACTCTCTAGATACCCCTTAGCACGTAAAAGAGTGTTATTTGGGGTTCCAGCCAGGGAGAAGAGTTTAGACACTAGGATAAGATAAGGAACACACCCATTATAAAGAAATCACATTAGGATTCTCTTTTTAAGCTGTTCCTTAAAAACTAGTGTTAGGAAATCTATTGGAGGCAGAAGCAGTCAAGGGTAGCTTAGGGTTAGGGTTAGGGTTAGGGTACGGCTTAGGGTACAGGTTCGGGTACGGCGTAGGGTATGGGTTAGGTTTAGGGTTAGGGTTAGTTTTAGGGTTAGGGCTCGGTTTAGGGTACAGGTTTGTATTAGGGTATGTGTTATGTTTAGGGTAGGGGTTAGGGTTAGGGTACGCGTTAGGGTTAGGGTAGTTATTAAACCTATTGCACTCTCTAGATACCCCTTATCACGTAAAGGAATATTATTTGGGGGTCCAGCCATGGAGAAGAGTTAAGCAGTAGGATAAGATAAGCAACACACCCATTATAAAGAAATCACATTAGGATTGTATTTTTAACCTCTTCCTTCAAACACTAGTGCTTAGGAAATCTATTGGAGGCAGAAGCACTCAAGGGTAGCTTAGGGTTAGGGTTAGGGTTAGGGTTAGGGTACGGCTTAGGGTGCGGGTTAGGTTTAGGGTTAGGGTTAGTTTTAGGGTTAGGACTCGGTTTAGGGTAAGGGATAGGGTTAGGGTACGTGTTACGGTTAGGGTTGGGGTTAGGGTTAGGGTACGTGTTAGGGTTAGGGTAGTTATTATACCTATCCCACTCTCTAGATACCCCTTAGCAAGTAAAGCATTATTATTTGAGGGTCCAGCCATGGAGAAGAGTTCAGACACTAGGATAAGATAAGGAACACAGCCATTATAAAGAAATCACATTAGGATTCTCTTTTTAACCTGTTCCTTAAAACACTAGTGCTTAGGAAATCTATTGGAGGCAGAAGCAGTCAAGGGTAGCTTAGGGTTAGGGTTAGTGTGAGGGTGCGGCTTAGGGTACAGGTTCGGGTACGGATTCGGTTACGGCGTAGGGTATGGGTTAGGGTTATGGTTAGGGTTAGTTTTAGGGTTAGGGCTCGGTTTAGGGTACGGGTTAGGATTAGGGTACGTGTTAGGCTTAGGGTAGGGGTTAGGGTTAGGTTAGACGTTAGGGTTAGGGTTGTTATTAAACCTATCCCACTCTCTAGATACCCCATAGCACGTAAAGGAATATTTTTTGGGGGTCAAGCTAGGGAGAATAGTTTAGACACTAGGATAAGATAAGGAACACACCCATTATAAAGAAATCACATTAGGATTCTCTTTTTAACCTGTTTCTTAAAACACTAGTGCTTAGGAAATCTATTGGAGGCAGAAGCAGTCAACGGTAGCTTAGGGTTGGGTTTAGGGTTAGGGTGCGGCTTAGGGTACGGGTTCGGGTACGGCGTAGTGTTTGGGTTAGGGTTAGGGCTCGGTTTAGGGTACGCGTTAAGATTAGGGTATGTGTTAGGTTTAGGGTAGGGGTTAGGTTTAGGGTATGCATTAGGGTTAGGTTAGTTATTAAACCTCTCCCACTCTCTAGATACCCCTTAGCACGTAAAGCAATATTATTTGGGGGTCCAGCCATGGAGAAGAGTTAAGATACTAGGATAAAATAAGGAACACGCCCATTATAAAGAAATCACATTAGGATTCTCTATTTAACCTGTTCCTTAAAACACTAGTGCTTAGGAAATCAATTGGAGGCAGAAGCAGTCAAGGGTAGCTTAGTGTTAGGATTAGGGTTAGGGTTAGGGTTAGGGTATGGCTTAGGGTATGGGTTCGCGTAGAGCCTAGGTTATGGGTTAGGGTTAGGGTTAGTGTTAGTTTTAGGGTTCGGGCTCGGTTTAGGGTACGGGTTAGGATTAGGGTATGTGTTAGGTTTAGGGTAGGGGTTAGGGTTAGGTTACGCGTTAGGGTTAGGGTAGTTATTAAACCTATCGCACTCTCTAGATACCCCTTAGCTCGTAAAGGATTATTATTTGGGGGTCCAGCCATGGAGAAGAGTTTAGACACTAGGATAAGATAAGGAACACACCCATTATAAAGAAATCACATTAGGATTGTCTTTTTAACCTGTTCCTTAAAACACTAGTGCTTAGGAAATATATTGGAGGAAGAAGCAGTCAAGGGTAGCTTAGGGTTAGGGTTAGTGTTAGGGTTAGGGTTAGGGTTAGGGTACGGCTTAGGGTATAGGTTCGGGTACGGCGTAGGGTTAGGGTTAGGGTTAGGGTTAGTGTTAGGGTTATTGTTAGGGTTAGGGTTAGGGTACAGCTTAGGGTACGGGTGATGGTTAGGTTTAGGTTTATTGTTAGTGTTAGGGTTATTGTATGACTTAGGGTACGGGTTAGGGTACGGGTGAGGGTTAGGGTTAGGGTTAGGGTTATTGTTAGGGTTAGGGTTACAGTACGGCTTAGGGTACTGTTTAGGGTGCGGGTGAGGATAGGGTATGGGGTTGGGTTAGGGTTAGGGTACTCCTTAGGGTACAGGTTAGGGTACGGGTGAGGGTATGGCGTAGGATTTGGGTTAGGGTTACAGTTAGGGTTAGGGTTAGGGTACGGCTTAGGGTATGGATTAGGGTACGGGTGAGGGTAAGGCGTAGGGTACGGGTTAGGGTTAGGGTACGGCTTAGGGTACGAGGTAGGGTAAAGGTGAGGGTACGTTATAGGGTATGTGTTAGAGTAAGGGTTAGGGTTAGTTATAGCATTAGGGCTAAGTTTAGAGTATGGGTCAGGATTAGGGTACGTGTTAGGGTTAGGGTATGGGTTAGGGTTAGGGTTAGGGTACGTCTTAGGGAACGGTATAGGGTACGGGCGAGGGTACGGAATAGGGTTTGGTTTAGGGTTAGGGATAGGGTTAGGGTTAGGGTTAGGGTACGGCTTAGGGTATGGGTTGCGGTACGGGTGAGAGTACAGCATAGGGTATGGGTTAGGATTAGTGTAATGGTTAGTTTTAGGGTTAGGGCTAGGTTTAGGGTACGGGTTAGGATTAGAGTGCGTGTTATGTTTAGGGTATTTATTAAACCTATCCCACTCTCTAGATACCACTTAGCACGTAAAGGAATATTATTTGGGGGTCCAGCCATGGAGAAGAGTTTAGACACTAGGATAAGATAAGGAACACACCCATTATAAAGAAATCACATTAGGATTCTCTTTTTAACCTGTTGCTTAAAACACTAGTGCTTAGGAAATCTATTGGAGGCAGAAGCAGTCAAGGGTAGCTTAGGGTTAGGGTTAGTGTGAGGGTGCGGCTTAGGGTACGGGTTCAGCTACGGATTCGGTTACGGCATAGGGTATGGGTTAGGGTTATGGTTAGGGTTAGTTTTAGGGTTAGGGCTCGGTTTAGGCTACGGGTTAGGCCTAGGGTAGGGGTTAGGGTTAGGGTAGACGTTAGGGTTAGGGTTGTTATTAAACCTATCCCACTCTCTAGATACCCTTTAGCACGTAAAGGAATATTATTTGGGGGTCCAGCTAGGGACAATAGTTTAGACACTAGGATAAGATAAGGAACACACCCATTATAAAGAAATCACATTAGGATTCTCTTTTTAACCTGTTTCTTAAAACACTAGTGCTTAGGAAACCTATTGGAGGCAGAAGCAGTCAAGGTAGCTTAGGGATAGGTTTAGGGTTAGGGTTAGTGTTAGGGTACGGCTTAGGGTACGGGTTCGGGTAAGGCGTAGGGTATGGGTTAGGGTTAGTGTTAGGGTTAGTTTTAGGGTTAGGGCTCGGTTTAGGGTACGGGTTAGGATTAGTGTATGTGTTAGGTATAGGGTAGGGGTAAGGGTTAGGGTACGCGTTAGGGTTAGGGTAGTTATTAAACCTATCGCACTCTCTAGATACCCCTTAGCTCGTAAAGGAATATTATTTGGGGGTCCATCCATGGAGAAGAGTTTAGACACTAGGATAATATAAGGAACACACCCATTATAAAGAAATCACATTAGGATTCTCTTTTTAACCTGTTCCTTAAAACAATAGTGCTTAGGAAATCTATTGGAGGCAGAAGCAGTCAAGGGTAGCTTAGGGTTAGCGTTAGGGTTAGGGTTAGGGTTAGGGTTAGGGTACGGCTTAGGTTACGGGTTCAGGTACGGGTTCGGGTACGGTGTAGGGTATGGGTTAGGGTTAGGGTTAGGGTTAGTTTTAGGGTTGGGGCAGGGTTTAGGGTACGGGTTAGGATTACGGTACGTGTTAGGGTTAGGGTAGGGGTTAGGGTTAGGGTACGCGTTAGGTATAGGGTAGTTATTAAACCTATCCCACTCTCTAGATACCCCTTAGCACGTAAAGCAATATTATTTGGGGGTCCAGCCATGGAGAAGAGTTTAGACACTAGGATAAGATAAGGAACACACCCATTATAAAGAAATCACATTATGATTCTCTTTTTAACCTGTTCCTTAAAACACTAGTGCTTAGGAAATCTATTGGAGGCAGAAGCAGTCAAGGGTAGCTTAGGGTTAGGGTTAGTGTGAGGGTGCGGCTTAGGGTACGGGTTCGGGTACGGATTCGGTTACGGCGTAGGGTATGGGTTAGGGTTATGGTTAGGGTTAGTTTTAGGGTTAGGGCTCGGTTTAGGGTACGGGTTAGGCTTAGGGTAGGGGTTAGGTTTAGGGTAGACGTTAGGGTTAGGGTTGTTATTAAACCTATCCCACTCTCTAGATAGCCTTTAGCACGTAAAGGAATATTATTTGGGGGTCCAGCTAGGGAGAATAGTTTAGACACTAGGATAAGATAAGGAACACACCCATTATAAAGAAATCACATTAGGATTCTCTTTTTAACCTGATTCTTAAAACACTAGTGCTTAGGAAATCTATTGGGGGCAGAAGCAGTCAAGGGTAGCTTAGGGTTAGGTTTAGGGTTAGGGTACGGCTTAGGTTACGGGTTCAGGTACGGGTTCGGGTTCGGCGTAGGGTATGGGTTAGGGTTATGGTTAGGGATAGTTTTAGGGTTAGGGCTCGGTTTAGGGTGCGGGTTAGGCTTAGGGTATGGGTTAGGGTTAGGGTAGACGTTAGGGTTCGGGTTGTTATTAAACCTATCCCACTCTCTAGATACCCTTTAGCACGTAAAGGAATAAGATTTGGGGGTCCAGCTAGGGAGAATAGTTTAGACACTAGGATAAGATAAGGAACACACCCATAATAAAGAAATCACATTAGGATTCTCTTTTTAACCTGTTCCTTAAAACACTAGTGCTTAGGAAATCTATTGGAGGCAGAAGCAGTCAAGGGTAGCTTAGGGTTAGTGTTAGTGTTAGGGTTAGGGTTAGGGTACGGCTTAGGGTACGCGTTCGGGTACGGCGTAGGGTAGGGGTTAGGGTTAGGGTTAGTTTTAGGGTTAGGGCTCGGTTTAGGGTACGGGTTAGGATTAGGGTATGTGTTAGGTTTAGGGAAGGGGTTAGGATTAGGGTACGCATTAGGGTTAGGGTAGTTATTAAACCTATCCCACTCTCTAGGTACTCCTTAGCACGTAAAGCAATATTATTTGGGGTTCCAGCCATGGAGAAGAGTTAAGATACTAGGATAAGATAAGGAACACGCCCATTATAAAGAAATCACATTAGGATTCTCTATTTAACCTGTTCCTTAAAACACTAGTGCTTAGGAAATCAATTGGAGGCAGAAGCAGTCAAGGGTAGCTTAGGGTTAGTGTTAGGGTTAGGGTTAGGGTTAGGGTATGGCTTAGGGTACGGGTTCGGGTAGAGCCTAGGTTATGGGTTAGGGTTAGGGTTAGTGTTAGTTTTAGGGTTCGGGCTCGGTTTAGCGTACGGGTTAGGATTTGGGTATGTGTTAGGTTTAGGGTAGGGGTTAGGGTTAGGTTACGCGTTAGCGTTAGGGTAGTTATTAAACCTATTGCACTCTCTAGATACCCCTTAGCTTGTAAAGGATTATTATTTGGGGGTCCAGCCATGGAGAAGAGTTTAGACACTAGGATAAGATAAGGAACACACCCATTATAAAGAAATCACATTAGGATTCTCTTTTTAAGCTGTTCCTTAAAAACTAGTGTTAGGAAATCTATTGGAGGCAGAAGCAGTCAAGGGTAGCTTAGGGTTAGGGTTAGGGTTAGGGTACGGCTTAGGGTACAGGTTCGGGTACGGCATAGGGTATGGGTTAGGTTTAGGGTTAGGGATAGTTTTAGGGTTAGGGCTCGGTTTAGGGTACAGGTTTGTATTAGGGTATGTGTTAGGTTTAGGGTAGGGGTTAGGGTTAGGGTACGCGTTAGGGTTAGGGTAGTTAATAAACCTATCGCACTCTCTAGATACCCCTTATCAGGTAAAGGAATATTATTTGTGGGTCCAGCCATGGAGAAGAGTTTAGACACTAGGATAAGATAAGGAACACACCCATTATAAAGAAATCACATTAGGATTCTCTTTTTAACCTGTTCCTTAAAACACTAGTGCTTAGGAAATCTATTGGAGGCAGAAGCAGTCAAGGGTAGCTTAGGGTTAGTGTTAGGGTTAGGGTTAGGGTACGGCTTAGGGTACAGGTTAGGGTTAGGGTTAGGGTTAGTTTTATGGTTAGGACTCGGTTTAGGGTAAGGGATAGGGTTAGGGTACGTGTTAAGGTTAGGGTAAGGGTTAGGGTTAGGGTACGTGTTAGGGTTAGGGTAGTTATTATACCTATCCCACTCTCTAGATACCCCTTAGCAAGTAAAGCAATATTATTTGAGGGTCCTGCCATGGAGAAGAGTTCAGACACTAGGATAAGATAAGGAACACACCCATTATAAAGAAATCACATTAGGATTCTCTTTTTAACCTGTTCCTTAAAACACTAGTGCTTAGGAAATCTATTGGAGGCAGAAGCAGTCAAGGGTAGCTTAGGGTTAGGGTGAGGGTGCGGCTTAGGGTACGGGTTCGGGTACGGATTCGGTTACGGCGTAGGGTATGGGTTAGGGTTATGGTTAGGGTTAGTTTTAGGGTTAGGGCTCGGTTTAGGGTACGGGTTAGGATTAGGGTATGTGTTAGGTTTAGGGAAGGGGTTAGGGTTAGGGTACGCATTAGGGTTAGCGTAGTTATTAAAACTATCCCACTCTCTAGATACTCCTTAGCACGTAAAGGAATATTATTTGGGGGTCCAGCCATGGAGAAGAGTTTAGACAGTAGGATAAGGTAAGGAACACACTCATTATAAAGAAATCACATTAGGATTCTCTTTTTAACCTGTTCCTTAAAACACTAGTGCTTAGGAAATCTATTGGAGGTAGAAGCAGTCAAGGGTAGCTTAGGTTTAGGGTTAGGGTTAGGGTTAGGGTTAGATTTAGGGTTCGGCTTAGGGTACGGGTTCGGGTACGGCGTACGGTATGGGTTAGGGTTAGGGTTAGGGTTAGTTTTAGGGTTAGGGCTCGGTTTAGGATACGGGTTAGGATTAGGGTATGTGTTAGGTTTAGGGAAGGGGTTAGGATTAGGGTACGCATTAGGGTTAGGGTAGTTATTAAACCTATCCCACTCTCTAGGTACTCCTTAGCACGTAAAGGAATATTATTTGGGGGTCCAGCCATGGAGAAGAGTTTAGACAGTAGGATAAGATAAGGAACACACCCATTATAAAGAAATCACATTAGGATTCTCTTTTTAACCTGTTCCTTAAAACACTAGTGCTTAGGAAATCTATTGGAGGCAGAAGCAGTCAAGGGTAGCTTAGGGTTAGGGTTAGGGTTAGGGTTAGGTTTAGGGTTCTGCTTAGGTTACGGGTTCGGGTACGGGGTCGTGTACGGCGTAGGGTACGGGTTAGGTTTAGGGTTAGGGTTAGTTTTAGGGTTAGGGCTGGGTTTAGGGTACGGGTTAGTATTACGGTACGTGTTAGGGTAGGGGTTAGGGTTAGGGTACGCGTTAGGGATAGGTTAGTTTTTAAACCTATCCCACTCTCTAGATACCCCTTAGCACGTAAAGCAATATCATTTGGGGGTCCAGCCATGGAGAAGAGTTTAGACACTAGGATAAGATAAGGAACACCCCCATTATAAAGAAATCACATTAGGATTCTCTTTTTAACCTGTTCCTTCAAACACTAGTGCTTAGGAGATCTAATGGAGGCAGAAGCAGTCAAGGGTAGCTTAGGGTTAGGGTTAGGGTTAGGGTGCGGCTTAGGGTACCGGTTCAGGTACGGATTCGGTTACGGCGTAGGGTATGGGTTAGGGTTATGGTTAGGGTTAGTTTTAGGGTTAGGGCTCGGTTTAGGGTACGGGTTAGGATTAGGGTACGTGTTAGGCTTAGGGTAGTGGTTAGGGTTAGGGTAGGCGTTAGGGTGAGGTTTGTTATTAAACCTATCCCACCCTGTAGATACCCCTTAGCACGTAAAGGAATATTATTTGGGGGTCCAGCTATGGAGAAGAGTTTAGACACTAGGATAAGATAAGGAACACACCCATTATAAAGAAATCACATTAGGATTCTCTTTTTAACCTGTTCCTTAAAACACTAGTGCTTAGGAAATCTATTGGAGGCAGAAGCAGTCAAGCGTAGCTTAGGGTTAGCGTTAGGGTTAGGGTTAGGGTTAGGGTTAGGGTACGGCTTAGGTTACGGGTTCAGGTACGGGTTCGGGTATGGCGTAGGGTATGGGTTAGGGTTAGGGTTAGGGTTAGTTTTAGGGTTAGGGCAGGGTTTACGGTACGGGTTAGGATTACGGTACGTGTTAGGGTTAGGGTAGGGGTTAGGGTTAGGGTACGCGTTAGGGATAGGGTAGTTATTAAACCTATCCCACTCTCTAGATACCCCTTAGCACGTAAAGCAATATTATTTGGGGGTCCAGCCATGGAGAAGAGTTTAGACACTAGGATAAGATAAGGAACACTCCCATTATAAAGAAATCACATTAGGATTCTCTTTTTAACCTGTTCCTTAAAACACTAGTGCTTAGGAAATCTATTGGAGGCAGAAGCAGTCAAGGGTAGCTTAGGGTTAGTGTTAGTGTTAGGGTTAGGGTTAGGGTACGGCTTAGGGTACGGGTTCGGGTACGGCGTAGGGTAGGGTTTCGGGTTAGGGTTAGGGTTTGTTTTAGGGTTAGGGCTCGGTTTTGGGTACGGGTTAGTATTAGGGTATGTGTTAGGTTTAGGGAAGGGGTTAGGGTTAGGGTACGCATTAGGGTTAGCGTAGTTATTAAAACTATCCCACTCTCTAGATACTCCTTAGTACGTAAAGGAATATTATTTGGGGGTCCAGCCATGGAGAAGAGTTTAGACAGTAGGATAAGATAAGGAACACACTCATTATAAAGAAATCACATTAGGATTCTCTTTTTAACCTGTTCCTTAAAACACTAGTGCTTAGGAATTCTGTTGGAGGCAGAAGCAGTCAAGGGTAGCTTAGGTTTAGGGTTAGGGTTAGGGTTAGGGTTAGGTTTAGGGTTCGGCTTAGGGTACGGGTTCGGGTACGGCTTACGGTATGGGTTAGGGTTAGGGTTAGGGTTAGTTTTAGGGTTAGGGCTCGGTTTAGGATACGGGTTAGGATTAGGGTATGTGTTAGGTTTAGGGAAGGGGTTAGGATTAGGGTACGCATTAGGGTTAGGGTAGTTATTAAACCTATCCCACTCTCTAGATACTCCTTAGCACGTAAAGGAATATTATTTGGGGGTCCAGCCATGGAGAAGAGTTTAGACAGTAGGATAAGATAAGGAACACACCCATTATAAAGAAATCACATTAGGATTCTCTTTTTAACCTGTTCCTTAAAACACTAGTGCTTAGGAAATCTATTGGAGGCAGAAGCAGTCAAGGGTAGCTTAGGGTTAGGGTTAGGGTTAGGGTTAGGGTTAGATTTAGGGTTCTGCTTAGGTTACGGGTTCGGGTACGCGTTCGGGTACGTCGTAGGGTACGGGTTAGGTTTAGGGTTAGGGTTAGTTTTAGGGTTAGGGCTGGGTTTAGGGTGCGGGTTAGTATTACGGTACGTGTTAGGGTAGGGGTTAGGGTTAGGGTACGCGTTAGGGATAGGTTAGTTTTTAAACCTATCCCACTCTCTAGATACCCCTTAGCACGTAAAGCAATATCATTTGGGGGTCCAGCCATGGAGAAGAGTTTAGACACTAGGATAAGATAAGGAACACCCCCATTATAAAGAAATCACATTAGGATTCTCTTTTTAACCTGTTCCTTAAAACACTAGTGCTTAGGAGATCTATTGGAGGCAGAAGCAGTCAAGGGTAGCTTAGGGTTAGGGTTAGGGTTAGGGTGCGGCTTAGGGTACGGGTTCGGGTACGGATTCGGTTACGGCGTAGGGTATGGGTTAGGGTTATGGTTAGGGTTAGTTTTAGGGTTAGGGCTCGGTTTAGGGTACGGGTTAGGATTAGGGTACGTGTTAGGCTTAGGGTAGTGGTTAGGGTTAGGGTAGGCGTTAGGGTGAGGTTTGTTATTAAACCTATCCCACCCTGTAGATACCCCTTAGCACGTAAAGGAATATTATTTGGGGGTCTAGCTATGGAGAAGAGTTTAGACACTAGGATAAGATAAGGAACACACCCATTATAAAGAAATCATATTAGGATTCTCTATTTAACCTGTTCCTTAAAACACTAGTGCTTAGGAAATCAATTGGAGGCAGAAGCAGTCAAGGGTAGCTTAGGGTTAGTGTTAGGGTTAGGGTTAGGGTTAGGGTATGGCTTAGGGTACGGGTTCGGGTAGAGCTTAGTTTATGGGTTAGGGTTAGGGTTAGTGTTAGTTTTAGGGTTCGGGCTCGGTTTAGCGTACGGGTTAGGATTTGGGTATGTGTTAGGTTTAGGGAAGGGGTTAGGGTTAGGTTACGCGTTAGGGTTAGGGTAGTTATTAAACCTATTGCACTCTCTAGATACCCCTTAGCTTTTAAAGGATTATTATTTGTGGGTCCAGCCATGGAGAAGGGTTTAGACTCTAGGATAAGATAAGGAACACACCCATTATAAAGAAATCACATTATGATTCTCTTTTTAAGCTGTTCCTTAAAAACTATTGTTAGGAATTCTATTGGAGGCAGAAGCAGTCAAGGGTAGCTTAGGGTTAGGGTTAGGGTTAGGGTACGGCTTAGGGTACAGGTTCGGGTACGGCGTAGGGTATGGGTTAGGTTTAGGGTTAGGGTTAGTTTTAGGGTTAGGGCTCGGTTTAGGGTACAGGTTTGTATTAGGTTATGTGTTAGGTTTAGGGTAGGGGTTAGGGTTTGGATACGCGTTAGGGTTAGGGTAGTTAATAAACCTATCGCACTCTCTAGATACCCCTTATCACGTAAAGGAATATTATTTGGGGGTCCAGCCATGGAGAAGAGTTTAGACACTAGGATAAGATAAGGAACACACCCATTATAAAGAAATCACATTAGGATTCTCTTTTTAACCTGTTTCTTAAAACACTAGTGCTTAGGAAATCTATTGGAGGCAGAAGCAGTCAAGGGTAGCTTAGGGTTAGTGTTAGTGTTAGGGTTAGGGTTAGGGTACGGCTTAGGGTACGGGTTCGGGTACGGCGTAGGGTAGGGGTTAGGGTTAGGGTTAGGGTTAGTTTTAGGGTTAGGGCTCGGTTTAGGGTACGGGTTAGGATTAGGGTATGTGTTAGGTTTAGGGAAGGGGTTAGGGTTAGGGTACGCGTTAGGGTTAGCGTAGTTATTAAAACTATCCCAATCTCTAGATATTCCTTAGCACGTAAAGGAATATTATTTGGGGGTCCAGCCATGGAGAAGAGTTTAGACAGTAGGATAAGATAAGGAACACACCCATTATAAAGAAATCACATTAGGATTCTCTTTTTAACCTGTTCCTTAAAACACTAGTGCTTAGGAAATCTATTGGAGGCAGAAGCAGTCAAGGGTAGCTTAGGGTTAGGGTTAGGGTTAGGGTTAGGGTTAGGTTTAGGGTTCTGCTTAGGTTACGGGTTCGGGTACGGGTTCGGGTACGGCGTAGGGTACGGCTTAGGTTTAGGGTTAGGGTTAGTTTTAGGGTTAGGGCTGGGTTTAGGGTACGGGTTAGTATTACGGTACGTGTTAGGGTAGGGGTTAGGGTTAGGGTACGGGTTAGGGATAGGTTAGTTTTTAAACCTATCCCACTCTCTAGATACCCCTTAGCACGTAAAGCAATATCATTTGGGGGTCCAGCCATGGAGAAGAGTTTAGACACTAGGATAAGATAAGGAACACCCCCATTATAAAGAAATCACATTAGGATTCTCTTTTTAACCTGTTCCTTAAAACACTAGTGCTTAGGAGATCTATTGGAGGCAGAAGCAGTCAAGGGTAGCTTAGGGTTAGGGTTAGGGTTAGGGTGCGGCTTAGGGTACGGGTTCAGGTACGGATTCGGTTACGGCGTAGGGTATGGGTTAGGGTTATGGTTAGGGTTAGTTTTAGGGTTAGGGCTCGGTTTAGGGTACAGGTTAGGATTAGGGTACGTGTTAGGCTTAGGGTAGTGGTTAGGGTTAGGGTAGGCGTTAGGGTGAGGTTTGTTATTAAACCTATCCCACGCTATAGATACCCCTTAGCACGTAAAGGAATATTATTTGGGGGTCCAGCTATGGAGAAGAGTTTAGACACTAGGATAAGATAAGGAACACACCCATTATAAAGAAATCACATTAGGATTCTCTTTTTAACCTGTTCCTTAAAACACTAGTGCTTAGGAAATCTATTGGAGGCAGAAGCAGTCAAGGGTAGCTTAGGGTTAGCGTTAGGGTTAGGGTTAGGGTTAGGGTTAGGGTACGGCTTAGGTTACGGGTTCAGGTACGGATTCGGGTACGGCGTAGGGTATGGGTTAGGGTTAGGGTTAGGGTTAGTTTTAGGGTTAGGGCAGGGTTTAGGGTACGGGTTAGGATTACGGTACGTGTTAGGGTTAGGGTAGGGGTTAGGGTTAGGGTACGCTTTAGGGATAGGGTAGTTATTAAACCTATCCCACTCTCTAGATACCCCTTAGCACGTAAAGCAATATTATTTGGGGGTCCAGCCATGAAGAAGAGTTTAGACACTAGGATAAGATAAGGAACACACCCATTATAAAGAAATCACATTAGGATTCTCTTTTTAACCTGTTCCTTAAAACACTAGTGCTTAGGAAATCTATTGGAGGCAGAAGCAGTCAAGTGTAGCTTAGGGTTAGTGTTAGTGTTAGGGTTAGGGTTAGGGTACGGCTTAGGGTACGGGTTCGGGTACGGCGTAGGGTAGGGGTTAGGGTTAGGGTTAGGGTTAGTTTTAGGGTTAGGGCTCGGTTTAGGGTACGGGTTAGGATTAGGGTATGTGTTAGGTTTAGGGAAGGGGTTAGGGTTAGGGTACGCATTAGGGTTAGCGTAGTTATTAAAACTATCCCACTCTCTAGATACTCCTTAGCACGTAAAGGAATATTATTTGGGGGTCCAGCCATGGAGAAGAGTTTAGACAGTAGGATAAGATAAGGAACACACTCATTATAAAGAAATCACATTAGGATTCTCTTTTTAACCTGTTCCTTAAAACACTAGTGCTTAGGAATTCTTTTAGAGGCAGAAGCAGTCAAGGGTAGCTTAGGTTTAGGGTTAGGGTTAGGGTTCGGGTTAGGTTTAGGGTTCGGCTTAGGGTACGGTTTCGGGTACGGCGTACGGTATGGGTTAGGGTTAGGGTTAGGGTTAGTTTTAGGGTTAGGGCTCGGTTTAGGATACGGGTTAGGATTAGGGTATGTGTTAGGTTTAGGGAAGGGGTTAGGATTAGGGTACGCATTAGGGTTAGGGTAGTTATTAAACCTATCCCACTCTCTAGATACTCCTTAGCACGTAAAGGAATATTATTTGGGGGTCCAGCCATGGAGAAGAGTTTAGACAGTAGGATAAGATAAGGAACACACCCATTATAAAGAAATCACATTAGGATTCTCTTTTTAACCTGTTCCTTAAAACACTAGTGCTTAGGAAATCTATTGGAGGCAGAAGCAGTCAAGGGTAGCTTAGGGTTAGGGTTAGGGTTAGGGTTAGGGTTAGGTTTAGGGTTCTGCTTAGGTTACGGGTTCGGGTACGGGTTCGGGTACGGCGTAGGGTACGGGTTAGGTTTAGGGTTAGGGTTAGTTTTAGGGTTAGGGCTGGGTTTAGGGTACGGGTTAGTATTACGGTACGTGTTAGGGTAGGGGTTAGGGTTAGGGTACGCGTTAGGGATAGGTTAGTTTTTAAACCTATCCCACTTTCTAGATACCCCTTAGCACGTAAAGCAATATCATTTGGGGGTCCAGCCATGGAGAAGAGTTTAGACACTAGGATAAGATAAGGAACACCCCCATTATAAAGAAATCACATTAGGATTCTCTTTTTAACCTGTTCCTTAAAACACTAGTGCTTAGGAGATCTATTGGAGGCAGAAGCAGTCAAGGGTAGCTTAGGGTTAGGGTTAGGGTTAGGGTGCGGCTTAGGGTACGGGTTCAGGTATGGATTCGGTTACGGCGTAGGGTATGGGTTAGGGTTATGGTTAGGGTTAGTTTTAGGGTTAGGGCTCGGTTTAGGGTACGGGTTAGGATTAGGGTACGTGTTAGGCTTAGGGTAGTGGTTAGGGTTAGGGTAGGCGTTAGGGTGAGGTTTGTTATTAAACCTATCCCACCCTATAGATACCCCTTAGCACGTAAAGGAATATTATTTGGGGGTCCAGCTATGGAGAAGAGTTTAGACACTAGGATAAGATAAGGAACACACCCATTATAAAGAAATCACATTAGGATTCTCTTTTTAACCTGTTCCTTAAAACACTAGTGCTTAGGAAATCTATTGGAGGCAGAAGCAGTCAAGGGTAGCTTAGGGTTAGTGTTAGTGTTAGGGTTAGGGTTAGGGTACGGCTTAGGGTATGGGTTCGGGTACGGCGTAGGGTAGGGGTTAGGGTTAGGGTTAGGGTTAGTTTTAGGGTTAGGGCTCGGTTTAGGGTACGGGTTAGGATTAGGGTATGTGTTAGGTTTAGGGAAGGGGTTAGGGTTAGGGTACGCATTAGGGTTAGCGTAGTTATTAAAACTATCCCACTCTCTGGATACTCCTTAGCACGTAAAGGAATATTATTTGGGGGTCCAGCCATGGAGAAGAGTTTAGACAGTAGGATAAGATAAGGAACACACTCATTATAAAGAAATCACATTAGGATTCTCTTTTTAACCTGTTCCTTAAAACACTAGTGCTTAGGAATTCTTTTAGAGGCAGAAGCAGTCAAGGGTAGCTTAGGTTTAGGGTTAGGGTTAGGGTTCGGGTTAGGTTTAGGGTTCGGCTTAGGGTACGGGTTCGGGTACGGCGTACGGTATGGGTTAGGGTTAGGGTTAGGGTTAGTTTTAGGGTTAGGGCTCGGTTTAGGATACGGGTTAGGATTAGGGTATGTGTTAGGTTTAGGGAAGGGGTTAGGATTAGGGTACGCATTAGGGTTAGGGTAGTTATTAAAGCTATCCCACTCTCTAGATACTCCTTAGCACGTAAAGGAATATTATTTGGGGGTCCAGCCATGGAGAAGAGTTTAGACAGTAGGATAAGATAAGGAACACACCCATTATAAAGAAATCACATTAGGATTCTCTTTTTAAGCTGTTCCTTAAAAACTAGTGTTAGGAAATCTATTGGAGGCAGAAGCAGTCAAGGGTAGCTTAGGGTTAGGGTTAGGGTTAGGGTACGGCTTAGGGTACAGGTTCGGGTACGGCGTAGGGTATGGGTTAGGTTTAGGGTTAGGGTTAGTTTTAGGGTTAGGGCTCGGTTTAGGGTACAGGTTTGTATTAGGGTATGTGTTAGGTTTAGGGTAGGGGTTAGGGTTAGGGTACGCGTTAGGGTTAGGGTAGTTAATAAACCTATCGCACTCTCTAGATACCCCTTATCACGTAAAGGAATATTATTTGGGGTTCCAGCCATGGAGAAGAGTTTAGACACTAGGATAAGATAAGGAACACACCCATTATAAAGAAATCACATTAGGATTCTGTTTTTAACCTGTTTCTTAAAACACTAGTGCTTAGGAAATCTATTGGAGGCAGAAGCAGTCAAGGGTAGCTTAGGGTTAGGGTTAGGGTTAGGGTTAGGGTACGGCTTAGGGTACGGGTTAGGGTTAGGGTTAGGGTTAGTTTTAGGGTTAGGACTCGGTTTAGGGTAAGGGATAGGGTTAGGGTACGTGTTACGGTTAGGGTAGGGGTTAGGGTTAGGGTACGTGTTAGGGTTAGGGTAGTTATTATACCTATCCCACTCTCTAGATACCCCTTAGCAAGTAAAGCAATATTATTTGAGGTTCCTGCCATGGACAAGAGTTCAGACACTAGGATAAGATAAGGAACACACCCATTATAAAGAAATCACATTAGGATTCTCTTTTTAACCTGTTCCTTAAAACACTAGTGCTTAGGAAATCTATTGGAGGCAGAAGCAGTCAAGGGTAGCTTAGGGTTAGGGTTAGGGTGAGGGTGCGGCTTAGGGTACGGGTTCGGGTACGGATTCGGTTACGGCGTAGGGTATGGGTTAGGGTTATGGTTAGGGTTAGTTTTAGGGTTAGGGCTCGGTTTAGGGTACGGGTTAGATTAGGGTACGTGTTAGGCTTAGGGTAGGGGTTAGGGTTAGGGTAGACGTTAGGGTTAGGGTTGTTATTAAACCTATCCCAGTCTCTAGATACCCCTTAGCACGTAAAGGAATATTATTTGGGGGTCCAGCTAGGGAGAATAGTTTAGACACTAGGATAAGATAAGGAACACACCCATTATACAGAAATCACATTAGGATTCTCTTTTTAACTTGTTCCTTTAAACACTACTGCTTAGGAAATCTATTGGAGGCAGAAGCAGTCAAGGGTAGCTTAGGGTTAGTGTTAGTGTTAGGGTTAGGTTTAGGGTACGGCTTAGGGTACGGGTTCGGGTACGGTGTAGGGTAGGGGTTAGGGTTAGGGTTAGGGTTAGTTTTAGGGTTAGGGCTCGGTTTAGGGTACGGGTTACGATTAGGGTATGTGTTAGGTTTAGGGAAGGGGTAGGGTTAGGGTACGCGTTAGGGTTAGCGTAGTTATTAAAACTATCCCACTCTCTAGATACTCCTTAGCACGTAAAGGAATATTATTTGGGGGTCCAGCCATGGAGAAGAGTTTAGACAGTAGGATAAGATAAGGAACACACTCATTATAAAGAAATCACATTAGGATTCTCTTTTTAACCTGTTCCTTAAAACACTAGTGCTTAGGAAATCTATTGGAGGCAGAAGCAGTCAAGGGTAGCTTAGGTTTAGGGTTAGGGTTCGGGTTAGGGTTAGGTTTAGGGTTCGGGTTACGGTACGGGTTCGGGTACGGCGTACGGTATGGGTTAGGGTTAGGGTTAGGGTTAGTTTTAGGGTTAGGGCTCGGTTTAGGATACGGGTTAGGATTAGGGTATGTGTTAGGTTTAGGGAAGGGGTTAGGATTAGGGTACGCATTAGGGTTAGGGTAGTTATTAAACCTATCCCACTCTCTAGATACTCCTTAGCACGTAAAGGAATATTATTTGGGGGTCCAGCCATGGAGAAGAGTTTAGACAGTAGGATAAGATAAGGAACACACCCATTATAAAGAAATCACATTAGGATTCTCTTTTTAACCTGTTCCTTAAAACACTAGTGCTTAGGAAATCTATTGGAGGCAGAAGCAGTCAAGGGTAGCTTAGGGTTAGGGTTAGGGTTAGGGTTAGGGTTAGGTTTAGGGTTCTGCTTAGGTTACGGGTTCGGGTACGGGTTCGGGTACGGCGTAGGGTATGGGTTAGGTTTAGGGTTAGGGTTAGTTTTAGGGTTAGGTCTGGGTTTAGGGTACGGGTTAGTATTACGGTACGTGTTAGGGTAGGGGTTAGGGTTAGGGTACGCATTAGGGATAGGTTAGTTTTTAAACCTATCCCACTCTCTAGATACCCCTTAGCACGTAAAGCAATATCATTTGGAGGTCCAGCCATGGAGAAGAGTTTAGACACTAGGATAAGATAAGGAACACCCCCATTATAAAGAAATCACATTAGGATTCTCTTTTTAACCTGTTCCTTAAAACACTAGTGCTTAGGAGATCTATTGAAGGCAGAAGCAGTCAAGGGTAGCTTAGGGTTAGGGTTAGGGTTAGGGTGCGGCTTAGGGTACGGGTTCGGGTACGGATTCGGTTACGGCGTAGGGTATGGGTTAGGGTTATGGTTAGGGTTAGTTTTAGGGTTAGGGCTCGGTTTAGCGTACGGGTTAGGATTTGGGTATGTGTTAGGTTTAGGTTAGGGGTTAGGGTTAGGTTACGCGTTAGGGTTAGGGTAGTTATTAAACCTATTGCACTCTCTAGATACCCCTTAGCTTGTAAAGGATTATTATTTGTGGGTCCAGCCATGGAGAAGGGTTTAGACTCTAGGATAAGATAAGGAACACACCCATTATAAAGAAATCACATTAGGATTCTCTTTTTAAGCTGTTCCTTAAAAACTAGTGTTAGGAAATCTATTGGAGGCAGAAGCAGTCAAGGGTAGCTTAGGGTTAGGGTTAGGGTTAGGGTACGGCTTAGGGTACAGGTTCGGGTACGGCGTAGGGTATGGGTTAGGTTTAGGGTTAGGGTTAGTTTTAGGGTTAGGGCTCGGTTTAGGGTACAGGTTTGTATTAGGGTATGTGTTAGGTTTAGGGTAGGGGTTAGGGTTAGGGTACGCGTTAGGGTTAGGGTAGTTAATAAACCTATCGCACTCTCTAGATACCCCTTATCACGTAAAGGAATATTATTTGGGGGTCCAGCCATGGAGAAGAGTTTAGACACTAGGATAAGATAAGGAACACACCCAGTATAAAGAAATCACATTAGGATTCTGTTTTTAACCTGTTTCTTAAAACACTAGTGCTTAGGAAATCTATTGGAGGCAGAAGCAGTCAAGGGTAGCTTAGGGTTAGGGTTAGGGTTAGGGTTAGGGTACGGCTTAGGGTACGGGTTAGGGTTAGGGTTAGGGTTAGTTTTAGGGTTAGGACTCGGTTTAGGGTAAGGGATAGGGTAAGGGTACGAGTTACGGTTAGGGTAGGGGTTAGGGTTAGGGTACGTGTTAGGGTTAGGGTAGTTATTATACCTATCCCACTCTCTAGATACCCCTTAGCAAGTAAAGCAATATTATTTGAGGGTCCTGCCATGGAGAAGAGTTCAGACACTAGGATAAGATAAGGAACACACCCATTATAAAGAAATCACATTAGGATTCTCTTTTTAACCTGGTCCTTAAAACACTAGTGCTTAGGAAATCTATTGGAGGCAGAAGCAGTCAAGGGTAGCTTAGGGTTAGGGTTAGGGTGAGGGTGCGGCTTAGGGTACGAGTTCGGGTACGGATTCGGTTACGGCATAGGGTATGGGTTAGGGTTATGGTTAGGGTTAGTTTTAGGGTTAGGGCTCGGTTTAGGGTACGGGTTAGGATTAGGGTACGTGTTAGGCTTAGGGTAGGGGTTAGGGTTAGGGTAGACGTTAGGGTTAGGGTTGTTATTAAACCTATCCCAGTCTCTAGATACCCCTTAGCACGTAAAGGAATATTATTTGGGGGTCCAGCTAGGGAGAATACTTTAGACACTAGGATAAGATAAGGAACACACCCATTATACAGAAATCACATTAGGATTCTCTTTTTAACCTCTTCCTTTAAACACTACTGCTTAGGAAATCTATTGGAGGCAGAAGCAGTCAAGGGTAGCTTAGGGTTAGTGTTAGTGTTAGGGTTAGGGTAGGGTACGGCTTAGGGTACGGGTTCGGGTACGGCGTAGGGTAGGGGTTAGGGTTAGGGTTAGTTTTAGGGTTAGGGCTCGGTTTAGGGTACGGGTTAGGATTAGGGTATGTGTTAGGTTTAGGGAAGGGGTTAGGGTTAGGGTACGCGTTAGGGTTAGCGTAGTTATTAAAACTATCCCACTCTCTAGATACTCCTTAGCACGTAAAGGAATATTATTTGGGGGTCCAGCCATGGAGAAGAGTTTAGACAGTAGGATAAGATAAGGAACACACTCATTATAAAGAAATCACATTAGGATTCTCTTTTTAACCTGTTCCTTAAAACACTAGTGCTTAGGAAATCTATTGGAGGCAGAAGCAGTCAAGGGTAGCTTAGGTTTAGGGTTAGGGTTAGGGTTAGGGTTAGGGTACAGGTTCGGGTACGGCGTAGGGTATGGGTTAGGTTTAGGGTTAGGGTTAGTTTTAGGGTTAGGGCTCGGTTTAGGGTACAGGTTTGTATTAGGGTATGTGTTAGGTTTAGGGTAGGGGTTAGGGTTAGGGTACGTGTTAGGGTTAGGGTAGTTAATAAACCTATCGCACTCTCTAGATACCCCTTATCACGTAAAGGAATATTATTTGGGGGTCCAGCCATGGAGAAGAGTTTAGACACTAGGATAAGATAAGGAACACACCCATTATAAAGAAATCACATTAGGATTCTCTTTTTAACCTGTTTCTTAACACAGTAGTGCTTAGGAAATCTATTGGAGGCAGAAGCAGTCAAGGGTAGCTTAGGGTTAGGGTTAGGGTTAGGGTTAGGGTACGGCTTAGGGTACGGGTTAGGGTTAGGGTTAGGGTTAGTTTTAGGGTTAGGACTCGGTTTAGGGTAAGGGATAGGGTTAGGGTACGTGTTACGGTTAGGGTAGGGGTTAGGGTTAGGGTACGTGTTAGGGTTAGGGTAGTTATTATACCTATCCCACTCTCTAGATACCCCTTAGCAAGTAAAGCAATATTATTTGAGGGTCCTGCCATGGAGAAGAGTTCAGACACTAGGATAAGATAAGGAACACACCCATTATAAAGAAATCACATTAGGATTCTCTTTTTAACCTGTTCCTTAAAACACTAGTGCTTAGGAAATCTATTGGAGGCAGAAGCAGTCAAGGGTAGCTTAGGGTTAGGGTTAGGGTGAGGGTGCGGCTTAGGGTACGGGTTCGGGTACGGATTCGGTTACGGCGTAGGGTATGGGTTAGGATTATGGTTAGGGTTAGTTTTAGGGTTAGGGCTCGGTTTAGGGTACGGGTTAGGATTAGGGTACGTGTTAGGCTTAGGGTAGTGTTTAGGGTTAGGGTAGACGTTAGGGTTAGTGTTGTTATTAAACCTATCCCAGTCTCTAGATACCCCTTAGCACGTAAAGGAATATTATTTGGGGGTCCAGCTAGGGAGAATAGTTTAGACACTTGGATAAGATAAGGAACACACCCATTATAAAAAAATCACATTAGGATTCTCTTTTTAACCTGTTCCTTAAAATACTAGTGCTTAGGAATTCTATTGGAGGCAGAAGCAGTCAAGGGTAGCTTAGGGTTAGTGTTAGTGTTAGGGTTAGGGTTAGGGTTAGGGTACGGGTTCGGGTACGGCGTAGGGTAGGGGTTAGGCTTAGGGTTAGTTTTAGGGTTAGGGCTCGGTTTAGGGTTCGGGTTAGGATTAGGGTATGTGTTAGGTTTAGGGAAGGGGTTAGGGTTAGGGTACGCGTTAGGGTTAGCGTAGTTATTAAAACTATCCCACTCTCTAGATACTCCTTAGCACGTAAAGGAATATTATTTGGGGGTCCAGCCATGGAGAAGAGTTTAGACAGTAGGATAAGATAAGGAACACACTCATTATAAAGAAATCACATTAGGATTCTCTTTTTAACCTGTTCCTTAAAACACTAGTGCTTAGGAAATCTATTGGAGGCAGAAGCAGTCAAGGGTAGCTTAGGGTTAGGGTTAGGGTTAGGGTTAGGGTTAGGTTTAGGGTTCTGCTTAGGTTACGGGTTCGGGTACGGGTTCGGGTACGGCGTAGGGTACGGGTTAGGTTTAGGGTTAGGGTTAGTTTTAGGGTTAGGGCTGGGTTTAGGGTACGGGTTAGTATTACGGTACGTGTTAGGATAGGGGTTATGGTTAGGGTACGCGTTAGGGATAGGTTAGTTTTTAAACCTATCCCACTCTCTAGATACCCCTTAGCACGTAAAGCAATATCATTTGGGGGTCCATCCATGGAGAAGAGTTTAGACACTAGGATAAGATAAGGAACACACCCATTATAAAGAAATCACATTAGGATTCTCTTTTTAACCTGTTCCTTAAAACACTAGTGCTTAGGAGATCTATTGGAGGCAGAAGCAGTCAAGGGTATCTTAGGGTTAGGGTTAGGGTTAGGGTGCGGCTTAGGGTACGGGTTCAGGTACGGATTCGGTTACGGCGTAGGGTATGGGTTAGGGTTATGGTTAGGGTTAATTTTAGGGTTAGGGCTCGGTTTAGAGTACGGGTTAGGATTACGGTACGTGTTAGGGTTAGGGTAGGTGTTAGGGTTAGGGTACGCGTTAGGGATAGGGTAGTTATTAAACCTATCCCACTCTCTAGATACCCCTTAGCACGTAAAGCAATATTATTTGGGGGTCCAGCCATGGAGAAGAGTTTAGACACTAGCATAAGATAAGGAACACACCCATTATAAAGAAATCACATTAGGATTCTCTTTTTAACCTGTTCCTTAAAACACTAGTGCTTAGGAAATCTATTGGAGGCAGAAGCAGTCAAGGGTAGCTTAGGGTTAGTGTTAGTGTTAGGGTTAGGGTTAGGGTACGGCTTAGGGTACGGGTTCGGGTATGGCGTAGGGTAGGGTTTAGGGTTAGGGTTAGTGTTAGTTTTAGGGTTCGGGCTCGGTTTAGGGTACGGGTTAGGATTCGGGTATGTGTTAGGTTTAGGGAAGGGGTTAGGGTTAGGGTACGCATTAGGGTTAGCGTAGTTATTAAAACTATCCCACTCTCTAGATACTCCTTAGCACGTAAAGGAATATTATTTGGGGGTCCAGCCATGGAGAAGAGTTTAGACAGTAGGATAAGATAAGGAACACACTCATTATAAAGAAATCACATTAGGATTCTCTTTTTAACCTGTTCCTTAAAACACTAGTGCTTAGGAATTCTATTGGAGGCAGAAGCAGTCAAGGGTAGCTTAGGTTTAGGGTTAGGGTTAGGGTTAGGGTTAGGTTTAGGGTTCGGCTTAGGGTACGGGTTCGGGTACGGCGTACGGTATGGGTTAGGGTTAGGGTTAGGGTTAGTTTTAGGGTTAGGGCTCGGTTTAGGATACGGGTTAGGATTAGGGTATGTGTTAGGTTTAGGGAAGGGGTTAGGATTAGGGTACGCATTAGTGTTAGGGTAGTTATTAAACCTATCCCACTCTCTAGATACTCCTTAGCACGTAAAGGAATATTATTTGGGGGTCCAGCCATGGAGAAGAGTTTAGACAGTAGGATAAGATAAGGAACACACCCATTATAAAGAAATCACATTAGGATTCTCTTTTTAACCTGTTCCTTAAAACACTAGTGCTTAGGAAATCTATTGGAGGCAGAAGCAGTCAAGGGTAGCTTAGGGTTAGGGTTAGGGTTAGGGTTAGGGTTAGGTTTAGGGTTCTGCTTAGGTTACGGGTTCGGGTACGGGTTCGGGTACGGCGTAGGGTACGGGTTAGGTTTAGGGTTAGGGTTAGTTTTAGGGTTAGGGCTGGGTTTAGGGTACGGGTTAGTATTACGGTACGTGTTAGGGTAGGGGATTGGGTTAGGGTACGCGTTAGGGATAGGTTAGTTTTTAAACCTATCCCACTCTCTAGATACCCCTTAGCACGTAAAGCAATATCATTTGGGGGTCCAGCCATGGAGAAGAGTTTAGACACTAGGATAAGATAAGGAACACACCCATTATAAAGAAATCACATTAGGATTCTCTTTTTAACCTGTTCCTTAAAACACTAGTGCTTAGGAGATCTATTGGAGGCAGAAGCAGTCAAGGGTAGCTTAGGGTTAGGGTTAGGGTTAGGGTGCGGCTTAGGGTACGGGTTCGGGTACGGATTCGGTTACGGCGTAGGGTATGGGTTAGGGTTATGGTTAGGGTTAGTTTTAGGGTTAGGGCTCGGTTTAGGGTACGGGTTAGGATTAGGGTACGTGTTAGACTTAGGGTAGTGGTTAGGGTTAGGGTAGGCGTTAGGGTGAGGTTTGTTATTAAACCTATCCCACCCTGTAGATACCCCTTAGCACGTAAAGGAATATTATTTGGGGGTCCAGCTATGGAGAAGAGTTTAGACACTAGGATAAGATAAGGAACACACCCATTATAAAGAAATCACATTAGGATTCTCTTTTTAACCTGTTCCTTAAAACACTAGTGCTTAGGAAATCTATTGGAGGCAGGAGCAGTCAAGGGTAGCTTAGGGTTAGGGTTAGGGTTAGGGTTAGGGTACGGCTTAGGGTACAGGTTCGGGTACGGCGTAGTGTTTGGGTTAGGGTTAGGGCTCGGTTTAGGGTACGCATTAAGTTTAGGGTATGTGTTAGGTTTAGGGTAGGGGTTAGGGTTAGGGTATGCATTAGGGTTAGGTTAGTTATTAAACCTATCCCACTCTCTAGATACCCCTTAGCACGTAAAGCAATATTATTTGGGGTTCCAGCCATGGAGAAGAGTTAAGATACTAGGATAAGATAAGGAACACGCCCATTATAAAGAAATCACATTAGGATTCTCTATTTAACCTGTTCCTTAAAACACTAGTGCTTAGGAAATCAATTGGAGGCAGAAGCAGTCAAGGGTAGCTTAGGGTTAGTGTTAGGGTTAGTGTTAGGGTTAGTGTTAGGGTTAGGGTATGGCTTAGGGTACGGGTTCGGGTAGAGCCTAGGTTATGGGTTAGGGTTAGGGTTAGTGTTAGTTTTAGGGTTCGGGCTCGGTTTAGCGTACGGTTTAGGATTTGGGTATGTGTTAGGTTTAGGTTAGGGGTTAGGGTTAGGTTACGCGTTAGGGTTAGGGTAGTTATTAAACCTATTGCACTCTCTAGATACCCCTTAGCTTGTAAAGGATTATTATTTGTGGGTCCAGCCATGGAGAAGGGTTTAGACTCTAGGATAAGATAAGGAACACACCCATTATAAAGAAATCACATTAGGATTCTCTTTTTAAGCTGTTCCTTAAAAACTAGTGTTAGGAAATCTATTGGAGGCAGAAGTAGTCAAGGGTAGCTTAGGGTTAGGGTTAGGGTTAGGGTACGGCTTAGGGTACAGGTTCGGGTACGGCGTAGGGTATGGGTTAGGTTTAGGGTTAGGGTTAGTTTTAGGGTTAGGGCTCGGTTTAGTGTAGGTACAGGTTTGTATTACGGTATGAGTTAGGTTTAGGGTAGGGGTTAGGGTTAGGGTACGTGTTAGGGTTAGGGTAGTTAATAAACCTATCGCACTCTCTAGATACCCCTTATCACGTAAAGGAGTATTATTTGGGGGTCCAGCCATGGAGAAGAGTTTAGACACTAGGATAAGATAAGGAACACACCCATTATAAAGAAATCACATTAGGATTCTCTTTTTAACCTGTTCCTTTAAACACTACTGCTTAAGAAATCTATTGGCGGCAGAAGCAGTCAAGGGTAGCTTAGGGTTAGTGTTAGTGTTAGGGTTAGGGTTAGGGTACGGCTTAGGGTACGGGTTCGGGTACGGCGTAGGGTAGGGGTTAGGGTTAGGGTTAGTTTTAGGGTTAGGGCTCGGTTTAGGGTACGGGTTAGGATTAGGGTATGTGTTAGGTTTAGGGAAGGGGTTAGGGTTAGAGTATGCGTTAGGGTTAGCGTAGTTATTAAAACTATCCCACTCTCTAGATACTCCTTAGCACGTAAAGGAATATTATTTGGGGGTCCAGCCATGGAGAAGAGTTTAGACAGTAGGATAAGATAAGGAACACACTCATTATAAAGAAATCACATTAGGATTCTCTTTTTAACCTGTTCCTTAAAATACTAGTGCTTAGGAATTCTATTGGAGGCAGAAGCAGTCAAGGGTAGCTTAGGTTTAGGGTTAGGGTTAGGGTTAGGGTTAGGTTTAGGGTTCGGCTTAGGGTACGGGTTCGGGTACGGCGTACGGTATGGGTGAGGGTTAGGGTTAGGGTTAGTTTTAGGGTTAGGGCTCGGTTTAGGATACGGGTTAGGATTAGGGTATGTGTTAGGTTTAGGGAACGGGTTAGGATTAGGGTACGCATTAGGGTTAGGGTAGTTATTAAACCTATCCCACTCTCTAGATACTCCTTAGCACGTAAAGGAATATTATTTGGGGGTCCAGCCATGGAGAAGAGTTTAGACAGTACGATAAGATAAGGAACACACCCATTATAAAGAAATCACATTAGGATTCTCTTTTTAACCTGTTCCTTAAAACACTAGTGCTTAGGAAATCTATTGGAGCAGAAGCAGTCAAGGGTAGCTTAGGGTTAGGGTTAGGGTTAGGGTTAGGGTTAGGTTTAGGGTTCTGCTTAGGTTACGGGTTCGGGTACGGGTTTGGGTACGGCGTAGGTTACGGGTTAGGTTTAGGGTTAGGGTTAGTTTTAGGATTAGGGCTGTGTTTAGGGTACGGGTTAGTATTACGGTACGTGTTAGGGTAGGGTTTAGGGTTAGGGTACGCATTAGGGATAGGTTAGTTTTTAAACCTATCCCACTCTCTAGATACCCCTTAGCACGTAAAGCAATATCATTTGGGGGTCCAGCCATGGAGAAGAGTTTAGACACTAGGATAAGATAAGGAACACCCCCATTATAAAAAATCACATTAGGATTCTCTTTTTAACCTGTTCCTTAAAACACTAGTGCTTAGGAAATCTATTGGAGGCAGAAGCAGTCAAGGGTAGCTTAGGGTTAGGGTTAGGGTTAGGGTGCGGCTTAGGGTACGGATTCGGGTACGGATTCGGTTACGGCGTAGGGTATGGGTTAGGGTTATGGTTAGGGTTAGTTTTAGGGTTAGGGCTCGGTTTAGGGTACGGGTTAGAATTAGGGTACGTGTTAGGCTTAGGGTAGTGGTTAGGGTTAGGGTAGGCGTTAGGGTGAGGTTTGTTATTAAACCTATCCCACCCTGTAGATACCCCTTAGCACGTAAAGGAATATTATTTGGGGGTCCAGCTATGGAGAAGAGTTTAGACACTAGGATAAGATAAGGAACACACCCATTATAAAGAAATCACATTAGGATTCTCTTTTTAACCTGTTCCTTAAAACACTAGTGCTTAGGAAATCTATTGGAGGCAGGAGCAGTCAAGGGTAGCTTAGGGTTAGGGTTAGGGTTAGGGTTAGGGTACGGCTTAGGGTACAGGTTCGGGTACGGCGTAGTGTTTGGGTTAGGTTTAGGGCTCGGTTTAGGGTACGCATTAAGTTTAGGGTATGTGTTAGGTTTAGGGTAGGGGTTAGGGTTAGGGTATGCATTAGGGTTAGGTTAGTTATTAAACCTATCCCACTCTCTAGATACCCCTTAGCACGTAAAGCAATATTATTTGGGGTTCCAGCCATGGAGAAGAGTTAAGATACTAGGATAAGATAAGGAACACGCCCATTATAAAGAAATCACATTAGGATTCTCTATTTAAACTGTTCCTTAAAACACTACTGCTTAGGAAATCAATTGGAGGCAGAAGCAGTCAAGGGTAGCTTAGGGTTAGTGTTAGGGTTAGGGTTAGGGTTAGGGTATGGCTTAGGGTTCCAGTTCGGGTAGAGCCTAGGTTATGGGTTAGGGTTAGGGTTAGTGTTAGTTTTAGGGTTCGGGCTCGGTTTAGCGTACGGGTTAGGATTTGGGTATGTGTTAGGTTTAGGTTAGGGGTTAGGGTTAGGTTACGCGTTAGGGTTAGGGTAGTTATTAAACCTATTGCACTCTCTAGATACCCCTTAGCTTTTAAAGGATTATTATTTGTGGGTCCAGCCATGGAGAAGGGTTTAGACTCTAGGATAAGATAAGGAACACACCCATTATAAAGAAATTACATTAGGATTCTCTTTTTAAGCTGTTCCTTAAAAACTAGTGTTAGGAAATCTATTGGAGGCAGAAGCAGTCAAGGGTAGCTTAGGGTTAGGGTTAGGGTTAGGGTACGGCTTAGGGTACAGTTTCGGGTATGGCGTAGGGTATGGTTTAGGTTTAGGGTTAGGGTTAGTTTTAGGGTTAGGGCTCGGTTTAGGGTACAGGTTTGTATTAGGGTATGTGTTAGGTTTAGGGTAGGGGTTAGGGTTAGGGTACGTGTTAGGGTTAGGGTAGTTAATAAACCTATCGCACTCTCTAGATACCCCTTATCACGTAAAGGAATATTATTTGGGGGTCCAGCCATGGAGAAGAGTTTAGACACTAGGATAAGATAAGGAACACACCCATTATAAAGAAATCACATTAGGATTCTCTTTTTAACCTGTTTCTTAACACAGTAGTGCTTAGGAAATCTATTGGAGGCAGAAGCAGTCAAGGGTAGCTTAGGGTTAGGGTTAGGGTTAGGGTTAGGGTACGGCTTAGGGTACGGGTTAGGGTTAGGGTTAGGGTTAGTTTTAGGCTTAGGACTCGGTTTAGGGTAAGGGATAGGGTTAGGGTACGTGTTACGGTTAGGGTAGGGGTTAGGGTTAGGGTACGTGTTAGGGTTAGGGTAGTTATTATACCTATCCCACTCTCTAGATACCCCTTAGCAAGTAAAGCAATATTATTTGAGGGTCCTGCCATGGAGAAGAGTTCAGACACTAGGATAAGATAAGGAACACACCCATTATAAAGAAATCACATTAGGATACTCTTTTTAACCTGTTCCTTAAAACACTAGTGCTTAGGAAATCTATTGGAGGCAGAAGCAGTCAAGGGTAGCTTAGGGTTAGGGTTAGGGTGAGGGTGCGGCTTAGGGTACGGGTTCGGGTACGGATTCGGTTACGGCGTAGGGTATGGGTTAGGGTTATGGTTAGGTTTAGTTTTAGGGTTAGGGCTCGGTTTAGGGTACGGGTTAGGATTAGGGTACGTGTTAGGCTTAGGGTAGGGGTTAGGGTTAGGGTAGACGTTAGGGTTAGGGTTGTTATTAAACCTATCCCAGTCTCTAGATACCCCTTAGCACGTAAAGCAATATTATTTGGGGGTCCAGCTAGGGAGAATAGTTTAGACACTAGGATAAGATAAGGAACACACGCATTATAAAGAAATCACATTAGGATTCTCTTTTAACCTGTTCCTTTAAACACTACTGCTTTGGAAATCTATTGGAGGCAGAAGCAGTCAAATGTAGCTTAGGGTTAGGGTTAGGGTTAGGGTACGGCTTAGGGTACAGGTTCGGGTACGGCGTAGGGTATGGGTTAGGTTTAGGGTTAGGGTTAGTTTTAGGGTTAGGGCTCGGTTTAGGATACAGGTTTGTATTAGGGTATGTGTTAGGTTTAGGGTAGGGGTTAGGGTTAGGGTACGTGTTAGGGTTAGGGTAGTTAGTAAACCTATCGCACTCTCTAGATACCCCTTATCACGTAAAGGAATATTATTTGGGGGTCCAGCCATGGAGAAGAGTTTAGACACTAGGATAAGATAAGGAACACACCCATTATAAAGAAATCACATTAGGATTCTCTTTTTAACCTGTTTCTTAACACAGTAGTGCTTAGGAAATCTATTGGAGGCAGAAGCAGTCAAGGGTAGCGTAGGGTTAGGGTTAGGGTTAGGGTTAGGGTACGGCTTAGGGTACGGGTTAGGGTTAGGGTTAGGGTTAGTTTTAGGGTTAGGACTCGGTTTAGGGTAAGGGATAGGGTTAGGGTACGTGTTACGGTTAGGGTAGGGGTTAGGGTTAGGGTACGTGTTAGGGTTAGGGTAGTTATTATACCTATCCCACTCTCTAGATACCCCTAAGCAAGTAAAGCAATATTATTTGAGGGTCCTGCCATGGAGAAGAGTTCAGACACTAGGATAAGATAAGGAACACACCCATTATAAAGAAATCACATTAGGATTCTCTTTTTAACCTGTTCCTTAAAACACTAGTGCTTAGGAGATCTATTGGAGGCAGAAGCAGTCAAGGGTAGCTTAGGGTTAGGGTTACGGTTAGGGTGCGGCTTAGGGTACGGGTTCGGGTACGGATTCGGTTACGGCGTAGGGTATGGGTTAGGGTTATGGTTAGGGTTAGTTTTAGGGTTAGGGCTCGGTTTAGGGTACGGGTTAGGATTACGGTACGTGTTAGGGTTAAGGTAGGGGTTAGGGTTAGGGTACGCATTAGGGTTAGCGTAGTTATTAAAACTATCCCACTCTCTAGATACTCCTTAGCACGTAAAGGAATATTATTTGGGGGTCCAGCCATGGAGAAGAGTTTAGACAGTAGGATAAGATAAGGAACACACCCATTATAAAGAAATCACATTAGGATTCTCTTTTTAACCTGTTCCTTAAAACACTAGTGCTTAGGAATTCTATTGGAGGCAGAAGCAGTCAAGGGTAGCTTAGGTTTAGTGTTAGGGTTAGGGTTAGGGTTAGGTTTAGGGTTCGGCTTAGGGTACGGGTTCGGGTACGGCGTACGGTATGGGTTAGGGTTAGGGTTAGGGTTAGTTTTAGGGTTAGGGCTGGGTTTAGGGTACGGGTTAGTATTACGGTACGTGTTAGGGTAGGGGTTAGGGTTAGGGTACGCGTTAGGGATAGGTTAGTTCTTAAACCTATCCCACTCTCTAGATACCCCTTAGCACGTAAAGCAATATCATTTGGGGGTCCAGCCATGGAGAAGAGTTTAGACACTAGGATAAGATAAGGAACACCCCCATTATAAAGAAATCACATTAGGATTCTCTTTTTAACCTGTTCCTTAAAACACTAGTGCTTAGGAGATCTATTGGAGGCAGAAGCAGTCAAGGGTAGCTTAGGGTTAGGGTTAGGGTTAGGGTGCGGCTTAGGGTACGGGTTCGGATACGGATTCGGTTACGGCGTAGGGTATGGGTTAGGGTTATGGTTAGGGTTAGTTTTAGGGTTAGGGCTCGGTTTAGGGTATGGGTTAGGATTAGGGTACGTGTTAGGCTTAGGGTAGTGGTTAGGTTTAGGGTAGGCGTTAGGGTGAGGTTTGTTATTAAACCTATTCAACCCTGTAGATACCCCTTAGCACGTAAAGGAATATTATTTGGGGGTCCAGCTATGGAGAAGAGTTTAGACACTAGGATAAGATAAGGAACACACCCATTATAAAGAAATCACATTAGGATTCTCTTTTTAACCTGTTCCTTAAAACACTAGTGCTTAGGAAATCTATTGGAGGCAGGAGCAGTCAAGGGTAGCTTAGGGTTAGGGTTAGGGTTAGGGTTAGGGTACGGCTTAGGGTACAGGTTCGGGTATGGCGTAGTGTTTGGGTTAGGGTTAGGGCTCGGTTTAGGGTACGCATTAAGTTTAGGGTATGTGTAAGGTTTAGGGTAGGGGTTAGGGTTAGGGTATGCATTAGTGTTAGGTTAGTTATTAAACCTATCCCACTCTCTAGATACCCCTTAGCACGTAAAGCAATATTATTTGGGGTTCCAGCCATGGAGAAGAGTTAAGATACTAGGATAAGGTAAGGAACACGCCCATTATAAAGAAATCACATTAGGATTCTCTATTTAACCTGTTCCTTAAAACACTAGTGCCTAGGAAATCAATTGGAGGCAGAAGCAGTCAAGGGTAGCTTAGGGTTAGTGTTAGGGTTAGGGTTAGGGTTAGGGTATGGCTTAGGGTACGGGTTCGGGTAGAGCCTAGGTTATGGGTTAGGGTTAGGGTTAGTGTTAGTTTTAGGGTTCGGGCTCGGTTTAGCGTACGGGTTAGGATTTGGTTATGTGTTAGGTTTAGGTTAGGGGTTAGGGTTAGGTTACGCGTTAGGGTTAGGGTAGTTATTAAACCTATTGCACTCTCTAGATACCCCTTAGCTTGTAAAGGATTATTATTTGTGGGTCCAGCCATGGACAAGGGTTTAGACTCTAGGATAAGATAAGGAACACACCCATTATAAAGAAATCACATTAGGATTCTCTTTTTAAGCTGTTCCTTAAAAACTAGTCTTAGGAAATCTATTGGAGGCAGAAGCAGTCAAGGGTAGCTTAGGGTTAGGGTTAGGGTTAGGGTACGGCTTAGGGTACAGGTTCGGGTACGGCGTAGGGTATGGGTTAGGTTTAGGGTTAGGGATAGTTTTAGGGTTAGGGCTCGGTTTAGGGTACAGGTTTGTATTAGGGTATGTGTTAGGTTTAGGGTAGGGGTTAGGGTTAGGGTACGTGTTAGGGTTAGGGTAGTTAATAAACCTATCGCACTCTCTAGATACCCCTTATCACGTAAAGGAATATTATTTGGGGGTCCAGCCATGGAGAAGAGTTTAGACACTAGGATAAGATAAGGAACACACCCATTATAAAGAAATCACATTAGGATTCTCTTTTTAACCTGTTTCTTAACACAGTAGTGCTTAGGAAATCTATTGGAGGCAGAAGCAGTCAAGGGTAGCTTAGGGTTAGGGTTAGGGTGAGGGTGCGGCTTAGGGTACGGGTTCGGGTACGGATTCGGTTACGGCGTAGGGTATGGGTTAGGGTTATGGTTAGGGTTAGTTTTAGGGTTAGGGCTCGGTTTAGGGTACGGGTTAGGATTAGGGTACGTGTGAGGCTTAGGGTAGGGGTTAGGGTTAGGGTAGACGTTAGGGTTAGGGTTGTTATTAAACCTATCCCAGTCTCTAGATACCCCTTAGCACGTAAAGGAATATGATTTGGGGGTCCAGCTAGGGAGAATAGTTTAGACACTAGGATAAGATAAGGAACACACCCATTATAAAGAAATCACATTAGGATTCTCTTTTTAACCTGTTCCTTTAAACACTACTGCTTAAGAAATCTATTGGAGGCAGAAGCAGTCAAGGGTAGCTTAGGGTTAGTGTTAGTGTTAGGGTTAGGGTTAGGGTACGGCTTAGGGTACGGGTTCGGGTACGGCGTAGGGTAGGGGTTAGGGTTAGGGTTAGTTTTAGGGTTAGGGCTCGGTTTAGGGTACGGGTTAGGATTAGGGTATGTGTTAGGTTTAGGGAAGGGGTTAGGGTTAGAGTATGCGTTAGGGTTAGCGTAGTTATTAAAACTATCCCACTCTCTAGATACTCCTTAGCACGTAAAGGAATATTATTTGGGGGTCCAGCCATGGAGAAGTGTTTAGACAGTAGGATAAGATAAGGAACACACTCATTATAAAGAAATCACATTAGGATTCTCTTTTTAACCTGTTCCTTAAAATACTAGTGCTTAGGAATTCTATTGGAGGCAGAAGCAGTCAAGGGTAGCTTAGGTTTAGGGTTAGGGTTAGGGTTAGGGTTAGGTTTAGGGTTCGGCTTAGGGTACGGGTTCGGGTACGGCGTACGGTATGGGTTAGGGTTAGGGTTAGGGTTAGTTTTAGGGTTAGGGCTCGGTTTAGGATACGGGTTAGGATTAGGGTATGTGTTAGGTTTAGGGAAGGGGTTAGGATTAGGGTACGCATTAGGGTTAGGGTAGTTATTAAACCTATCCCACTCTCTAGATACTCCTTAGCACGTAAAGGAATATTATTTGGGGGTCCAGCCATGGAGAAGAGTTTAGACAGTACGATAAGATAAGGAACACACCCATTATAAAGAAATCACATTAGGATTCTCTTTTTAACCTGTTCCTTAAAACACTAGTGCTTAGGAAATCTATTGGAGGCAGAAGCAGTCAAGGGTAGCTTAGGGTTAGGGTTAGGGTTAGGGTTAGGGTTAGGTTTAGGGTTCTGCTTAGGTTACGGGTTCGGGTACGGGTTTGGGTACGGCGTAGGGTACGGGTTAGGTTTAGGGTTAGGGTTAGTTTTAGGGTTAGGGCTGTGTTTAGGGTACGGGTTAGTATTACGGTACGTGTTAGGGTAGGGTTTAGGGTTAGGGTACGCGTTAGGGATAGGTTAGTTTTTAAACCTATCCCACTCTCTAGATACCCCTTAGCACGTAAAGCAATATCATTTGGGGGTCCAGCCATGGAGAAGAGTTTAGACACTAGGATAAGATAAGGAACACCCCCATTATAAAAAATCACATTAGGATTCTCTTTTTAACCTGTTCCTTAAAACACTAGTGCTTAGGAAATCTATTGGAGGCAGAAGCAGTCAAGGGTAGCTTAGGGTTAGGGTTAGGGTTAGGGTGCGGCTTAGGGTACGGATTCGGGTACGGATTCGGTTACGGCGTAGGGTATGGGTTAGGGTTATGGTTAGGGTTAGTTTTAGGGTTAGGGCTCGGTTTAGGGTACGGGTTAGAATTAGGGTACGTGTTAGGCTTAGGGTAGTGGTTAGGGTTAGGGTAGGCGTTAGGGTGAGGTTTGTTATTAAACCTATCCCACCCTGTAGATACCCCTTAGCACGTAAAGGAATATTATTTGGGGGTCCAGCTATGGAGAAGAGTTTAGACACTAGGATAAGATAAGGAACACACCCATTATAAAGAAATCACATTAGGATTCTCTTTTTAACCTGTTCCTTAAAACACTAGTGCTTAGGAGATCTATTGGAGGCAGAAGCAGTCAAGGGTAGCTTAGGGTTAGGGTTAGGGTTCGGGTTAGGGTTAGGGTACGGCTTAGGGTACGGGTTCGGGTACGGCGTAGGGTAGGGGTTAGGGTTAGGGTTAGGGTTAGTTTTAGGGTTAGGGCTCGGTTTAGGGTACGGTTTAGGATTAGGGTATGTGCTAGGTTTAGGGAAGGGGTTAGGGTTAGGGTACGCGTTAGGGTTAGCGTAGTTATTAAAACTATCCCACTCTCTAGACACTCCTTAGCACGTAAAGGAATATTATTTGGGGGTCCAGCCATGGAGAAGAGTTTAGACAGTAGGATAAGATAAGGAACACACTCATTATAAAGAAATCACATTAGGATTCTCTTTTTAACCTGTTCCTTAAAACACTAGTGCTTAGGAAATCTATTGGAGGCAGAAGCAGTCAAGGGTAGCTTAGGTTTAGGTTTAGGGTTAGGGTTAGGGTTAGGTTTAGGGTTCGGCTTAGGGTACGGGTTCGGGTACGGCGTACGGTATGGGTTAGGGTTAGGGTTAGGGTTAGTTTTAGGGTTAGGGCTCGGTTTAGGATACGGGTTAGGATTAGGGTATGTGTTAGGTTTAGGGAAGGGGTTAGGATTAGGGTACGCATTAGGTTTAGGGTAGTTATTAAACCTATCCCACTCTCTAGATACTCCTTAGCACGTAAAGGAATATTATTTGGGGGTCCAGCCATGGAGAAGAGTTTAGACAGTAGGATAAGATAAGGAACACACCCATTATAAAGAAATCACATTAGGATTCTCTTTTTAACCTGTTCCTTAAAACACTAGTGCTTAGGAATTCTATTGGAGGCAGAAGCAGTCAAGGGTAGCTTAGGGTTAGGGTTAGGGTTAGGGTTAGGTTTAGGGTTCTGCTTAGGTTACGGGTTCGGGTACGGGTTCGAGTACGGCGTAGGGTACGGGTTAGGTTTAGGGTTAGGGTTAGTTTTAGGGTTAGGTCTGGGTTTAGGGTACAGGTTAGTATTACGGTACGTGTTAGGGTAGGGGTTAGGGTTAGGGTACGCGTTAGGGATAGGTTAGTTTTTAAACCTATCCCACTCTCTAGATACCCCTTAGCACGTAAAGCAATATCATTTGGGGGTCCAGCCATGGAGAAGAGTTTAGACACTAGGATAAGATAAGGAACACCCCCATTATAAAGAAATCACATTAGGATTCTCTTTTTAACCTGTTCCTTAAAACACTAGTGCTTAGGAGATCTATTGGAGGCAGAAGCAGTCAAGGGTAGCTTAGGGTTAGGGTTAGGGTTAGGGTGCGGCTTAGGGAACGGGTTCGGGTACGGATTCGGTTACGGCGTAGGGTATGGGTTAGGGTTATGGTTAGGGTTAGTTTTAGGGTTAGGGCTTGGTTTAGGGTACGGGTTAGGATTAGGGTACGTGTTAGGCTTAGGGTAGTGGTTAGGGTTAGGGTAGGCGTTAGGGTGAGGTTTGTTATTAAACCTATCCCACCCTGTAGATACCCCTTAGCACGTAAAGGAATATTATTTGGGGGTCCAGCTATGGAGAAGAGTTTAGACACTAGGATAAGATAAGGAATACACCCATTATAAAGAAATCACATTAGGATTCTCTTTTTAACCTGTTCCTTAAAACACTAGTGCTTAGGAAATCTATTGGAGGCAGAAGCAGTCAAGGGTAGCGTAGGGTTAGCGTTAGGGTTAGGGTTAGGGTTAGGGTTAGGGTACGGCTTAGGTTACGGGTTCAGGTACGGGTTCGGGTACGGCGTAGGGTATGGGTTAGGGTTAGGGTTAGGGTTAGTTTTAGGGTTAGGGCAGGGTTTAGGGTACGGGTTAGGATTACGGTACGTGTTAGGGTTAGGGTAGGGGTTAGGGTTAGGGTACACGTTAGGGATAGGGTAGTTATTAAACCTATCCCACTCTCTAGATACCCCTTAGCACGTAAAGCAATATTATTTGGGGGTCCAGCCATGGAGAAGAGTTTAGACACTAGGATAAGATAAGGAACACACCCATTATAAAGAAATCACATTAGGATTCTCTTTTTAACCTGTTCCTTAAAACACTAGTGCTTAGGAAATCTATTGGAGGCAGAAGCAGTCAAGGGTAGCTTAGGGTTAGTGTTAGTGTTAGGGTTAGGGTTAGGGTACGGCTTAGGGTACGGGTTCGGGTACGGCGTAGGGTAGTGGTTAGGGTTAGGGTTAGTGTTAGTTTTAGGGTTAGGGCTCGGTTTAGGGTACGGGTTAGGATTAGGGTATGTGTTAGGTTTAGGGAAGGGGTTAGGGTTAGGGTACGCGTTAGGGTTAGCGTAGTTATTAAAAGTATCCCACTCTCTAGATACTCCTTAGCACGTAAAGGAATATTATTTGGGGGTCCAGCCATGGAGAAGAGTTTAGACAGTAGGATAAGATAAGGAACACACTCATTATAAAGAAATCACATTAGGATTCTCTTTTTAACCTGTTCCTTAAAACACTAGTGCTTAGGAATTCTATTGGAGGCAGAAGCAGTCAAGGGTAGCTTAGGTTTAGGGTTAGGGTTAGGGTTAGGGTTAGGTTTAGGGTTCGGCTTAGGGTACGGGTTCGGGTACGGCGTACGGTATGGGTTAGGGTTAGGGTTAGGCTTAGTTTTAGGGTTAGGGCTCGGTTTAGGATACGGGTTAGGATTAGGGTATGTGTTAGGTTTAGGGAAGGCGTTAGGATTAGGGTACGCATTAGGGTTAGGGTAGTTATTAAACCTATCCCACTCTCTAGATACTCCTTAGCACGTAAAGGAATATTATTTGGGGGTCCAGCCATGGAGAAGAGTTTAGACAGTAGGATAAGATAAGGAACACACCCATTATAAAGAAATCACATTAGGATTCTCTTTTTAACCTGTTCCTTAAAACACTAGTGCTTAGGAAATCTATTGGAGGCAGAAGCAGTCAAGGGTAGCTTAGGGTTAGGGTTAGGGTTAGGTTTAGGGTTCTGCTTAGGTTACGGGTTCGGGTACGGTTTCGAGTACGGCGTAGGGTACGGGGTAGGTTTAGGGTTAGGGTTAGTTTTAGGGTTACGGCTGGGTTTAGGGTACGGGTTAGTATTACGGTACGTGTTATGGTAGGGGTTAGGGTTAGGGTACGCGTTAGGGATAGGTTAGTTTTTAAACCTATCCCACTCTCTAGATACCCCTTAGCACGTAAAGCAATATCATTTGGGGGTCCAGCCATGGAGAAGAGTTTAGACACTAGGATAAGATAAGGAACACCCCCATTATAAAAAATCACATTAGGATTCTCTTTTTAACCTGTTCCTTAAAACACTAGTGCTTAGGAAATCTATTGGAGGCAGAAGCAGTCAAGGGTAGCTTAGGGTTAGGGTTAGGGTTAGGGTGCGGCTTAGGGTACGGATTCGGGTACGGATTCGGTTACGGCGTAGGGTATGGGTTAGGGTTATGGTTAGGGTTAGTTTTAGGGTTAGGGCTCGGTTTAGGGTACGGGTTAGAATTAGGGTACGTGTTAGGCTTAGGGTAGTGGTTAGGGTTAGGGTAGGCGTTAGGGTGAGGTTTGTTATTAAACCTATCCCACCCTGTAGATACCCCTTAGCACGTAAAGGAATATTATTTGGGGGTCCAGCTATGGAGAAGAGTTTAGACACTAGGATAAGATAAGGAACACACCCATTATAAAGAAATCACATTAGGATTCTCTTTTTAACCTGTTCCTTAAAACACTAGTGCTTAGGAAATCTATTGGAGGCAGGAGCAGTCAAGGGTAGCTTAGGGTTAGGGTTAGGGTTAGGGTTAGGGTACGGCTTAGGGTACAGGTTCGGGTACGGCGTAGTGTTTGGGTTAGGTTTAGGGCTCGGTTTAGGGTACTCATTAAGTTTAGGGTATGTGTTAGGTTTAGGGTAGGGGTTAGGGTTAGGGTATGCATTAGGGTTAGGTTAGTTATTAAACCTATCCCACTCTCTAGATACCCCTTAGCACGTAAAGCAATATTATTTGGGGTTCCAGCCATGGAGAAGAGTTAAGATACTAGGATAAGATAAGGAACACGCCCATTATAAAGAAATCACATTAGGATTCTCTATTTAAACTGTTCCTTAAAACACTACTGCTTAGGAAATCAATTGGAGGCAGAAGCAGTCAAGGGTAGCTTAGGGTTAGTGTTAGGGTTAGGGTTAGGGTTAGGGTATGGCTTAGGGTTCGAGTTCGGGTAGAGCCTAGGTTATGGGTTAGGGTTAGGGTTAGTGTTAGTTTTAGGGTTCGGGCTCGGTTTAGCGTACGGGTTAGGATTTGGGTATGTGTTAGGTTTAGGTTAGGGGTTAGGGTTAGGTTACGCGTTAGGGTTAGGGTAGTTATTAAACCTATTGCACTCTCTAGATACCCCTTAGCTTTTAAAGGCTTATTATTTGTGGGTCCAGCCATGGATAAGGGTTTAGACTCTAGGATAAGATAAGGAACACACCCATTATAAAGAAATTACATTAGGATTCTCTTTTTAAGCTGTTCCTTAAAAACTAGTGTTAGGAAATCTATTGGAGGCAGAAGCAGTCAAGGGTAGCTTAGGGTTAGGGTTAGGGTTAGGGTACGGCTTAGGGTACAGGTTCGGGTATGGCGTAGGGTATGGGTTAGGTTTAGGGTTAGGGTTAGTTTTAGTGTTAGGGCTCGGTTTAGGGTACAGGTTTGTATTAGGGTATGTGTTAGGTTTAGGGTAGGGGTTAGGGTTAGGGTACGTGTTAGGGTTAGGGTAGTTAATAAACCTATCGCACTCTCTAGATACCCCTTATCACGTAAAGGAATATTATTTGGGGGTCCAGCCATGGAGAAGAGTTTAGACACTAGGATAAGATAAGGAACACACCCATTATAAAGAAATCACATTAGGATTCTCTTTTTAACCTGTTTCTTAACACAGTAGTGCTTAGGAAATCTATTGGAGGCAGAAGCAGTCAAGGGTAGCTTAGGGTTAGGGTTAGGGTTAGGGTTAGGGTACGGCTTAGGGTACGGGTTAGGGTTAGGGTTAGGGTTAGTTTTAGGCTTAGGACTCGGTTTAGGGTAAGCGATAGGGTTAGGGTACGTGTTACGTTTAGGGTAGGGGTTAGGGTTAGGGTACGTGTTAGGGTTAGGGTAGTTATTATACCTATCCCACTCTCTAGATACCCCTTAGCAAGTAAAGCAATATTATTTGAGGGTCCTGCCATGGAGAAGAGTTCAGACACTAGGATAAATAAGGAACACACCCATTATAAAGAAATCACATTAGGATACTCTTTTTAACCTGTTCCTTAAAACACTAGTGCTTAGGAAATCTATTGGAGGCAGAAGCAGTCAAGGGTAGCTTAGGGTTAGGGTTAGGGTGAGGGTGCGGCTTAGGGTACGGGTTCGGGTACGGATTCGGTTACGGCGTAGGGTATGGGTTAGGGTTATGGTTAGGTTTAGTTTTAGGGTTAGGGCTCGGTTTAGGGTACGGGTTAGGATTAGGGTACGTGTTAGGCTTAGGGTAGGGGTTAGGGTTAGGGTAGACGTTAGGGTTAGGGTTGTTATTAAACCTATCCCAGTCTCTAGATACCCCTTAGCACGTAAAGCAATATTATTTGGGGGTCCAGCTAGGGAGAATAGTTTAGACACTAGGATAAGATAAGGAACACACGCATTATAAAGAAATCACATTAGGATTCTCTTTTAACCTGTTCCTTTAAACACTACTGCTTTGGAAATCTATTGGAGGCAGAAGCAGTCAAAGGTAGCTTAGGGTTAGGGTTAGGGTTAGGGTACGGCTTAGGGTACAGGTTCGGGTACGGCGTAGGGTATGGGTTAGGTTTAGGGTTAGGGTTAGTTTTAGGGTTAGGGCTCGGTTTAGGATACAGGTTTGTATTAGGGTATGTGTTAGGTTTAGGGTAGGGGTTAGGGTTAGGGTACGTGTTAGGGTTAGGGTAGTTAGTAAACCTATCGCACTCTCTAGATACCCCTTATCACGTAAAGGAATATTATTTGGGGGTCCAGCCATGGAGAAGAGTTTAGACACTAGGATAAGATAAGGAACACACCCATTATAAAGAAATCACATTAGGATTCTCTTTTTAACCTGTTTCTTAACACAGTAGTGCTTAGGAAATCTATTGGAGGCAGAAGCAGTCAAGGGTAGCGTAGGGTTAGGGTTAGGGTTAGGGTTAGGGTACGGCTTAGGGTACGGGTTAGGGTTAGGGTTAGGGTTAGTTTTAGGGTTAGGACTCGGTTTAGGGTAAGGGATAGGGTTAGGGTACGTGTTACGGTTAGGGTAGGGGTTAGGGTTAGGGTACGTGTTAGGGTTAGGGTAGTTATTATACCTATCCCACTCTCTAGATACCCCTAAGCAAGTAAAGCAATATTATTTGAGGGTCCTGCCATGGAGAAGAGTTCAGACACTAGGATAAGATAAGGAACACACCCATTATAAAGAAATCACATTAGGATTCTCTTTTTAACCTGTTCCTTAAAACACTAGTGCTTAGGAGATCTATTGGAGGCAGAAGCAGTCAAGGGTAGCTTAGGGTTAGGGTTACGGTTAGGGTGCGGCTTAGGGTACGGGTTCGGGTACGGATTCGGTTACGGCGTAGGGTATGGGTTAGGGTTATGGTTAGGGTTAGTTTTAGGGTTAGGGCTCGGTTTAGGGTACGGGTTAGGATTACGGTACGTGTTAGGGTTAAGGTAGGGGTTAGGGTTAGGGTACGCATTAGGGTTAGCGTAGTTATTAAAACTATCCCACTCTCTAGATACTCCTTAGCACGTAAAGGAATATTATTTGGGGGTCCAGCCATGGAGAAGAGTTTAGTCAGTAGGATAAGATAAGGAACACACCCATTATAAAAAATCACATTAGGATTCTCTTTTTAACCTGTTCCTTAAAACACTAGTGCTTAGGAATTCTATTGGAGGCAGAAGCAGTCAAGGGTAGCTTAGGTTTAGTGTTAGGGTTAGGGTTAGGGTTAGGTTTAGGGTTCGGCTTAGGGTACGGGTTCGGGTACGGCGTACGGTATGGGTTAGGGTTAGGGTTAGGGTTAGTTTTAGGGTTAGGGCTGGGTTTAGGGTACGGGTTAGTATTACGGTACGTGTTAGGGTAGGGGTTAGGGTTAGGGTACGCGTTAGGGATAGGTTAGTTCTTAAACCTATCCCACTCTCTAGATACCCCTTAGCACGTAAAGCAATATCATTTGGGGGTCCAGCCATGGAGAAGAGTTTAGACACTAGGATAAGATAAGGAACACCCCCATTATAAAGAAATCACATTAGGATTCTCTTTTTAACCTGTTCCTTAAAACACTAGTGCTTAGGAGATCTATTGGAGGCAGAAGCAGTCAAGGGTAGCTTAGGGTTAGGGTTAGGGTTAGGGTGCGGCTTAGGGTACGGGTTCGGATACGGATTCGGTTACGGCGTAGGGTATGGGTTAGGGTTATGGTTAGGGTTAGTTTTAGGGTTAGGGCTCGGTTTAGGGTATGGGTTAGGATTAGGGTACGTGTTAGGCTTAGGGTAGTGGTTAGGGTTAGGGTAGGCGTTAGGGTGAGGTTTGTTATTAAACCTATTCAACCCTGTAGATACCCCTTAGCACGTAAAGGAATATTATTTGGGGGTCCAGCTATGGAGAAGAGTTTAGACACTAGGATAAGATAAGGAACACACCCATTATAAAGAAATCACATTAGGATTCTCTTTTTAACCTGTTCCTTAAAACACTAGTGCTTAGGAAATCTATTGGAGGCAGGAGCAGTCAAGGGTAGCTTAGGGTTAGGGTTAGGGTTAGGGTTAGGGTACGGCTTAGGGTACAGGTTCGGGTATGGCGTAGTGTTTGGGTTAGGGTTAGGGCTCGGTTTATGGTACGCATTAAGTTTAGGGTATGTGTAAGGTTTAGGGTAGGGGTTAGGGTTAGGGTATGCATTAGTGTTAGGTTAGTTATTAAACCTATCCCACTCTCTAGATACCCCTTAGCACGTAAAGCAATATTATTTGGGGTTCCAGCCATGGAGAAGAGTTAAGATACTAGGATAAGATAAGGAACACGCCCATTATAAAGAAATCACATTAGGATTCTCTATTTAACCTGTTCCTTAAAACACTAGTGCTTAGGAAATCAATTGGAGGCAGAAGCAGTCAAGGGTAGCTTAGGGTTAGTGTTAGGGTTAGGGTTAGGGTTAGGGTATGGCTTAGGGTACGGGTTCGGGTAGAGCCTAGGTTATGGGTTAGGGTTAGGGTTAGTGTTAGTTTTAGGGTTCGGGCTCGGTTTAGCGTACGGGTTAGGATTTGGTTATGTGTTAGGTTTAGGTTAGGGGTTAGGGTTAGGTTACGCGTTAGGGTTAGGGTAGTTATTAAACCTATTGCACTCTCTAGATACCCCTTAGCTTGTAAAGGATTATTATTTGTGGGTCCAGCCATGGACAAGGGTTTAGACTCTAGGATAAGATAAGGAACACACCCATTATAAAGAAATCACATTAGGATTCTCTTTTTAAGCTGTTCCTTAAAAACTAGTCTTAGGAAATCTATTGGAGGCAGAAGCAGTCAAGGGTAGCTTAGGGTTAGGGTTAGGGTTAGGGTACGGCTTAGGGTACGGGTTCGGGTACGGCGTAGGGTAGGGGTTAGGGTTAGGGTTAGTTTTAGGGTTAGGGCTCGGTTTAGGGTACGGGTTAGGATTAGGGTATGTGTTAGGTTTAGGGAAGGGGTTAGGGTTAGAGTATGCGTTAGGGTTAGCGTAGTTATTAAAACTATCCCACTCTCTAGATACTCCTTAGCACGTAAAGGAATATTATTTGGGGGTCCAGCCATGGAGAAGAGTTTAGACAGTAGGATAAGATAAGGAACACACTCATTATAAAGAAATCACATTAGGATTCTCTTTTTAACCTGTTCCTTAAAATACTAGTGCTTAGGAATTCTATTGGAGGCAGAAGCAGTCAAGGGTAGCTTAGGTTTAGGGTTAGGGTTAGGGTTAGGGTTAGGTTTAGGGTTCGGCTTAGGGTACGGGTTCGGGTACGGCGTACGGTATGGGTTAGGGTTAGGGTTAGGGTTAGTTTTAGGGTTAGGGCTCGGTTTAGGATACGGGTTAGGATTAGGGTATGTGTTAGGTTTAGGGAAGGGGTTAGGATTAGGGTACGCATTAGGGTTAGGGTAGTTATTAAACCTATCCCACTCTCTAGATACTCCTTAGCACGTAAAGGAATATTATTTGGGGGTCCAGCCATGGAGAAGAGTTTAGACAGTACGATAAGATAAGGAACACACCCATTATAAAGAAATCACATTAGGATTCTCTTTTTAACCTGTTCCTTAAAACACTAGTGCTTAGGAAATCTATTGGAGGCAGAAGCAGTCAAGGGTAGCTTAGGGTTAGGGTTAGGGTTAGGGTTAGGGTTAGGTTTAGGGTTCTGCTTAGGTTACGGGTTCGGGTACGGGTTTGGGTACGGCGTAGGGTACGGGTTAGGTTTAGGGTTAGGGTTAGTTTTAGGGTTAGGGCTGTGTTTAGGGTACGGGTTAGTATTACGGTACGTGTTAGGGTAGGGTTTAGGGTTAGGGTACGCGTTAGGGATAGGTTAGTTTTTAAACCTATCCCACTCTCTAGATACCCCTTAGCACGTAAAGCAATATCATTTGGGGGTCCAGCCATGGAGAAGAGTTTAGACACTAGGATAAGATAAGGAACACCCCCATTATAAAAAATCACATTAGGATTCTCTTTTTAACCTGTTCCTTAAAACACTAGTGCTTAGGAAATCTATTGGAGGCAGAAGCAGTCAAGGGTAGCTTAGGGTTAGGGTTAGGGTTAGGGTGCGGCTTAGGGTACGGATTCGGGTACGGATTCGGTTACGGCGTAGGGTATGGGTTAGGGTTATGGTTAGGGTTAGTTTTAGGGTTAGGGCTCGGTTTAGGGTACGGGTTAGAATTAGGGTACGTGTTAGGCTTAGGGTAGTGGTTAGGGTTAGGGTAGGTGTTAGGGTGAGGTTTGTTATTAAACCTATCCCACCCTGTAGATACCCCTTAGCACGTAAAGGAATATTATTTGGGGGTCCAGCTATGGAGAAGAGTTTAGACACTAGGATAAGATAAGGAACACACCCATTATAAAGAAATCACATTAGGATTCTCTTTTTAACCTGTTCCTTAAAACACTAGTGCTTAGGAGATCTATTGGAGGCAGAAGCAGTCAAGGGTAGCTTAGGGTTAGGGTTAGGGTTCGGGTTAGGGTTAGGGTACGGCTTAGGGTACGGGTTCGGGTACGGCGTAGGGTAGGGGTTAGGGTTAGGGTTAGGGTTAGTTTTAGGGTTAGGGCTCGGTTTAGGGTACGGTTTAGGATTAGGGTATGTGCTAGGTTTAGGGAAGGGGTTAGGGTTAGGGTACGCGTTAGGGTTAGCGTAGTTATTAAAACTATCCCACTCTCTAGACACTCCTTAGCACGTAAAGGAATATTATTTGGGGGTCCAGCCATGGAGAAGAGTTTAGACAGTAGGATAAGATAAGGAACACACTCATTATAAAGAAATCACATTAGGATTCTCTTTTTAACCTGTTCCTTAAAACACTAGTGCTTAGGAAATCTATTGGAGGCAGAAGCAGTCAAGGGTAGCTTAGGTTTAGGTTTAGGGTTAGGGTTAGGGTTAGGTTTAGGGTTCGGCTTAGGGTACGGGTTCGGGTACGGCGTACGGTATGGGTTAGGGTTAGGGTTAGGGTTAGTTTTAGGGTTAGGGCTCGGTTTAGGATACGGGTTAGGATTAGGGTATGTGTTAGGTTTAGGGAAGGGGTTAGGATTAGGGTACGCATTAGGTTTAGGGTAGTTATTAAACCTATCCCACTCTCTAGATACTCCTTAGCACGTAAAGGAATATTATTTGGGGGTCCAGCCATGGAGAAGAGTTTAGACAGTAGGATAAGATAAGCAACACACCCATTATAAAGAAATCACATTAGGATTCTCTTTTTAACCTGTTCCTTAAAACACTAGTGCTTAGGAATTCTATTGGAGGCAGAAGCAGTCAAGGGTAGCTTAGGGTTAGGGTTAGGGTTAGGGTTAGGTTTAGGGTTCTGCTTAGGTTACGGGTTCGGGTACGGGTTCGAGTACGGCGTAGGGTACGGGTTAGGTTTAGGGTTAGGGTTAGTTTTAGGGTTAGGTCTGGGTTTAGGGTACAGGTTAGTATTACGGTACGTGTTAGGGTAGGGGTTAGGGTTAGGGTACGCGTTAGGGATAGGTTAGTTTTTAAACCTATCCCACTCTGTAGATACCCCTTAGCACGTAAAGCAATATCATTTGGGGGTCCAGCCATGGAGAAGAGTTTAGACACTAGGATAAGATAAGGAACACCCCCATTATAAAGAAATCACATTAGGATTCTCTTTTTAACCTGTTCCTTAAAACACTAGTGCTTAGGAGATCTATTGGAGGCAGAAGCAGTCAAGGGTAGCTTAGGGTTAGGGTTAGGGTTAGGGTGCGGCTTAGGGAACGGGTTCGGGTACGGATTCGGTTACGGCGTAGGGTATGGGTTAGGGTTATGGTTAGGGTTAGTTTTAGGGTTAGGGCTTGGTTTAGGGTACGGGTTAGGATTAGGGTACGTGTTAGGCTTAGGGTAGTGGTTAGGGTTAGGGTAGGCGTTAGGGTGAGGTTTGTTATTAAACCTATCCCACCCTGTAGATACCCCTTAGCACGTAAAGGAATATTATTTGGGGGTCCAGCTATGGAGAAGAGTTTAGACACTAGGATAAGATAAGGAATACACCCATTATAAAGAAATCACATTAGGATTCTCTTTTTAACCTGTTCCTTAAAACACTAGTGCTTAGGAAATCTATTGGAGGCAGAAGCAGTCAAGGGTAGCGTAGGGTTAGCGTTAGGGTTAGGGTTAGGGTTAGGGTTAGGGTACGGCTTAGGTTACGGGTTCAGGTACGGGTTCGGGTACGGCGTAGGGTATGGGTTAGGGTTAGGGTTAGGGTTAGTTTTAGGGTTAGGGCAGGGTTTAGGGTACGGGTTAGGATTACGGTACGTGTTAGGGTTAGGGTAGGGGTTAGGGTTAGGGTACGCGTTAGGGATAGGGTAGTTATTAAACCTATCCCACTCTCTAGATACCCCTTAGCACGTAAAGCAATATTATTTGGGGGTCCAGCCATGGAGAAGAGTTTAGACACTAGGATAAGATAAGGAACACACCCATTATAAAGAAATCACATTAGGATTCTCTTTTTAACCTGTTCCTTAAAACACTAGTGCTTAGGAAATCTATTGGCGGCAGAAGCAGTCAAGGGTAGCTTAGGGTTAGTGTTAGTGTTAGGGTTAGGGTTAGGGTACGGCTTAGGGTACGGGTTCGGGTACGGCGTAGGGTAGTGGTTAGGGTTAGGGTTAGTGTTAGTTTTAGGGTTAGGGCTCGGTTTAGGGTACGGGTTAGGATTAGGGTATGTGTTAGGTTTAGGGAAGGGGTTAGGGTTAGGGTACGCGTTAGGGTTAGCGTAGTTATTAAAAGTATCCCACTCTCTAGATACTCCTTAGCACGTAAAGGAATATTATTTGGGGGTCCAGCCATGGAGAAGAGTTTAGACAGTAGGATAAGATAAGGAACACACTCATTATAAAGAAATCACATTAGGATTCTCTTTTTAACCTGTTCCTTAAAACACTAGTGCTTAGGAATTCTATTGGAGGCAGAAGCAGTCAAGGGTAGCTTAGGTTTAGGGTTAGGGTTAGGGTTAGGGTTAGGTTTAGGGTTCGGCTTAGGGTACGGGTTCGGGTACGGCGTACGGTATGGGTTAGGGTTAGGGTTAGGCTTAGTTTTAGGGTTAGGGCTCGGTTTAGGATACGGGTTAGGATTAGGGTATGTGTTAGGTTTAGGGAAGGCGTTAGGATTAGGGTACGCATTAGGGTTAGGGTAGTTATTAAACCTATCCCACTCTCTAGATACTCCTTAGCACGTAAAGGAATATTATTTGGGGGTCCAGCCATGGAGAAGAGTTTAGACAGTAGGATAAGATAAGGAACACACCCATTATAAAGAAATCACATTAGGATTCTCTTTTTAACCTGTTCCTTAAAACACTAGTGCTTAGGAAATCTATTGGAGGCAGAAGCAGTCAAGGGTAGCTTAGGGTTAGGGTTAGGGTTAGGTTTAGGGTTCTGCTTAGGTTACGGGTTCGGGTACGGGTTCGAGTACGGCGTAGGGTACGGGTTAGGTTTAGGGTTAGGGTTAGTTTTAGGGTTAGGGCTGGGTTTAGGGTACGGGTTAGTATTACGGTACGTGTTATGGTAGGGGTTAGGGTTAGGGTACGCGTTAGGGATAGGTTAGTTTTTAAACCTATCCCACTCTCTAGATACCCCTTAGCACGTAAAGCAATATCATTTGGGGGTCCAGCCATGGAGAAGAGTTTAGACACTAGGATAAGATAAGGAACACCCCCATTATAAAGAAATCACATTAGGATTCTCTTTTTAACCTGTTCCTTAAAACAGTAGTGCTTAGGAGATCTATTGGAGGCAGAAGCAGTCAAGGGTAGCTTAGGGTTAGGGTTAGGGTTAGGGTGCAGCTTAGGGTACGGGATCGGGTACGGATTCGGTTACGGCGTAGGGTATGGGTTAGGGTTATGGTTAGGGTTAGTTTTAGGGTTAGGGCTCGGTTTAGGGTACGGGTTAGGATTAGGGTACGTGTTTGGCTTAGGGTAGTGGTTAGGGTTAGGGTAGGCGTTAGGGTGAGGTTTGTTATTAAACCTATCCCACCCTGTAGATACCCCTTAGCACGTAAAGGAATATTATTTGGGGGGTCCAGCTATGGAGAAGAGTTTAGACACTAGGATAAGATAAGGAACACACCCATTATAAAGAAATCACATTAGGATTCTCTTTTTAACCTGTTCCTTAAAACACTAGTGCTTAGGAAATCTATTGGAGGCAGAAGCAGTCAAGGGGAGCTTAGGCTTAGCGTTAGGGTTAGGGTTAGTGTTAGGGTACGGCTTTGGTTACGGGTTCAGGTACGGGTTCGGGTACGGCGTAGGGTATGTGTTAGGGTTAGGGTTAGGGTTAGTTTTAGGGTTAGGGCAGGGTTTAGGGTACAGGTTAGGATTACGGTACGTGTTAGGGTTAGGGTAGGGGTTAGGGTTAGGGTACGCGTTAAGGATAGGGTAGTTATTAAACCTATCCCACTCTCTAGATACCCCTTAGCACGTAAAGCAATATTATTTGGGGGTCCAGCCATGGAGAAGAGTTTAGACACTAGGATAAGATAAGGAACACACCCATTATAAAGAAATCACTTTAGGATTCTCTTTTTAAGCTGTTCCTTAAAACACTAGTGCTTAGGAAATCTATTGGAGGCAGAAGCAGTCAAGGGTAGCTTAGGGTTAGGGTTAGGGTTAGGGTACGGCTTAGGGTACGGGTTCGGGTACGGCGTAGGGTAGGGGTTAGGGTTAGGGTTAGTGTTAGTTTTAGGGTTCGGGCTCGGTTTAGGGTACGGGTTAGGATTAGGGTATGTGTTAGGTTTAGGGAAGGGGTTAGGGTTAGGGTACGCGTTAGGGTTAGCGTAGTTATTAAAACTATCCCACTCCCTAGATACTCCTTAGCACGTAAAGGAATATTATTTGGGGGTCCAGCCATGGAGAAGAGTTTAGACAGTAGGATAAGATAAGGAACACACTCATTATAAAGAAATCACATTAGGATTCTCTTTTTAACCTGTTCCTTAAAACACTAGTGCTTAGGAATTCTATTGGAGGAAGAAGCAGTCAATGGTAGCTTAGGTTTAGGGTTAGGGTTAGGGTTAGGGTTAGGTTTAGGGTTCGGCTTAGGGTACGGGTTCGGGTACGGCGTACGGTATGGGTTAGGGTTAGGGTTAGGGTTAGTTTTAGGGTTAGGGCTCGGTTTAGGATACGGGTTAGGATTAGGGTATGTGTTAGGTTTAGGGAAGGGGTTAGGATTAGGGTACGCATTAGGGTTAGGGTAGTTATTAAACCTATCCCACTCTCTAGATACTCCTTAGCACGTAAAGGAATATTATTTGGGGGTCCAGCCATGGAGAAGAGTTTAGACAGTACGATAAGATAAGGAACACACCCATTATAAAGAAATCACATTAGGATTCTCTTTTTAACCTGTTCCTTAAAACACTAGTGCTTAGGAAATCTGTTGGAGGCAGAAGCAGTCAAGGGTAGCTTAGGGTTAGGGTTAGGGGTAGGGTTAGGGTTAGGTTTAGGGTTCTGCTTAGGTTACGAGTTCGGGTACGCGTTCGGATACGGCGTAGGGTACGGGTTAGGTTTAGGGTTAGGGTTAGTTTTAGGGTTAGGGCTGGGTTTAGGGTACGGGTTAGTATTACGGTACGTGTTAGGGTAGGGGTTAGGGTTAGTGTACGCGTTAGGGATAGGTTAGTTTTTAAACCTATCCCACTCTCTAGATACCCCTTAGCACGTAAAGCAATATCATTTGGGGGTCCAGCCATGGAGAAGAGTTTAGACACTAGGATAAGATAAGGAACACCCCCATTATAAAGAAATCGCATTAGGATTCTCTTTTTAACCTGTTCCTTAAAACACTAGTGCTTAGGAGATCTATTGGAGGCAGAAGCAGTCAAGGGTAGCTTAGGGTTAGGGTTAGGGTTAGGGTGCGGCTTAGGGTACGGGTTCGGGTACGGATTCGGTTACGGCGTAGGGTATGTGTTAAGGTTATGGTTAGGGTTAGTTTTAGGGTTAGGGCTCGGTTTAGGGTACGGGTTAGGATTAGGGTACGTGTTAGGCTTAGGGTAGTGGTTAGGGTTAGGGTAGGCGTTAGGGTGAGGTTTGTTATTAAACCTATCCCACCCTGTAGATACCCCTTAGCACGAAAAGGAATATTATTTGGGGGTCCAGCTATGGAGAAGAGTTTAGACACTAGGATAAGATAAGGAACACACCCATTATAAAGAAATCACATTAGGATTCTCTTTTTAAGCTGTTCCTTAAAAACTAGTGTTAGGAAATCTATTGTAGGCAGAAGCAGTCAAAGGTAGCTTAGGGTTAGGGTTAGGGTTAGGGTACGGCTTAGGGTACAGGTTCGGGTACGGCGTAGGGTATGGGTTAGGTTTAGGGTTAGGGTTAGTTTTAGGGTTAGGGCTCGGTTTAGGCTACAGGTTTGTATTAGGGTATGTGTTAGGTTTAGGGTAGGGGTTAGGGTTAGGGTACGTGTTAGGGTTAGGGTAGTTAGTAAACCTATCGCACTCTCTAGATACCCCTTATCACGTAAAGGAATATTATTTGGGGGTCCAGCCATGGAGAAGAGTTTAGACACTAGGATAAGATAAGGAACACACCCATTATAAAGAAATCACATTAGGATTCTCTTTTTAACCTGTTTCTTAACACAGTAGTGCTTAGGAAATCTATTGGAGGCAGAAGCAGTCAAGGGTAGCGTAGGGTTAGGGTTAGGGTTAGGGTTAGGGTACGGCTTAGGGTACGGGTTAGGGTTAGGGTTAGGGTTAGTTTTAGGCTTAGGACTCGGTTTAGGGTAAGGGATAGGGTTAGGGTACGTGTTACGGTTAGGGTAGGGGTTAGGGTTAGGGTACGTGTTAGGGTTAGGGTAGTTATTATACCTATCCCACTCTCTAGATACCCCTAAGCAAGTAAAGCAATATTATTTGAGGGTCCTGCCATGGAGAAGAGTTCAGACACTAGGATAAGATAAGGAACACACCCATTATAAAGAAATCACATTAGGATACTCTTTTTAACCTGTTCCTTAAAACACTAGTGCTTAGGAAATCTATTGGAGGCAGAAGCAGTCAAGGGTAGCTTAGGGTTAGGGTTAGGGTGAGGGTGCGGCTTAGGGTACGGGTTCGGGTACGGATTCGGTTACGGCGTAGGGTATGGGTTAGGGTTATGGTTAGGGTTAGTTTTAGGGTTAGGGCTCGGTTTAGGGTACGGGTTAGGATTAGGGTACGTGTTAGGCTTAGGGTAGGGGTTAGGGTTAGGGTAGACGTTAGGGTTAGGGTTGTTATTAAACCTATCCCAGTCTCTAGATACCCCTTAGCACGTAAAGCAATATTATTTGGGGGTCCAGCTAGGGAGAATAGTTTAGACACTAGGATAAGATAAGGAACACACGCATTATAAAGAAATCACATTAGGATTCTCTTTTAACCTGTTCCTTTAAACACTACTGCTTTGGAAATCTATTGGAGGCAGAAGCAGTCAAAGGTAGCTTAGGGTTAGGGTTAGGGTTAGGGTACGGCTTAGGGTACAGGTTCGGGTACGGCGTAGGGTATGGGTTAGGTTTAGGGTTAGGGTTAGTTTTAGGGTTAGGGCTCGGTTTAGGATACAGGTTTGTATTAGGGTATGTGTTAGGTTTAGGGTAGGGGTTAGGGTTAGGGTACGTGTTAGGGTTAGGGTAGTTAGTAAACCTATCGCACTCTCTAGATACCCCTTATCACGTAAAGGAATATTATTTGGGGGTCCAGCCATGGAGAAGAGTTTAGACACTAGGATAAGATAAGGAACACACCCATTATAAAGAAATCACATTAGGATTCTCTTTTTAACCTGTTTCTTAACACAGTAGTGCTTAGGAAATCTATTGGAGGCAGAAGCAGTCAAGGGTAGCGTAGGGTTAGGGTTAGGGTTAGGGTTAGGGTACGGCTTAGGGTACGGGTTAGGGTTAGGGTTAGGGTTAGTTTTAGGCTTAGGACTCGGTTTAGGGTAAGGGATAGGGTTAGGGTACGTGTTACGGTTAGGGTAGGGGTTAGGGTTAGGGTACGTGTTAGGGTTAGGGTAGTTATTATACCTATCCCACTCTCTAGATACCCCTAAGCAAGTAAAGCAATATTATTTGAGGGTCCTGCCATGGAGAAGAGTTCAGACACTAGGATAAGATAAGGAACACACCCATTATAAAGAAATCACATTAGGATTCTCTTTTTAACCTGTTCCTTAAAACACTAGTGCTTAGGAGATCTATTGGAGGCAGAAGCAGTCAAGGGTAGCTTAGGGTTAGGGTTAGGGTTAGGGTGCGGCTTAGGGAACGGGTTCGGGTACGGATTCGGTTACGGCGTAGGGTATGGGTTAGGGTTATGGTTAGGGTTAGTTTTAGGGTTAGGGCTTGGTTTAGGGTACGGGTTAGGATTAGGGTACGTGTTAGGCTTAGGGTAGTGGTTAGGGTTAGGGTAGGCGTTAGGGTGAGGTTTGTTATTAAACCTATCCCACCCTGTAGATACCCCTTAGCACGTAAAGGAATATTATTTGGGGGTCCAGCTATGGAGAAGAGTTTAGACACTAGGATAAGATAAGGAATACACCCATTATAAAGAAATCACATTAGGATTCTCTTTTTAACCTGTTCCTTAAAACACTAGTGCTTAGGAAATCTATTGGAGGCAGAAGCAGTCAAGGGTAGCGTAGGGTTAGCGTTAGGGTTAGGGTTAGGGTTAGGGTTAGGGTACGGCTTAGGTTACGGGTTCAGGTACGGGTTCGGGTACGGCGTAGGGTATGGGTTAGGGTTAGGGTTAGGGTTAGTTTTAGGGTTAGGGCAGGGTTTAGGGTACGGGTTAGGATTACGGTACGTGTTAGGGTTAGGGTAGGGGTTAGGGTTAGGGTACGCGTTAGGGATAGGGTAGTTATTAAACCTATCCCACTCTCTAGATACCCCTTAGCACGTAAAGCAATATTATTTGGGGGTCCAGCCATGGAGAAGAGTTTAGACACTAGGATAAGATAAGGAACACACCCATTATAAAGAAATCACATTAGGATTCTCTTTTTAACCTGTTCCTTAAAACACTAGTGCTTAGGAAATGTATTGGCGGCAGAAGCAGTCAAGGGTAGCTTAGGGTTAGTGTTAGTGTTAGGGTTAGGGTTAGGGTACGGCTTAGGGTACGGGTTCGGGTACGGCGTAGGGTAGTGGTTAGGGTTAGGGTTAGTGTTAGTTTTAGGGTTAGGGCTCGGTTTAGGGTACGGGTTAGGATTAGGGTATGTGTTAGGTTTAGGGAAGGGGTTAGGGTTAGGGTACGCGTTAGGGTTAGCGTAGTTATTAAAAGTATCCCACTCTCTAGATACTCCTTAGCACGTAAAGGAATATTATTTGGGGGTCCAGCCATGGAGAAGAGTTTAGACAGTAGGATAAGATAAGGAACACACTCATTATAAAGAAATCACATTAGGATTCTCTTTTTAACCTGTTCCTTAAAATACTAGTGCTTAGGAATTCTATTGGAGGCAGAAGCAGTCAAGGGTAGCTTAGGTTTAGGGTTAGGGTTAGGGTTAGGGTTAGGTTTAGGGTTCGGCTTAGGGTACGGGTTCGGGTACGGCGTACGGTATGGGTTAGGGTTAGGGTTAGGCTTAGTTTTAGGGTTAGGGCTCGGTTTAGGATACGGGTTAGGATTAGGGTATGTGTTAGGTTTAGGGAAGGCGTTAGGATTAGGGTACGCATTAGGGTTAGGGTAGTTATTAAACCTATCCCACTCTCTAGATACTCCTTAGCACGTAAAGGAATATTATTTGGGGGTCCAGCCATGGAGAAGAGTTTAGACAGTAGGATAAGATAAGGAACACACCCATTATAAAGAAATCACATTAGGATTCTCTTTTTAACCTGTTCCTTAAAACACTAGTGCTTAGGAAATCTATTGGAGGCAGAAGCAGTCAAGGGTAGCTTAGGGTTAGGGTTAGGGTTAGGTTTAGGGTTCTGCTTAGGTTACGGGTTCGGGTACGGGTTCGAGTACGGCGTAGGGTACGGGTTAGGTTTAGGGTTAGGGTTAGTTTTAGGGTTAGGGCTGGGTTTAGGGTACGGGTTAGTATTACGGTACGTGTTATGGTAGGGGTTAGGGTTAGGGTACGCGTTAGGGATAGGTTAGTTTTTAAACCTATCCCACTCTCTAGATACCCCTTAGCACGTAAAGCAATATCATTTGGGGGTCCAGCCATGGAGAAGAGTTTAGACAGTAGGATAAGATAAGGAACACCCCCATTATAAAGAAATCACATTAGGATTCTCTTTTTAACCTGTTCCTTAAAACAGTAGTGCTTAGGAGATCTATTGGAGGCAGAAGCAGTCAAGGGTAGCTTAGGGTTAGGGTTAGGGTTAGGGTGCAGCTTAGGGTACGGGATCGGGTACGGATTCGGTTACGGCGTAGGGTATGGGTTAGGGTTATGGTTAGGGTTAGTTTTAGGGTTAGGGCTCGGTTTAGGGTACGGGTTAGGATTAGGGTACGTGTTTGGCTTAGGGTAGTGGTTAGGGTTAGGGTAGGCGTTAGGGTGAGGTTTGTTATTAAACCTATCCCACCCTGTAGATACCCCTTAGCACGTAAAGGAATATTATTTGGGGGGTCCAGCTATGGAGAAGAGTTTAGACACTAGGATAAGATAAGGAACACACCCATTATAAAGAAATCACATTAGGATTCTCTTTTTAACCTGTTCCTTAAAACACTAGTGCTTAGGAAATCTATTGGAGGCAGAAGCAGTCAAGGGGAGCTTAGGCTTAGCGTTAGGGTTAGGGTTAGTGTTAGGGTACGGCTTTGGTTACGGGTTCAGGTACGGGTTCGGGTACGGCGTAGGGTATGTGTTAGGGTTAGGGTTAGGGTTAGTTTTAGGGTTAGGGCAGGGTTTAGGGTACAGGTTAGGATTACGGTACGTGTTAGGGTTAGGGTAGGGGTTAGGGTTAGGGTACGCGTTAAGGATAGGGTAGTTATTAAACCTATCCCACTCTCTAGATACCCCTTAGCACGTAAAGCAATATTATTTGGGGGTCCAGCCATGGAGAAGAGTTTAGACACTAGGATAAGATAAGGAACACACCCATTATAAAGAAATCACTTTAGGATTCTCTTTTTAAGCTGTTCCTTAAAACACTAGTGCTTAGGAAATCTATTGGAGGCAGAAGCAGTCAAGGGTAGCTTAGGGTTAGGGTTAGGGTTAGGGTACGGCTTAGGGTACGGGTTCGGGTACGGCGTAGGGTAGGGGTTAGGGTTAGGGTTAGTGTTAGTTTTAGGGTTCGGGCTCGGTTTAGGGTACGGGTTAGGATTAGGGTATGTGTTAGGTTTAGGGAAGGGGTTAGGGTTAGGGTACGCGTTAGGGTTAGCGTAGTTATTAAAACTATCCCACTCCCTAGATACTCCTTAGCACGTAAAGGAATATTATTTGGGGGTCCAGCCATGGAGAAGAGTTTAGACAGTAGGATAAGATAAGGAACACACTCATTATAAAGAAATCACATTAGGATTCTCTTTTTAACCTGTTCCTTAAAACACTAGTGCTTAGGAATTCTATTGGAGGAAGAAGCAGTCAATGGTAGCTTAGGTTTAGGGTTAGGGTTAGGGTTAGGGTTAGGTTTAGGGTTCGGCTTAGGGTACGGGTTCGGGTACGGCGTACGGTATGGGTTAGGGTTAGGGTTAGGGTTAGTTTTAGGGTTAGGGCTCGGTTTAGGATACGGGTTAGGATTAGGGTATGTGTTAGGTTTAGGGAAGGGGTTAGGATTAGGGTACGCATTAGGGTTAGGGTAGTTATTAAACCTATCCCACTCTCTAGATACTCCTTAGCACGTAAAGGAATATTATTTGGGGGTCCAGCCATGGAGAAGAGTTTAGACAGTACGATAAGATAAGGAACACACCCATTATAAAGAAATCACATGAGGATTCTCTTTTTAACCTGTTCCTTAAAACACTAGTGCTTAGGAAATCTGTTGGAGGCAGAAGCAGTCAAGGGTAGCTTAGGGTTAGGGTTAGGGGTAGGGTTAGGGTTAGGTTTAGGGTTCTGCTTAGGTTACGAGTTCGGGTACGCGTTCGGATACGGCGTAGGGTACGGGTTAGGTTTAGGGTTAGGGTTAGTTTTAGGGTTAGGGCTGGGTTTAGGGTACGGGTTAGTATTACGGTACGTGTTAGGGTAGGGGTTAGGGTTAGTGTACGCGTTAGGGATAGGTTAGTTTTTAAACCTATCCCACTCTCTAGATACCCCTTAGCACGTAAAGCAATATCATTTGGGGGTCCAGCCATGGAGAAGAGTTTAGACACTAGGATAAGATAAGGAACACCCCCATTATAAAGAAATCGCATTAGGATTCTCTTTTTAACCTGTTCCTTAAAACACTAGTGCTTAGGAGATCTATTGGAGGCAGAAGCAGTCAAGGGTAGCTTAGGGTTAGGGTTAGGGTTAGGGTGCGGCTTAGGGTACGGGTTCGGGTACGGATTCGGTTACGGCGTAGGGTATGTGTTAAGGTTATGGTTAGGGTTAGTTTTAGGGTTAGGGCTCGGTTTAGGGTACGGGTTAGGATTAGGGTACGTGTTAGGCTTAGGGTAGTGGTTAGGGTTAGGGTAGGCGTTAGGGTGAGGTTTGTTATTAAACCTATCCCACCCTGTAGATACCCCTTAGCACGAAAAGGAATATTATTTGGGGGTCCAGCTATGGAGAAGAGTTTAGACACTAGGATAAGATAAGGAACACACCCATTATAAAGAAATCACATTAGGATTCTCTTTTTAAGCTGTTCCTTAAAAACTAGTGTTAGGAAATCTATTGTAGGCAGAAGCAGTCAAAGGTAGCTTAGGGTTAGGGTTAGGGTTAGGGTACGGCTTAGGGTACAGGTTCGGGTACGGCGTAGGGTATGGGTTAGGTTTAGGGTTAGGGTTAGTTTTAGGGTTAGGGCTCGGTTTAGGCTACAGGTTTGTATTAGGGTATGTGTTAGGTTTAGGGTAGGGGTTAGGGTTAGGGTACGTGTTAGGGTTAGGGTAGTTAGTAAACCTATCGCACTCTCTAGATACCCCTTATCACGTAAAGGAATATTATTTGGGGGTCCAGCCATGGAGAAGAGTTTAGACACTAGGATAAGATAAGGAACACACCCATTATAAAGAAATCACATTAGGATTCTCTTTTTAACCTGTTTCTTAACACAGTAGTGCTTAGGAAATCTATTGGAGGCAGAAGCAGTCAAGGGTAGCGTAGGGTTAGGGTTAGGGTTAGGGTTAGGGTACGGCTTAGGGTACGGGTTAGGGTTAGGGTTAGGGTTAGTTTTAGGCTTAGGACTCGGTTTAGGGTAAGGGATAGGGTTAGGGTACGTGTTACGGTTAGGGTAGGGGTTAGGGTTAGGGTACGTGTTAGGGTTAGGGTAGTTATTATACCTATCCCACTCTCTAGATACCCCTAAGCAAGTAAAGCAATATTATTTGAGGGTCCTGCCATGGAGAAGAGTTCAGACACTAGGATAAGATAAGGAACACACCCATTATAAAGAAATCACATTAGGATACTCTTTTTAACCTGTTCCTTAAAACACTAGTGCTTAGGAAATCTATTGGAGGCAGAAGCAGTCAAGGGTAGCTTAGGGTTAGGGTTAGGGTGAGGGTGCGGCTTAGGGTACGGGTTCGGGTACGGATTCGGTTACGGCGTAGGGTATGGGTTAGGGTTATGGTTAGGGTTAGTTTTAGGGTTAGGGCTCGGTTTAGGGTACGGGTTAGGATTAGGGTACGTGTTAGGCTTAGGGTAGGGGTTAGGGTTAGGGTAGACGTTAGGGTTAGGGTTGTTATTAAACCTATCCCAGTCTCTAGATACCCCTTAGCACGTAAAGCAATATTATTTGGGGGTCCAGCTAGGGAGAATAGTTTAGACACTAGGATAAGATAAGGAACACACGCATTATAAAGAAATCACATTAGGATTCTCTTTTAACCTGTTCCTTTAAACACTACTGCTTTGGAAATCTATTGGAGGCAGAAGCAGTCAAAGGTAGCTTAGGGTTAGGGTTAGGGTTAGGGTACGGCTTAGGGTACAGGTTCGGGTACGGCGTAGGGTATGGGTTAGGTTTAGGGTTAGGGTTAGTTTTAGGGTTAGGGCTCGGTTTAGGATACAGGTTTGTATTAGGGTATGTGTTAGGTTTAGGGTAGGGGTTAGGGTTAGGGTACGTGTTAGGGTTAGGGTAGTTAGTAAACCTATCGCACTCTCTAGATACCCCTTATCACGTAAAGGAATATTATTTGGGGGTCCAGCCATGGAGAAGAGTTTAGACACTAGGATAAGATAAGGAACACACCCATTATAAAGAAATCACATTAGGATTCTCTTTTTAACCTGTTTCTTAACACAGTAGTGCTTAGGAAATCTATTGGAGGCAGAAGCAGTCAAGGGTAGCGTAGGGTTAGGGTTAGGGTTAGGGTTAGGGTACGGCTTAGGGTACGGGTTAGGGTTAGGGTTAGGGTTAGTTTTAGGGTTAGGACTCGGTTTAGGGTAAGGGATAGGGTTAGGGTACGTGTTACGGTTAGGGTAGGGGTTAGGGTTAGGGTACGTGTTAGGGTTAGGGTAGTTATTATACCTATCCCACTCTCTAGATACCCCTAAGCAAGTAAAGCAATATTATTTGAGGGTCCTGCCATGGAGAAGAGTTCAGACACTAGGATAAGATAAGGAACACACCCATTATAAAGAAATCACATTAGGATTCTCTTTTTAACCTGTTCCTTAAAACACTAGTGCTTAGGAGATCTATTGGAGGCAGAAGCAGTCAAGGGTAGCTTAGGGTTAGGGTTAGGGTTAGGGTGCGGCTTAGGGAACGGGTTCGGGTACGGATTCGGTTACGGCGTAGGGTATGGGTTAGGGTTATGGTTAGGGTTAGTTTTAGGGTTAGGGCTTGGTTTAGGGTACGGGTTAGGATTAGGGTACGTGTTAGGCTTAGGGTAGTGGTTAGGGTTAGGGTAGGCGTTAGGGTGAGGTTTGTTATTAAACCTATCCCACCCTGTAGATACCCCTTAGCACGTAAAGGAATATTATTTGGGGGTCCAGCTATGGAGAAGAGTTTAGACACTAGGATAAGATAAGGAATACACCCATTATAAAGAAATCACATTAGGATTCTCTTTTTAACCTGTTCCTTAAAACACTAGTGCTTAGGAAATCTATTGGAGGCAGAAGCAGTCAAGGGTAGCGTAGGGTTAGCGTTAGGGTTAGGGTTAGGGTTAGGGTTAGGGTACGGCTTAGGTTACGGGTTCAGGTACGGGTTCGGGTACGGCGTAGGGTATGGGTTAGGGTTAGGGTTAGGGTTAGTTTTAGGGTTAGGGCAGGGTTTAGGGTACGGGTTAGGATTACGGTACGTGTTAGGGTTAGGGTAGGGGTTAGGGTTAGGGTACGCGTTAGGGATAGGGTAGTTATTAAACCTATCCCACTCTCTAGATACCCCTTAGCACGTAAAGCAATATTATTTGGGGGTCCAGCCATGGAGAAGAGTTTAGACACTAGGATAAGATAAGGAACACACCCATTATAAAGAAATCACATTAGGATTCTCTTTTTAACCTGTTCCTTAAAACACTAGTGCTTAGGAAATGTATTGGCGGCAGAAGCAGTCAAGGGTAGCTTAGGGTTAGTGTTAGTGTTAGGGTTAGGGTTAGGGTACGGCTTAGGGTACGGGTTCGGGTACGGCGTAGGGTAGTGGTTAGGGTTAGGGTTAGTGTTAGTTTTAGGGTTAGGGCTCGGTTTAGGGTACGGGTTAGGATTAGGGTATGTGTTAGGTTTAGGGAAGGGGTTAGGGTTAGGGTACGCGTTAGGGTTAGCGTAGTTATTAAAAGTATCCCACTCTCTAGATACTCCTTAGCACGTAAAGGAATATTATTTGGGGGTCCAGCCATGGAGAAGAGTTTAGACAGTAGGATAAGATAAGGAACACACTCATTATAAAGAAATCACATTAGGATTCTCTTTTTAACCTGTTCCTTAAAATACTAGTGCTTAGGAATTCTATTGGAGGCAGAAGCAGTCAAGGGTAGCTTAGGTTTAGGGTTAGGGTTAGGGTTAGGGTTAGGTTTAGGGTTCGGCTTAGGGTACGGGTTCGGGTACGGCGTACGGTATGGGTTAGGGTTAGGGTTAGGCTTAGTTTTAGGGTTAGGGCTCGGTTTAGGATACGGGTTAGGATTAGGGTATGTGTTAGGTTTAGGGAAGGCGTTAGGATTAGGGTACGCATTAGGGTTAGGGTAGTTATTAAACCTATCCCACTCTCTAGATACTCCTTAGCACGTAAAGGAATATTATTTGGGGGTCCAGCCATGGAGAAGAGTTTAGACAGTAGGATAAGATAAGGAACACACCCATTATAAAGAAATCACATTAGGATTCTCTTTTTAACCTGTTCCTTAAAACACTAGTGCTTAGGAAATCTATTGGAGGCAGAAGCAGTCAAGGGTAGCTTAGGGTTAGGGTTAGGGTTAGGTTTAGGGTTCTGCTTAGGTTACGGGTTCGGGTACGGGTTCGAGTACGGCGTAGGGTACGGGTTAGGTTTAGGGTTAGGGTTAGTTTTAGGGTTAGGGCTGGGTTTAGGGTACGGGTTAGTATTACGGTACGTGTTATGGTAGGGGTTAGGGTTAGGGTACGCGTTAGGGATAAGTTAGTTTTTAAACCTATCCCACTCTCTAGATACCCCTTAGCACGTAAAGCAATATCATTTGGGGGTCCAGCCATGGAGAAGAGTTTAGACACTAGGATAAGATAAGGAACACCCCCATTATAAAGAAATCACATTAGGATTCTCTTTTTAACCTGTTCCTTAAAACAGTAGTGCTTAGGAGATCTATTGGAGGCAGAAGCAGTCAAGGGTAGCTTAGGGTTAGGGTTAGGGTTAGGGTGCAGCTTAGGGTACGGGATCGGGTACGGATTCGGTTACGGCGTAGGGTATGGGTTAGGGTTATGGTTAGGGTTAGTTTTAGGGTTAGGGCTCGGTTTAGGGTACGGGTTAGGATTAGGGTACGTGTTTGGCTTAGGGTAGTGGTTAGGGTTAGGGTAGGCGTTAGGGTGAGGTTTGTTATTAAACCTATCCCACCCTGTAGATACCCCTTAGCACGTAAAGGAATATTATTTGGGGGGTCCAGCTATGGAGAAGAGTTTAGACACTAGGATAAGATAAGGAACACACCCATTATAAAGAAATCACATTAGGATTCTCTTTTTAACCTGTTCCTTAAAACACTAGTGCTTAGGAAATCTATTGGAGGCAGAAGCAGTCAAGGGGAGCTTAGGCTTAGCGTTAGGGTTAGGGTTAGTGTTAGGGTACGGCTTTGGTTACGGGTTCAGGTACGGGTTCGGGTACGGCGTAGGGTATGTGTTAGGGTTAGGGTTAGGGTTAGTTTTAGGGTTAGGGCAGGGTTTAGGGTACAGGTTAGGATTACGGTACGTGTTAGGGTTAGGGTAGGGGTTAGGGTTAGGGTACGCGTTAAGGATAGGGTAGTTATTAAACCTATCCCACTCTCTAGATACCCCTTAGCACGTAAAGCAATATTATTTGGGGGTCCAGCCATGGAGAAGAGTTTAGACACTAGGATAAGATAAGGAACACACCCATTATAAAGAAATCACTTTAGGATTCTCTTTTTAAGCTGTTCCTTAAAACACTAGTGCTTAGGAAATCTATTGGAGGCAGAAGCAGTCAAGGGTAGCTTAGGGTTAGGGTTAGGGTTAGGGTACGGCTTAGGGTACGGGTTCGGGTACGGCGTAGGGTAGGGGTTAGGGTTAGGGTTAGTGTTAGTTTTAGGGTTCGGGCTCGGTTTAGGGTACGGGTTAGGATTAGGGTATGTGTTAGGTTTAGGGAAGGGGTTAGGATTAGGGTACGCATTAGGGTTAGGGTAGTTATTAAACCTATCCCACTCTCTAGATACTCCTTAGCACGTAAAGGAATATTATTTGGGGGTCCAGCCATGGAGAAGAGTTTAGACAGTACGATAAGATAAGGAACACACCCATTATAAAGAAATCACATTAGGATTCTCTTTTTAACCTGTTCCTTAAAACACTAGTGCTTAGGAAATCTGTTGGAGGCAGAAGCAGTCAAGGGTAGCTTAGGGTTAGGGTTAGGGGTAGGGTTAGGGTTAGGTTTAGGGTTCTGCTTAGGTTACGAGTTCGGGTACGCGTTCGGATACGGCGTAGGGTACGGGTTAGGTTTAGGGTTAGGGTTAGTTTTAGGGTTAGGGCTGGGTTTAGGGTACGGGTTAGTATTACGGTACGTGTTAGGGTAGGGGTTAGGGTTAGTGTACGCGTTAGGGATAGGTTAGTTTTTAAACCTATCCCACTCTCTAGATACCCCTTAGCACGTAAAGCAATATCATTTGGGGGTCCAGCCATGGAGAAGAGTTTAGACACTAGGATAAGATAAGGAACACCCCCATTATAAAGAAATCGCATTAGGATTCTCTTTTTAACCTGTTCCTTAAAACACTAGTGCTTAGGAGATCTATTGGAGGCAGAAGCAGTCAAGGGTAGCTTAGGGTTAGGGTTAGGGTTAGGGTGCGGCTTAGGGTACGGGTTCGGGTACGGATTCGGTTACGGCGTAGGGTATGTGTTAAGGTTATGGTTAGGGTTAGTTTTAGGGTTAGGGCTCGGTTTAGGGTACGGGTTAGGATTAGGGTACGTGTTAGGCTTAGGGTAGTGGTTAGGGTTAGGGTAGGCGTTAGGGTGAGGTTTGTTATTAAACCTATCCCACCCTGTAGATACCCCTTAGCACGAAAAGGAATATTATTTGGGGGTCCAGCTATGGAGAAGAGTTTAGACACTAGGATAAGATAAGGAACACACCCATTATAAAGAAATCACATTAGGATTCTCTTTTTAAGCTGTTCCTTAAAAACTAGTGTTAGGAAATCTATTGTAGGCAGAAGCAGTCAAAGGTAGCTTAGGGTTAGGGTTAGGGTTAGGGTACGGCTTAGGGTACAGGTTCGGGTACGGCGTAGGGTATGGGTTAGGTTTAGGGTTAGGGTTAGTTTTAGGGTTAGGGCTCGGTTTAGGCTACAGGTTTGTATTAGGGTATGTGTTAGGTTTAGGGTAGGGGTTAGGGTTAGGGTACGTGTTAGGGTTAGGGTAGTTAGTAAACCTATCGCACTCTCTAGATACCCCTTATCACGTAAAGGAATATTATTTGGGGGTCCAGCCATGGAGAAGAGTTTAGACACTAGGATAAGATAAGGAACACACCCATTATAAAGAAATCACATTAGGATTCTCTTTTTAACCTGTTTCTTAACACAGTAGTGCTTAGGAAATCTATTGGAGGCAGAAGCAGTCAAGGGTAGCGTAGGGTTAGGGTTAGGGTTAGGGTTAGGGTACGGCTTAGGGTACGGTTTAGGGTTAGGGTTAGGGTTAGTTTTAGGCTTAGGACTCGGTTTAGGGTAAGGGATAGGGTTAGGGTACGTGTTACGGTTAGGGTAGGGGTTAGGGTTAGGGTACGTGTTAGGGTTAGGGTAGTTATTATACCTATCCCACTCTCTAGATACCCCTAAGCAAGTAAAGCAATATTATTTGAGGGTCCTGCCATGGAGAAGAGTTCAGACACTAGGATAAGATAAGGAACACACCCATTATAAAGAAATCACATTAGGATACTCTTTTTAACCTGTTCCTTAAAACACTAGTGCTTAGGAAATCTATTGGAGGCAGAAGCAGTCAAGGGTAGCTTAGGGTTAGGGTTAGGGTGAGGGTGCGGCTTAGGGTACGGGTTCGGGTACGGATTCGGTTACGGCGTAGGGTATGGGTTAGGGTTATGGTTAGGGTTAGTTTTAGGGTTAGGGCTCGGTTTAGGGTACGGGTTAGGATTAGGGTACGTGTTAGGCTTAGGGTAGGGGTTAGGGTTAGGGTAGACGTTAGGGTTAGGGTTGTTATTAAACCTATCCCAGTCTCTAGATACCCCTTAGCACGTAAAGCAATATTATTTGGGGGTCCAGCTAGGGAGAATAGTTTAGACACTAGGATAAGATAAGGAACACACGCATTATAAAGAAATCACATTAGGATTCTCTTTTAACCTGTTCCTTTAAACACTACTGCTTTGGAAATCTATTGGAGGCAGAAGCAGTCAAAGGTAGCTTAGGGTTAGGGTTAGGGTTAGGGTACGGCTTAGGGTACAGGTTCGGGTACGGCGTAGGGTATGGGTTAGGTTTAGGGTTAGGGTTAGTTTTAGGGTTAGGGCTCGGTTTAGGATACAGGTTTGTATTAGGGTATGTGTTAGGTTTAGGGTAGGGGTTAGGGTTAGGGTACGTGTTAGGGTTAGGGTAGTTAGTAAACCTATCGCACTCTCTAGATACCCCTTATCACGTAAAGGAATATTATTTGGGGGTCCAGCCATGGAGAAGAGTTTAGACACTAGGATAAGATAAGGAACACACCCATTATAAAGAAATCACATTAGGATTCTCTTTTTAACCTGTTTCTTAACACAGTAGTGCTTAGGAAATCTATTGGAGGCAGAAGCAGTCAAGGGTAGCGTAGGGTTAGGGTTAGGGTTAGGGTTAGGGTACGGCTTAGGGTACGGGTTAGGGTTAGGGTTAGGGTTAGTTTTAGGGTTAGGACTCGGTTTAGGGTAAGGGATAGGGTTAGGGTACGTGTTACGGTTAGGGTAGGGGTTAGGGTTAGGGTACGTGTTAGGGTTAGGGTAGTTATTATACCTATCCCACTCTCTAGATACCCCTAAGCAAGTAAAGCAATATTATTTGAGGGTCCTGCCATGGAGAAGAGTTCAGACACTAGGATAAGATAAGGAACACACCCATTATAAAGAAATCACATTAGGATTCTCTTTTTAACCTGTTCCTTAAAACACTAGTGCTTAGGAGATCTATTGGAGGCAGAAGCAGTCAAGGGTAGCTTAGGGTTAGGGTTACGGTTAGGGTGCGGCTTAGGGTACGGGTTCGGGTACGGATTCGGTTACGGCGTAGGGTATGGGTTAGGGTTATGGTTAGGGTTAGTTTTAGGGTTAGGGCTCGGTTTAGGGTACGGGTTAGGATTACGGTACGTGTTAGGGTTAAGGTAGGGGTTAGGGTTAGGGTACGCATTAGGGTTAGCGTAGTTATTAAAACTATCCCACTCTCTAGATACTCCTTAGCACGTAAAGGAATATTATTTGGGGGTCCAGCCATGGAGAAGAGTTTAGTCAGTAGGATAAGATAAGGAACACACCCATTATAAAGAAATCACATTAGGATTCTCTTTTTAACCTGTTCCTTAAAACACTAGTGCTTAGGAATTCTATTGGAGGCAGAAGCAGTCAAGGGTAGCTTAGGTTTAGTGTTAGGGTTAGGGTTAGGGTTAGGTTTAGGGTTCGGCTTAGGGTACGGGTTCGGGTACGGCGTACGGTATGGGTTAGGGTTAGGGTTAGGGTTAGTTTTAGGGTTAGGGCTGGGTTTAGGGTACGGGTTAGTATTACGGTACGTGTTAGGGTAGGGGTTAGGGTTAGGGTACGCGTTAGGGATAGGTTAGTTCTTAAACCTATCCCACTCTCTAGATACCCCTTAGCACGTAAAGCAATATCATTTGGGGGTCCAGCCATGGAGAAGAGTTTAGACACTAGGATAAGATAAGGAACACCCCCATTATAAAGAAATCACATTAGGATTCTCTTTTTAACCTGTTCCTTAAAACACTAGTGCTTAGGAGATCTATTGGAGGCAGAAGCAGTCAAGGGTAGCTTAGGGTTAGGGTTAGGGTTAGGGTGCGGCTTAGGGTACGGGTTCGGATACGGATTCGGTTACGGCGTAGGGTATGGGTTAGGGTTATGGTTAGGGTTAGTTTTAGGGTTAGGGCTCGGTTTAGGGTATGGGTTAGGATTAGGGTACGTGTTAGGCTTAGGGTAGTGGTTAGGGTTAGGGTAGGCGTTAGGGTGAGGTTTGTTATTAAACCTATTCAACCCTGTAGATACCCCTTAGCACGTAAAGGAATATTATTTGGGGGTCCAGCTATGGAGAAGAGTTTAGACACTAGGATAAGATAAGGAACACACCCATTATAAAGAAATCACATTAGGATTCTCTTTTTAACCTGTTCCTTAAAACACTAGTGCTTAGGAAATCTATTGGAGGCAGGAGCAGTCAAGGGTAGCTTAGGGTTAGGGTTAGGGTTAGGGTTAGGGTACGGCTTAGGGTACAGGTTCGGGTATGGCGTAGTGTTTGGGTTAGGGTTAGGGCTCGGTTTAGGGTACGCATTAAGTTTAGGGTATGTGTAAGGTTTAGGGTAGGGGTTAGGGTTAGGGTATGCATTAGTGTTAGGTTAGTTAGTAAACCTATCCCACTCTCTAGATACCCCTTAGCACGTAAAGCAATATTATTTGGGGTTCCAGCCATGGAGAAGAGTTAAGATACTAGTATAAGATAAGGAACACGCCCATTATAAAGAAATCACATTAGGATTCTCTATTTAACCTGTTCCTTAAAACACTAGTGCTTAGGAAATCAATTGGAGGCAGAAGCAGTCAAGGGTAGCTTAGGGTTAGTGTTAGGGTTAGGGTTAGGGTTAGGGTATGGCTTAGGGTACGGGTTCGGGTAGAGCCTAGGTTATGGGTTAGGGTTAGGGTTAGTGTTAGTTTTAGGGTTCGGGCTCGGTTTAGCGTACGGGTTAGGATTTGGTTATGTGTTAGGTTTAGGTTAGGGGTTAGGGTTAGGTTACGCGTTAGGGTTAGGGTAGTTATTAAACCTATTGCACTCTCTAGATACCCCTTAGCTTCTAAAGGATTATTATTTGTGGGTCCAGCCATGGACAAGGGTTTAGACTCTAGGATAAGATAAGGAACACACCCATTATAAAGAAATCACATTAGGATTCTCTTTTTAAGCTGTTCCTTAAAAACTAGTCTTAGGAAATCTATTGGAGGCAGAAGCAGTCAAGGGTAGCTTAGGGTTAGGGTTAGGGTTAGGGTACGGCTTAGGGTACAGGTTCGGGTACGGCGTAGGGTATGGGTTAGGTTTAGGGTTAGGGTTAGTTTTAGGGTTAGGGCTCGGTTTAGGGTACAGGTTTGTATTAGGGTATGTGTTAGGTTTAGGGTAGGGGTTAGGGTTAGGGTACGTGTTAGGGTTAGGGTAGTTAATAAACCTATCGCACTCTCTAGATACCCCTTATCACGTAAAGGAATATTATTTGGGGGTCCAGCCATGGAGAAGAGTTTAGACACTAGGATAAGATAAGGAACACACCCATTATAAAGAAATCACATTAGGATTCTCTTTTTAACCTGTTTCTTAACACAGTAGTGCTTAGGAAATCTATTGGAGGCAGAAGCAGTCAAGGGTAGCTTAGGGTTAGGGTTAGGGTGAGGGTGCGGCTTAGGGTACGGGTTCGGGTACGGATTCGGTTACGGCGTAGGGTATGGGTTAGGGTTATGGTTAGGGTTAGTTTTAGGGTTAGGGCTCGGTTTAGGGTACGGGTTAGGATTAGGGTACGTGTGAGGCTTAGGGTAGGGGTTAGGGTTAGGGTAGACGTTAGGGTTAGGGTTGTTATTAAACCTATCCCAGTCTCTAGATACCCCTTAGCACGTAAAGGAATATTATTTGGGGGTCCAGCTAGGGAGAATAGTTTAGACACTAGGATAAGATAAGGAACACACCCATTATAAAGAAATCACATTAGGATTCTCTTTTTAACCTGTTCCTTTAAACACTACTGCTTAAGAAATCTATTGGAGGCAGAAGCAGTCAAGGGTAGCTTAGGGTTAGTGTTAGTGTTAGGGTTAGGGTTAGGGTACGGCTTAGGGTACGGGTTCGGGTACGGCGTAGGGTAGGGGTTAGGGTTAGGGTTAGTTTTAGGGTTAGGGCTCGGTTTAGGGTACGGGTTAGGATTAGGGTATGTGTTAGGTTTAGGGAAGGGGTTAGGGTTAGAGTATGCGTTAGGGTTAGCGTAGTTATTAAAACTATCCCACTCTCTAGATACTCCTTAGCACGTAAAGGAATATTATTTGGGGGTCCAGCCATGGAGAAGAGTTTAGACAGTAGGATAAGATAAGGAACACACTCATTATAAAGAAATCACATTAGGATTCTCTTTTTAACCTGTTCCTTAAAATACTAGTGCTTAGGAATTCTATTGGAGGCAGAAGCAGTCAAGGGTAGCTTAGGTTTAGGGTTAGGGTTAGGGTTAGGGTTAGGTTTAGGGTTCGGCTTAGGGTACGGGTTCGGGTACGGCGTACGGTATGGGTTAGGGTTAGGGTTAGGGTTAGTTTTAGGGTTAGGGCTCGGTTTAGGATACGGGTTAGGATTAGGGTATGTGTTAGGTTTAGGGAAGGGGTTAGGATTAGGGTACGCATTAGGGTTAGGGTAGTTATTAAACCTATCCCACTCTCTAGATACTCCTTAGCACGTAAAGGAATATTATTTGGGGGTCCAGCCATGGAGAAGAGTTTAGACAGTACGATAAGATAAGGAACACACCCATTATAAAGAAATCACATTAGGATTCTCTTTTTAACCTGTTCCTTAAAACACTAGTGCTTAGGAAATCTATTGGAGGCAGAAGCAGTCAAGGGTAGCTTAGGGTTAGGGTTAGGGTTAGGGTTAGGGTTAGGTTTAGGGTTCTGCTTAGGTTACGGGTTCGGGTACGGGTTTGGGTACGGCGTAGGGTACGGGTTAGGTTTAGGGTTAGGGTTAGTTTTAGGGTTAGGGCTGTGTTTAGGGTACGGGTTAGTATTACGGTACGTGTTAGGGTAGGGTTTAGGGTTAGGGTACGCGTTAGGGATAGGTTAGTTTTTAAACCTATCCCACTCTCTAGATACCCCTTAGCACGTAAAGCAATATCATTTGGGGGTCCAGCCATGGAGAAGAGTTTAGACACTAGGATAAGATAAGGAACACCCCCATTATAAAAAATCACATTAGGATTCTCTTTTTAACCTGTTCCTTAAAACACTAGTGCTTAGGAAATCTATTGGAGGCAGAAGCAGTCAAGGGTAGCTTAGGGTTAGGGTTAGGGTTAGGGTGCGGCTTAGGGTACGGATTCGGGTACGGATTCGGTTACGGCGTAGGGTATGGGTTAGGGTTATGGTTAGGGTTAGTTTTAGGGTTAGGGCTCGGTTTAGGGTACGGGTTAGAATTAGGGTACGTGTTAGGCTTAGGGTAGTGGTTAGGGTTAGGGTAGGTGTTAGGGTGAGGTTTGTTATTAAACCTATCCCACCCTGTAGATACCCCTTAGCACGTAAAGGAATATTATTTGGGGGTCCAGCTATGGAGAAGAGTTTAGACACTAGGATAAGATAAGGAACACACCCATTATAAAGAAATCACATTAGGATTCTCTTTTTAACCTGTTCCTTAAAACACTAGTGCTTAGGAGATCTATTGGAGGCAGAAGCAGTCAAGGGTAGCTTAGGGTTAGGGTTAGGGTTCGGGTTAGGGTTAGGGTACGGCTTAGGGTACGGGTTCGGGTACGGCGTAGGGTAGGGGTTAGGGTTAGGGTTAGGGTTAGTTTTAGGGTTAGGGCTCGGTTTAGGGTACGGTTTAGGATTAGGGTATGTGCTAGGTTTAGGGAAGGGGTTAGGGTTAGGGTACGCGTTAGGGTTAGCGTAGTTATTAAAACTATCCCACTCTCTAGACACTCCTTAGCACGTAAAGGAATATTATTTGGGGGTCCAGCCATGGAGAAGAGTTTAGACAGTAGGATAAGATAAGGAACACACTCATTATAAAGAAATCACATTAGGATTCTCTTTTTAACCTGTTCCTTAAAACACTAGTGCTTAGGAAATCTATTGGAGGCAGAAGCAGTCAAGGGTAGCTTAGGTTTAGGTTTAGGGTTAGGGTTAGGGTTAGGTTTAGGGTTCGGCTTAGGGTACGGGTTCGGGTACGGCGTACGGTATGGGTTAGGGTTAGGGTTAGGGTTAGTTTTAGGGTTAGGGCTCGGTTTAGGATACGGGTTAGGATTAGGGTATGTGTTAGGTTTAGGGAAGGGGTTAGGATTAGGGTACGCATTAGGGTTAGGGTAGTTATTAAACCTATCCCACTCTCTAGATACTCCTTAGCACGTAAAGGAATATTATTTGGGGGTCCAGCCATGGAGAAGAGTTTAGACAGTAGGATAAGATAAGGAACACACCCATTATAAAGAAATCACATTAGGATTCTCTTTTTAACCTGTTCCTTAAAACACTAGTGCTTAGGAATTCTATTGGAGGCAGAAGCAGTCAAGGGTAGCGTAGGGTTAGGGTTAGGGTTAGGGTTAGGGTACGGCTTAGGGTACGGGTTAGGGTTAGGGTTAGGGTTAGTTTTAGGGTTAGGACTCGGTTTAGGGTAAGGGATAGGGTTAGGGTACGTGTTACGGTTAGGGTAGGGGTTAGGGTTAGGGTACGTGTTAGGGTTAGGGTAGTTATTATACCTATCCCACTCTCTAGATACCCCTAAGCAAGTAAAGCAATATTATTTGAGGGTCCTGCCATGGAGAAGAGTTCAGACACTAGGATAAGATAAGTAACACACCCATTATAAAGAAATCACATTAGGATTCTCTTTTTAACCTGTTCCTTAAAACACTAGTGCTTAGGAGATCTATTGGAGGCAGAAGCAGTCAAGGGTAGCTTAGGGTTAGGGTTACGGTTAGGGTGCGGCTTAGGGTACGGGTTCGGGTACGGATTCGGTTACGGCGTAGGGTATGGGTTAGGGTTATGGTTAGGGTTAGTTTTAGGGTTAGGGCTCGGTTTAGGGTACGGGTTAGGATTACGGTACGTGTTAGGGTTAAGGTAGGGGTTAGGGTTAGGGTACGCATTAGGGTTAGCGTAGTTATTAAAACTATCCCACTCTCTAGATACTCCTTAGCACGTAAAGGAATATTATTTGGGGGTCCAGCCATGGAGAAGAGTTTAGACAGTAGGATAAGATAAGGAACACACCCATTATAAAGAAATCACATTAGGATTCTCTTTTTAACCTGTTCCTTAAAACACTAGTGCTTAGGAATTCTATTGGAGGCAGAAGCAGTCAAGGGTAGCGTAGGGTTAGGGTTAGGGTTAGGGTTAGGGTACGGCTTAGGGTACGGGTTAGGGTTAGGGTTAGGGTTAGTTTTAGGGTTAGGACTCGGTTTAGGGTAAGGGATAGGGTTAGGGTACGTGTTACGGTTAGGGTAGGGGTTAGGGTTAGGGTACGTGTTAGGGTTAGGGTAGTTATTATACCTATCCCACTCTCTAGATACCCCTAAGCAAGTAAAGCAATATTATTTGAGGGTCCTGCCATGGAGAAGAGTTCAGACACTAGGATAAGATAAGTAACACACCCATTATAAAGAAATCACATTAGGATTCTCTTTTTAACCTGTTCCTTAAAACACTAGTGCTTAGGAGATCTATTGGAGGCAGAAGCAGTCAAGGGTAGCTTAGGGTTAGGGTTACGGTTAGGGTGCGGCTTAGGGTACGGGTTCGGGTACGGATTCGGTTACGGCGTAGGGTATGGGTTAGGGTTATGGTTAGGGTTAGTTTTAGGGTTAGGGCTCGGTTTAGGGTACGGGTTAGGATTACGGTACGTGTTAGGGTTAAGGTAGGGGTTAGGGTTAGGGTACGCATTAGGGTTAGCGTAGTTATTAAAACTATCCCACTCTCTAGATACTCCTTAGCACGGAAAGGAATATTATTTGGGGGTCCAGCCATGGAGAAGAGTTTAGTCAGTAGGATAAGATAAGGAACACACCCATTATAAAGAAATCACATTAGGATTCTCTTTTTAACCTGTTCCTTAAAACACTAGTGCTTAGGAATTCTATTGGAGGCAGAAGCAGTCAAGGGTAGCTTAGGTTTAGTGTTAGGGTTAGGGTTAGGGTTAGGTTTAGGGTTCGGCTTAGGGTACGGGTTCGGGTACGGCGTACGGTATGGGTTAGGGTTAGGGTTAGGGTTAGTTTTAGGCTTAGGGCTGGGTTTAGGGTACGGGTTAGTATTACGGTACGTGTTAGGGTAGGGGTTAGGGTTAGGGTACGCGTTAGGGATAGGTTAGTTCTTAAACCTATCCCACTCTCTAGATACCCCTTAGCACGTAAAGCAATATCATTTGGGGGTCCAGCCATGGAGAAGAGTTTAGACACTAGGATAAGATAAGGAACACCCCCATTATAAAGAAATCACATTAGGATTCTCTTTTTAACCTGTTCCTTAAAACACTAGTGCTTAGGAGATCTATTGGAGGCAGAAGCAGTCAAGGGTAGCTTAGGGTTAGGGTTAGGGTTAGGGTGCGGCTTAGGGTACGGGTTCGGATACGGATTCGGTTACGGCGTAGGGTATGGGTTAGGGTTATGGTTAGGGTTAGTTTTAGGGTTAGGGCTCGGTTTAGGGTATGGGTTAGGATTAGGGGTACGTGTTAGGCTTAGGGTAGTGGTTAGGGTTAGGGTAGGCGTTAGGGTGAGGTTTGTTATTAAAGCTATTCAACCCTGTAGATACCCCTTAGCACGTAAAGGAATATTATTTGGGGTCCAGCTATGGAGAAGAGTTTAGACACTAGGATAAGATAAGGAACACACCCATTATAAAGAAATCACATTAGGATTCTCTTTTTAACCTGTTCCTTAAAACACTAGTGCTTAGGAAATCTATTGGAGGCAGGAGCAGTCAAGGGTAGCTTAGGGTTAGGGTTAGGGTTAGGGTTAGGGTACGGCTTAGGGTACAGGTTCGGGTATGGCGTAGTGTTTGGGTTAGGGTTAGGGCTCGGTTTAGGGTACGCATTAAGTTTAGGTATGTGTAAGGTTTAGGGTAGGGGTTAGGGTTAGGGTATGCATTAGTGTTAGGTTAGTTATTAAACCTATCCACTCTCTAGATACCCCTTAGCACGTAAAGCAATATTATTTGGGGTTCCAGCCATGGAGAAGAGTTAAGATACTAGGATAAGATAAGGAACACGCCCATTATAAAGAAATCACATTAGGATTCTCTATTTAACCTGTTCCTTAAAACACTAGTGCTTAGGAAATCAATTGAGGCAGAAGCAGTCAAGGGTAGCTTAGGGTTAGTGTTAGGGTTAGGGTTAGGGTTAGGGTATGGCTTAGGGTACGGGTTCGGGTAGAGCCTAGGTTATGGGTTAGGGTTAGGGTTAGTGTTAGTTTTAGGGTTCGGGCTCGGTTTAGCGTACGGGTTAGGATTTGGTTATGTGTTAGGTTTAGGTTAGGGGTTAGGGTTAGGTTACGCGTTAGGGTTAGGGTAGTTATTAAACCTATTGCACTCTCTAGATACCCCTTAGCTTCTAAAGGATTATTATTTGTGGGTCCAGCCATGGACAAGGGTTTAGACTCTATGATAAGATAAGGAACACACCCATTATAAAGAAATCACATTAGGATTCTCTTTTTAAGCTGTTCCTTAAAAACTAGTCTTAGGAAATCTATTGGAGGCAGAAGCAGTCAAGGGTAGCTTAGGGTTAGGGTTAGGGTTAGGGTACGGCTTAGGGTACAGGTTCGGGTACGGCGTAGGGTATGGGTTAGGTTTAGGGTTAGGGTTAGTTTTAGGGTTAGGGCTCGGTTTAGGGTACAGGTTTGTATTAGGGTATGTGTTAGGTTTAGGGTAGGGGTTAGGGTTAGGGTACGTGTTAGGGTTAGGGTAGTTAATAAACCTATCGCACTCTCTAGATACCCCTTATCACGTAAAGGAATATTATTTGGGGGTCCAGCCATGGAGAAGAGTTTAGACACTAGGATAAGATAAGGAACACACCCATTATAAAGAAATCACATTAGGATTCTCTTTTTAACCTGTTTCTTAACACAGTAGTGCTTAGGAAATCTATTGGAGGCAGAAGCAGTCAAGGGTAGCTTAGGGTTAGGGTTAGGGTGAGGGTGCGGCTTAGGGTACGGGTTCGGGTACGGATTCGGTTACGGCGTAGGGTATGGGTTAGGGTTATGGTTAGGGTTAGTTTTAGGGTTAGGGCTCGGTTTAGGGTACGGGTTAGGATTAGGGTACGTGTGAGGCTTAGGGTAGGGGTTAGGGTTAGGGTAGACGTTAGGGTTAGGGTTGTTATTAAACCTATCCCAGTCTCTAGATACCCCTTAGCACGTAAAGGAATATTATTTGGGGGTCCAGCTAGGGAGAATAGTTTAGACACTAGGATAAGATAAGGAACACACCCATTATAAAGAAATCACATTAGGATTCTCTTTTTAACCTGTTCCTTTAAACACTACTGCTTAAGAAATCTATTGGAGGCAGAAGCAGTCAAGGGTAGCTTAGGGTTAGTGTTAGTGTTAGGGTTAGGGTTAGGGTACGGCTTAGGGTACGGGTTCGGGTACGGCGTAGGGTAGGGGTTAGGGTTAGGGTTAGTTTTAGGGTTAGGGCTCGGTTTAGGGTACGGGTTAGGATTAGGGTATGTGTTAGGTTTAGGGAAGGGGTTAGGGTTAGAGTATGCGTTAGGGTCAGCGTAGTTATTAAAACTATCCCACTCTCTAGATACTCCTTAGCACGTAAAGGAATATTATTTGGGGGTCCAGCCATGGAGAAGAGTTTAGACAGTAGGATAAGATAAGGAACACACTCATTATAAAGAAATCACATTAGGATTCTCTTTTTAACCTGTTCCTTAAAATACTAGTGCTTAGGAATTCTATTGGAGGCAGAAGCAGTCAAGGGTAGCTTAGGTTTAGGGTTAGGGTTAGGGTTAGGGTTAGGTTTAGGGTTCGGCTTAGGGTACGGGTTCGGGTACGGCGTACGGTATGGGTTAGGGTTAGGGTTAGGGTTAGTTTTAGGGTTAGGGCTCGGTTTAGGATACGGGTTAGGATTAGGGTATGTGTTAGGTTTAGGGAAGGGGTTAGGATTAGGGTACGCGTTAGGGTTAGGGTAGTTATTAAACCTATCCCACTCTCTAGATACTCCTTAGCACGTAAAGGAATATTATTTGGGGGTCCAGCCATGGAGAAGAGTTTAGACAGTACAATAAGATAAGGAACACACCCATTATAAAGAAATCACATTAGGATTCTCTTTTTAACCTGTTCCTTAAAACACTAGTGCTTAGGAAATCTATTGGAGGCAGAAGCAGTCAAGGGTAGCTTAGGGTTAGGGTTAGGGTTAGGGTTAGGGTTAGGTTTAGGGTTCTGCTTAGGTTACGGGTTCGGGTACGGGTTTGGGTACGGCGTAGGGAACGGGTTAGGTTTAGGGTTAGGGTTAGTTTTAGGGTTAGGGCTGTGTTTAGGGTACGGGTTAGTATTACGGTACGTGTTAGGGTAGGGTTTAGGGTTAGGGTACGCGTTAGGGATAGGTTAGTTTTTAAACCTATCCCACTCTCTAGATACCCCTTAGCACGTAAAGCAATATCATTTGGGGGTCCAGCCATGGAGAAGAGTTTAGACACTAGGATAAGATAAGGAACACCCCCATTATAAAAAATCACATTAGGATTCTCTTTTTAACCTGTTCCTTAAAACACTAGTGCTTAGGAAATCTATTGGAGGCAGAAGCAGTCAAGGGTAGCTTAGGGTTAGGGTTAGGGTTAGGGTGCGGCTTAGGGTACGGATTCGGGTACGGATTCGGTTACGGCGTAGGGTATGGGTTAGGGTTATGGTTAGGGTTAGTTTTAGGGTTAGGGCTCGGTTTAGGGTACGGGTTAGAATTAGGGTACGTGTTAGGCTTAGGGTAGTGGTTAGGGTTAGGGTAGGTGTTAGGGTGAGGTTTGTTATTAAACCTATCCCACCCTGTAGATACCCCTTAGCACGTAAAGGAATATTATTTGGGGGTCCAGCTATGGAGAAGAGTTTAGACACTAGGATAAGATAAGGAACACACCCATTATAAAGAAATCACATTAGGATTCTCTTTTTAACCTGTTCCTTAAAACACTAGTGCTTAGGAGATCTATTGGAGGCAGAAGCAGTCAAGGGTAGCTTAGGGTTAGGGTTAGGGTTCGGGTTAGGGTTAGGGTACGGCTTAGGGTACGGGTTCGGGTACGGCGTAGGGTAGGGGTTAGGGTTAGGGTTAGGGTTAGTTTTAGGGTTAGGGCTCGGTTTAGGGTACGGTTTAGGATTAGGGTATGTGCTAGGTTTAGGGAAGGGGTTAGGGTTAGGGTACGCGTTAGGGTTAGCGTAGTTATTAAAACTATCCCACTCTCTAGACACTCCTTAGCACGTAAAGGAATATTATTTGGGGGTCCAGCCATGGAGAAGAGTTTAGACAGTAGGATAAGATAAGGAACACACTCATTATAAAGAAATCACATTAGGATTCTCTTTTTAACCTGTTCCTTAAAACACTAGTGCTTAGGAAATCTATTGGAGGCAGAAGCAGTCAAGGGTAGCTTAGGTTTAGGTTTAGGGTTAGGGTTAGGGTTAGGTTTAGGGTTCGGCTTAGGGTACGGGTTCGGGTACGGCGTACGGTATGGGTTAGGGTTAGGGTTAGGGTTAGTTTTAGGGTTAGGGCTCGGTTTAGGATACGGGTTAGGATTAGGGTATGTGTTAGGTTTAGGGAAGGGGTTAGGATTAGGGTACGCATTAGGTTTAGGGTAGTTATTAAACCTATCCCACTCTCTAGATACTCCTTAGCACGTAAAGGAATATTATTTGGGGGTCCAGCCATGGAGAAGAGTTTAGACAGTAGGATAAGATAAGGAACACACCCATTATAAAGAAATCACATTAGGATTCTCTTTTTAACCTGTTCCTTAAAACACTAGTGCTTAGGAATTCTATTGGAGGCAGAAGCAGTCAAGGGTAGCTTAGGGTTAGGGTTAGGGTTAGGGTTAGGTTTAGGGTTCTGCTTAGGTTACGGGTTCGGGTACGGGTTCGAGTACGGCGTAGGGTACGGGTTAGGTTTAGGGTTAGGGTTAGTTTTAGGGTTAGGTCTGGGTTTAGGGTACAGGTTAGTATTACGGTACGTGTTAGGGTAGGGGTTAGGGTTAGGGTACGCGTTAGGGATAGGTTAGTTTTTAAACCTATCCCACTCTCTAGATACCCCTTAGCACGTAAAGCAATATCATTTGGGGGTCCAGCCATGGAGAAGAGTTTAGACACTAGGATAAGATAAGGAACACCCCCATTATAAAGAAATCACATTAGGATTCTCTTTTTAACCTGTTCCTTAAAACACTAGTGCTTAGGAGATCTATTGGAGGCAGAAGCAGTCAAGGGTAGCTTAGGGTTAGGGTTAGGGTTAGGGTGCGGCTTAGGGAACGGGTTCGGGTACGGATTCGGTTACGGCGTAGGGTATGGGTTAGGGTTATGGTTAGGGTTAGTTTTAGGGTTAGGGCTTGGTTTAGGTTACGGGTTAGGATTAGGGTACGTGTTAGGCTTAGGGTAGTGGTTAGGGTTAGGGTAGGCGTTAGGGTGAGGTTTGTTATTAAACCTATCCCACCCTGTAGATACCCCTTAGCACGTAAAGGAATATTATTTGGGGGTCCAGCTATGGAGAAGAGTTTAGACACTAGGATAAGATAAGGAATACACCCATTATAAAGAAATCACATTAGGATTCTCTTTTTAACCTGTTCCTTAAAACACTAGTGCTTAGGAAATCTATTGGAGGCAGAAGCAGTCAAGGGTAGCGTAGGGTTAGCGTTAGGGTTAGGGTTAGGGTTAGGGTTAGGGTACGGCTTAGGTTACGGGTTCAGGTACGGGTTCGGGTACGGCGTAGGGTATGGGTTAGGGTTAGGGTTAGGGTTAGTTTTAGGGTTAGGGCAGGGTTTAGGGTACGGGTTAGGATTACGGTACGTGTTAGGGTTAGGGTAGGGGTTAGGGTTAGGGTACGCGTTAGGGATAGGGTAGTTATTAAACCTATCCCACTCTCTAGATACCCCTTAGCACGTAAAGCAATATTATTTGGGGGTCCAGCCATGGAGAAGAGTTTAGACACTAGGATAAGATAAGGAACACACCCATTATAAAGAAATCACATTAGGATTCTCTTTTTAACCTGTTCCTTAAAACACTAGTGCTTAGGAAATCTATTGGCGGCAGAAGCAGTCAAGGGTAGCTTAGGGTTAGTGTTAGTGTTAGGGTTAGGGTTAGGGTACGGCTTAGGGTACGGGTTCGGGTACGGCGTAGGGTAGTGGTTAGGGTTAGGGTTAGTGTTAGTTTTAGGGTTAGGGCTCGGTTTAGGGTACGGGTTAGGATTAGGGTATGTGTTAGGTTTAGGGAAGGGGTTAGGGTTAGGGTACGCGTTAGGGTTAGCGTAGTTATTAAAAGTATCCCACTCTCTAGATACTCCTTAGCACGTAAAGGAATATTATTTGGGGGTCCAGCCATGGAGAAGAGTTTAGACAGTAGGATAAGATAAGGAACACACTCATTATAAAGAAATCACATTAGGATTCTCTTTTTAACCTGTTCCTTAAAACACTAGTGCTTAGGAATTCTATTGGAGGCAGAAGCAGTCAAGGGTAGCTTAGGTTTAGGGTTAGGGTTAGGGTTAGGGTTAGGTTTAGGGTTCGGCTTAGGGTACGGGTTCGGGTACGGCGTACGGTATGGGTTAGGGTTAGGGTTAGGCTTAGTTTTAGGGTTAGGGCTCGGTTTAGGATACGGGTTAGGATTAGGGTATGTGTTAGGTTTAGGGAAGGCGTTAGGATTAGGGTACGCATTAGGGTTAGGGTAGTTATTAAACCTATCCCACTCTCTAGATACTCCTTAGCACGTAAAGGAATATTATTTGGGGGTCCAGCCATGGAGAAGAGTTTAGACAGTAGGATAAGATAAGGAACACACCCATTATAAAGAAATCACATTAGGATTCTCTTTTTAACCTGTTCCTTAAAACACTAGTGCTTAGGAAATCTATTGGAGGCAGAAGCAGTCAAGGGTAGCTTAGGGTTAGGGTTAGGGTTAGGTTTAGGGTTCTGCTTAGGTTACGGGTTCGGGTACGGGTTCGAGTACGGCGTAGGGTACGGGTTAGGTTTAGGGTTAGGGTTAGTTTTAGGGTTAGGGCTGGGTTTAGGGTACGGGTTAGTATTACGGTACGTGTTATGGTAGGGGTTAGGGTTAGGGTACGCGTTAGGGATAGGTTAGTTTTTAAACCTATCCCACTCTCTAGATACCCCTTAGCACGTAAAGCAATATCATTTGGGGGTCCAGCCATGGAGAAGAGTTTAGACACTAGGATAAGATAAGGAACACCCCCATTATAAAGAAATCACATTAGGATTCTCTTTTTAACCTGTTCCTTAAAACAGTAGTGCTTAGGAGATCTATTGGAGGCAGAAGCAGTCAAGGGTAGCTTAGGGTTAGGGTTAGGGTTAGGGTGCAGCTTAGGGTACGGGATCGGGTACGGATTCGGTTACGGCGTAGGGTATGGGTTAGGGTTATGGTTAGGGTTAGTTTTAGGGTTAGGGCTCGGTTTAGGGTACGGGTTAGGATTAGGGTACGTGTTTGGCTTAGGGTAGTGGTTAGGGTTAGGGTAGGCGTTAGGGTGAGGTTTGTTATTAAACCTATCCCACCCTGTAGATACCCCTTAGCACGTAAAGGAATATTATTTGGGGGGTCCAGCTATGGAGAAGAGTTTAGACACTAGGATAAGATAAGGAACACACCCATTATAAAGAAATCACATTAGGATTCTCTTTTTAACCTGTTCCTTAAAACACTAGTGCTTAGGAAATCTATTGGAGGCAGAAGCAGTCAAGGGTAGCTTAGGCTTAGCGTTAGGGTTAGGGTTAGTGTTAGGGTACGGCTTAGGTTACGGGTTCAGGTACGGGTTCGGGTACGGCGTAGGGTATGTGTTAGGGTTAGGGTTAGGGTTAGTTTTAGGGTTAGGGCAGGGTTTAGGGTACAGGTTAGGATTACGGTACGTGTTAGGGTTAGGGTAGGGGTTAGGGTTAGGGTACGCGTTAAGGATAGGGTAGTTATTAAACCTATCCCACTCTCTAGATACCCCTTAGCACGTAAAGCAATATTATTTGGGGGTCCAGCCATGGAGAAGAGTTTAGACACTAGGATAAGATAAGGAACACACCCATTATAAAGAAATCACTTTAGGATTCTCTTTTTAAGCTGTTCCTTAAAACACTAGTGCTTAGGAAATCTATTGGAGGCAGAAGCAGTCAAGGGTAGCTTAGGGTTAGGGTTAGGGTTAGGGTACGGCTTAGGGTACGGGTTCGGGTACGGCGTAGGGTAGGGGTTAGGGTTAGGGTTAGTGTTAGTTTTAGGGTTCGGGCTCGGTTTAGGGTACGGGTTAGGATTAGGGTATGTGTTAGGTTTAGGGAAGGGGTTAGGGTTAGGGTACGCGTTAGGGTTAGCGTAGTTATTAAAACTATCCCACTCTCTAGATACTCCTTAGCACGTAAAGGAATATTATTTGGGGGTCCAGCCATGGAGAAGAGTTTAGACAGTAGGATAAGATAAGGAACACACTCATTATAAAGAAATCACATTAGGATTCTCTTTTTAACCTGTTCCTTAAAACACTAGTGCTTAGGAATTCTATTGGAGGCAGAAGCAGTCAATGGTAGCTCAGGTTTAGGGTTAGGGTTAGGGTTAGGGTTAGGTTTAGGGTTCGGCTTAGGGTACGGGTTCGGGTACGGCGTACGGTATGGGTTAGGGTTAGGGTTAGGGTTAGTTTTAGGGTTAGGGCTCGGTTTAGGATACGGGTTAGGATTAGGGTATGTGTTAGGTTTAGGGAAGGGGTTAGGATTAGGGTACGCATTAGGGTTAGGGTAGTTATTAAACCTATCCCACTCTCTAGATACTCCTTAGCACGTAAAGGAATATTATTTGGGGGTCCAGCCATGGAGAAGAGTTTAGACAGTAGGATAAGATAAGGAACACACCCATTATAAAGAAATCACATTAGGATTCTCTTTTTAACCTGTTCCTTAAAACACTAATGCTTAGGAGATCTATTGGAGGCAGAAGCAGTCAAGGGTAGCTTAGGGTTAGGGTTAGGGTTAGGGTGCGGCTTAGGGTACGGGTTCGGGTACGGATTCGGTTACGGCGTAGGGTATGTGTTAAGGTTATGGTTAGGGTTAGTTTTAGGGTTAGGGCTCGGTTTAGGGTACGGGTTAGGATTAGGGTACGTGTTAGGCTTAGGGTAGTGGTTAGGGTTAGGGTAGGCGTTAGGGTGAGGTTTGTTATTAAACCTATCCCACCCTGTAGATACCCCTTAGCACGAAAAGGAATATTATTTGGGGGTCCAGCTATGGAGAAGAGTTTAGACACTAGGATAAGATAAGGAACACACCCATTATAAAGAAATCACATTAGGATTCTCTTTTTAAGCTGTTCCTTAAAAACTAGTGTTAGGAAATCTATTGTAGGCAGAAGCAGTCAAAGGTAGCTTAGGGTTAGGGTTAGGGTTAGGGTACGGCTTAGGGTACAGGTTCGGGTACGGCGTAGGGTATGGGTTAGGTTTAGAGTTAGGGTTAGTTTTAGGGTTAGGGCTCGGTTTAGGATACAGGTTTGTATTAGGGTATGTGTTAGGTTTAGGGTAGGGGTTAGGGTTAGGGTACGTGTTAGGGTTAGGGTAGTTAGTAAACCTATCGCACTCTCTAGATACCCCTTATCACGTAAAGGAATATTATTTGGGGGTCCAGCCATGGAGAAGAGTTTAGACACTAGGATAAGATAAGGAACACACCCATTATAAAGAAATCACATTAGGATTCTCTTTTTAACCTGTTTCTTAACACAGTAGTGCTTAGGAAATCTATTGGAGGCAGAAGCAGTCAAGGGTAGCGTAGGGTTAGGGTTAGGGTTAGGGTTAGGGTACGGCTTAGGGTACGGGTTAGGGTTAGGGTTAGGGTTAGTTTTAGGGTTAGGACTCGGTTTAGGGTAAGGGATAGGGTTAGGGTACGTGTTACGGTTAGGGTAGGGGTTAGGGTTAGGGTACGTGTTAGGGTTAGGGTAGTTATTATACCTATCCCACTCTCTAGATACCCCTAAGCAAGTAAAGCAATATTATTTGAGGGTCCTGCCATGGAGAAGAGTTCAGACACTAGGATAAGATAAGGAACACACCCATTATAAAGAAATCACATTAGGATTCTCTTTTTAACCTGTTCCTTAAAACACTAGTGCTTAGGAAATCTATTGGAGGCAGAAGCAGTCAAGGGTAGCTTAGGGTTAGGGTTAGGGTGAGGGTGCGGCTTAGGGTACGGGTTCGGGTACGGATTCGGTTACGGCGTAGGGTATGGGTTAGGGTTATGGTTAGGGTTAGTTTTAGGGTTAGGGCTCGGTTTAGGGTACGGGTTAGGATTAGGGTACGTGTTAGGCTTAGGGTAGGGGTTAGGGTTAGGGTAGACGTTAGGGTTAGGGTTGTTATTAAACCTATCCGAGTCTCTAGATACCCCTTAGCACGTAAAGGAATATTATTTGGGGGTCCAGCTAGGGAGAATAGTTTAGACACTAGGATAAGATAAGGAACACACCCATTATAAAGAAATCACATTAGGATTCTCTTTTTAACCTGTTCCTTTAAACACTACTGCTTAGGAAATCTATTGGAGGCAGAAGCAGTCAAGGGTAGCTTAGGGTTAGTGTTAGTGTTAGGGTTAGGGTTAGGGTACGGCTTAGGGTACGGGTTCGGGTACGGCGTAGGGTAGGGGTTAGGGTTAGGGTTAGGGTTAGTTTTAGGGTTAGGGCTCGGTTTAGGGTACGGGTTAGGATTAGGTTATGTGTTAGGTTTAGGGAAGGGGTTAGGGTTAGGGTACGCGTTAGGTTTAGCGTAGTTATTAAAAGTATCCCACTCTCTAGATACTCCTTAGCACGTAAAGGAATATTATTTGGGGGTCCAGCCATGGAGAAGAGTTTAGACAGTAGGATTAGATCAGGAACACACTCATTATAAAGAAATCACATTAGGATTCTCTTTTTAACCTGTTCCTTAAAACACTAGTGCTTAGGAAATCTATTGGAGGCAGAAGCAGTCAAGGGTAGCTTAGGTTTAGGGTTAGGGTTAGGGTTAGGGTTAGGTTTAGGGTTCGGCTTAGGGTACTGGTTCGGGTACGGCGTACGGTATGGGTTAGGGTTAGGGTTAGGGTTAGTTTTAGGGTTAGGGCTCGGTTTAGGATACGGGTTAGGATTAGGGTATGTGTTAGGTTTAGGGAAGGGGTTAGGATTAGGGTACGCATTAGGGTTAGGGTAGTTATTAAACCTATCCCACTCTCTAGATACTCCTTAGCACGTAAAGGAATATTATTTGGGGGTCCAGCCATGGAGAAGAGTTTAGACAGTAGGATAAGATAAGGAACACACCCATTATAAAGAAATCACATTAGGATTCTCTTTTTAACCTGTTCCTTAAAACACTAGTGCTTAGGAAATCTATTGGAGGCAGAAGCAGTCAAGGGTAGCTTAGGGTTAGGGTTAGGGTTAGGGTTAGGTTTAGGGTTCTGCTTAGGTTACGGGTTCGGGTACGGGTTCGAGTACGGCGTAGGGTACGGGTTATGTTTAGGGTTAGGGTTAGTTTTAGGGTTAGGGCTGGGTTTAGGGTACGGGTTAGTATTACGGTACGTGTTAGGGTAGGGGTTAGGGTTAGGGTACGCGTTAGGGATAGGTTAGTTTTTAAACCTATCCCACTCTCTAGATACCCCTTAGCACGTAAAGCAATATCATTTGGGGGTCCAGCCATGGAGAAGAGTTTAGACACTAGGATAAGATAATGAACTCCCCCATTATAAAGAAATCACATTAGGATTCTCTTTTTAACCTGTTCCTTAAAACACTAGTGCTTAGGAGATCTATTGGAGGCAGAAGCAGTCAAGGGTAGCTTTGGGTTACGGTTAGGGTTAGGGTGCGGCTTAGGGTACGGGTTCGGGTACGGATTCGGTTACGGCGTAGGGTATGGGTTAGGGTTATGGTTAGGGTTAGTTTTAGGGTTAGGGCTCGGTTTAGGGTACGGGTTAGGATTAGGGTACGTGTTAGGCTTAGGGTAGTGGTTAGGGTTAGGGTAGGCGTTAGGGTGAGGTTTGTTATTAAACCTATCCCACCGTGTAGATACCCCTTAGCACGTAAAGGAATATTATTTGGGGGTCCAGCTATGGAGAAGAGTTTAGACACTAGGATAAGATAAGGAACACACCCATTATAAAGAAATCACATTAGAATACTCTTTTTAACCTGTTCCTTAAAACACTAGTGCTTAGGAAATCTATTGGAGGCAGAAGCAGTCAAGGGTAGCTTAGGGTTAGCGTTAGGGTTAGGGTTAGGGTTAGGGTTAGGGTACGGCTTAGGTTACGGGTTCAGGTACGGGTTCGGGTACGGCGTAGGGTATGGGTTAGGGTTAGGGTTAGGGTTAGTTTTAGGGTTAGGGCAGGGTTTAGGGTATGGGTTAGGATTACGGTACGTGTTAGGGTTAGGGTAGGGGTTAGGGTTAGGGTACGCGTTAGGGATAGGGTAGTTATTAAACCTATCCCACTCTCTAGATACCCCTTAGCACGTAAAGCAATATTATTTGGGGGTCCAGCCATGGAGAAGAGTTTAGACACTAGGATAAGATAAGGAACACACCCATTATAAAGAAATCACATTAGGATTCTCTTTTTAACCTGTTCCTTAAAACACTAGTGCTTAGGAAATCTATTGGAGGCAGAAGCAGTCAAGGGTAGCTTAGGGTTAGTGTTAGTGTTAGGGTTAGGGTTAGGGTACGGCTTAGGGTACGGGTTCGGGTACGGCGTAGGGTAGGGGTTAGGGTTAGGGTTAGTGATAGTTTTAGGGTTAGGGCTCGGTTTAGGGTACGGGTTAGGATTAGGGTATGTGTTAGGTTTAGTGAAGGGGTTAGGGTTAGGGTACGCGTTAGAGTTAGCGTAGTTATTAAAACTATCCCACTCTCTAGATACTCCTTAGCACGTAAAGGAATATTATTTGGGGGTCCAGCCATGGAGAAGAGTTTAGACAGTAGGATAAGATAAGGAACACACTCATTATAAAGAAATCACATTAGGATTCTCTTTTTAACCTGTTCCTTAAAACACTAGTGCTTAGGGATTCTATTGGAGGCAGAAGCAGTCAAGGGTAGCTTAGGTTTAGGGTTAGGGTTAGGGTTAGGTTTAGGGTTCGGCTTAGGGTACGGGTTCGGGTACGGCGTACGGTATGGGTTAGGGTTAGGGTTAGGGTTAGTTTTAGGGTTAGGGCTCGGTTTAGGATACGGGTTAGGATTAGGGTATATGTTAGGTTTAGGGAAGGGGTTAGGATTAGGGTACGCATTAGGGTTAGGGTAGTTATTAAACCTATCCCACTCTCTAGATACTCCTTAGCACGTAAAGGAATATTATTTGGGGGTCCAGCCATGGAGAAGAGTTTAGACAGTAGGATAAGATAAGGAACACACCCATTATAAAGAAATCACATTAGGATTCTCTTTTTAACCTGTTCCTTAAAACACTAGTGCTTAGGAAATCTATTGGAGGCAGAAGCAGTCAAGGGTAGCTTAGGGTTAGGGTTAGGGTTAGGTTTAGGGTTAGGTTTAGGGTTCTGCTTAGGTTACGGGTTCGGGTACGGGTTCGTGTACGGCGTAGGGTACGGGTTATGTTTAGGGTTAGGGCTAGTTTTAGGGTTAGGGCTGGGTTTAGGGTACGGGTTAGTATTACGGTACGTGTTAGGGTAGGGGTTAGGGTTAGGGTACGCGTTAGGGATAGGTTAGTTTTTAAACCTATCCCACTCTCTAGATACCCCTTAGCACGTAAAGCAATATCATTTGGGGGTCCAGCCATGGAGAAGAGTTTAGACACTAGGATAAGATAAGGAACACCCCCATTATAAAGAAATCACATTAGGATTCTCTTTTTAAACTGTTCCTAAAAACACTAGTGCTTAGGAGATCTATTGGAGGCAGAAGCAGTCAAGGGTAGCTTAGGGTTAGGGTTAGGGTTAGGGTGCGGCTTAGGGTACGGGTTCGGGTACAGATTCGGTTACGGCGTAGGGTATGGGTTAGGGTTATGGTTAGGGTTAGTTTTAGGGTTAGGGCTCGGTTTAGGGTACGGGTTAGGATTAGGGTACGTGTTTGGCTTAGGGTAGTGGTTAGGGTTAGGGTAGGCGTTAGGGTGAGGTTTGTTATTAAACCTATCCCACCCTGTAGATACCCCTTAGCAAATAAAGGAATATTATTTGGGGGTCCAGCTATGGAGAAGAGTTTAGACACTAGGATAAGATAAGGAACACACCCATTATAAAGAAATCACATTAGGATTCTCTTTTTAACCTGTTCCTTAAAACACTAGTGCTTAGGAAATCTATTGGAGGCAGAAGCAGTCAAGGGTAGCTTAGGCTTAGCGTTAGGATTAGGGTTAGGGTTAGGGTACGGCTTAGGTTACGGGTTCAGGTACGGGTTCGGGTACGGCGTAGGGTATGGGTTAGGGTTAGGGTTAGGGTTAGTTTTAGGGTTAGGGCAGGGTTTAGGGTACGGGTTAGGATTACGGTACGTGTTAGGGTTAGGGTAGGGGTTAGGGTTAGGGTACGCGTTAGGGATAGGGTAGTTATTAAACCTATCCCACTCTCTAGATACCCCTTAGCACGTAAAGCAATATTATTTGGGGGTCCAGCCATGGAGAAGAGTTTAGACACTAGGATAAGATAAGGAACACACCCATTATAAAGAAATCACATTAGGATTCTCTTTTTAACCTGTTCCTTAAAACACTAGTGCTTAGGAGATCTATTGGAGGCAGAAGCAGTCAAGGGTAGCTTAGGGTTAGGGTTAGGGTTAGGGTGCGGCTTAGGGTACGGGTTCGGGTACGGATTCGGTTACGGCGTAGGGTATGGGTTAGGGTTATGGTTAGGGTTAGTTTTAGGGTTAGGGCTCGGTTTAGGGTACGGGTTAGGATTAGGGTACGTGTTAGGCTTAGGGTAGTGGTTAGGGTTAGGGTAGGCGTTAGGGTGAGGTTTGTTATTAAACCTATCCCACCCTGTAGATACCCCTTAGCACGTAAAGAATATTATTTGGGGGTCCAGCTATGGAGAAGAGTTTAGACACTAGGATAAGATAAGGAACACACCCATTATAAAGAAATCACATTAGGATTCTCTTTTTAACCTGTTCCTTAAAACACTAGTGCTTAGGAAATCTATTGGAGGCAAGAGCAGTCAAGGGTAGCTTAGGGTTAGGGTTAGGGTTAGGGTACGGCTTAGGGTACAGGTTCGGGTACGGCGTAGTGTTTGGGTTAGGGTTAGGGCTCGGTTTAGGGTACGCATTAAGTTTAGGGTATGTGTTAGGTTTAGGGTAGGGGTTAGGGTTAGGGTATGCATTAGGGTTAGGTAAGTTATTAAACCTATCCCACTCTCTAGATACCCCTTAGCACGTAAAGCAATATTATTTGGGGTTCCAGCCATGGAGAAGAGTTAAGATACTAGGATAAGATAAGGAACACGCCCATTATAAAGAAATCACATTAGGATTCTCTATTTAACCTGTTCCTTAAAACACTAGTGCTTAGGAGATCTATTGGAGGCAGAAGCAGTCAAGGGTAGCTTAGGGTTAGTGTTAGGGTTAGGGTTAGGGTTAGGGTATGGCTTAGGGTACGGGTTCGGGTAGAGCCTAGGTTATGGGTTAGGGTTAGGGTTAGTGTTAGTTTTAGGGTTCGGGCTCGGTTTAGCGTACGGGTTAGGATTTGGGTATGTGTTAGGTTTAGGGTAGGGGTTAGGGTTAGGTTACGCGTTAGGGTTAGGGTAGTTATTAAACCTATTGCACTCTCTAGATACCCCTTAGCTTGTAAAGGATTATTATTTGTGGGTCCAGCCATGGAGAAGGGTTTAGACTCTAGGATAAGATAAGGAACACACCCATTATAAAGAAATCACATTAGGATTCTCTTTTTAAGCTGTTCCTTAAAAACTAGTGTTAGGAAATCTATTGGAGGCAGAAGCAGTCAAGGGTAGCTTAGGGTTAGGGTTAGGGTTAGGGTACGGCTTAGGGTACAGGTTCGGGTATGGCGTAGGGTATGGGTTAGGTTTAGGGTTAGGGTTAGTTTTAGGGTTAGGGCTCGGTTTAGGGTACAGGTTTGTATTAGGGTATGTGTTAGGTTTAGGGTAGGGGTTAGGGTTAGGGTACGTGTTAGGGTTAGGGTAGTTAATAAACCTATCGCACTCTCTAGATACCCCTTATCACGTAAAGGAATATTATTTGGGGGTCCAGCCATGGAGAAGAGTTTAGACACTAGGATAAGATAAGGAACACACCCATTATAAAGAAATCACATTAGGATTCTCTTTTTAACCTGTTTCTTAAAACAGTAGTGCTTAGGAAATCTATTGGAGGTAGAAGCAGTCAAGGGTAGCTCAGGGTTAGGGTTAGGGTTAGGGTTAGGGTACGGCTTAGGGTACGGGTTAGGGTTAGGTTTAGGGTTAGTTTTAGGGTTAGGACTCGGTTTAGTGTAAGGGATAGGGTTAGGGTACGTGTTACGGTTAGGGTAGGGGTTAGGGTTAGGGTACGTGTTAGGGTTAGGGTAGTTATTATACCTATCCCACTCTCTAGATACCCCTTAGCAAGTAAAGCAATATTATTTGAGGGTCCTGCCATGGAGAAGAGTTCAGACACTAGGATAAGATAAGGAACACACCCATTATAAAGAAATCACATTAGGATTCTCTTTTTAACCTGTTCCTTAAAACACTAGTGCTTAGGAAATCTATTGGAGGCAGAAGCAGTCAAGGGTAGCTTAGGGTTAGGGTTAGGGTGAGGGTGCGGCTTAGGGTACGGGTTCGGGTATGGATTCGGTTACGGCGTAGGGGATGGGTTAGGGTTATGGTTAGGTTTAGTTTTAGGGTTAGGGCTCGGTTTAGGGTACGGGTTAGGATTAGGGTACGTGTTAGGCTTAGGGTAGGGGTTAGGGTTAGGGTAGACGTTAGGGTTAGGGTTGTTATTAAACCTATCCCAGTCTCTAGATACCCCTTAGCACGTAAAGGAATATTATTTGGGGGTCCAGCTAGGGAGAATAGTTTAGACACTAGGATAAGATAAGGAACACACCCATTATAAAGAAATCACATTAGGATTCTCTTTTTAACCTGTTCCTTTAAACACTACTGCTTAGGAAATCTATTGGAGGCAGAAGCAGTCAAGGGTAGCTTAGGGTTAGTGTTAGTGTTAGGGTTAGGGTTAGGGTACGGCTTAGGGTACGGGTTCGGGTACGGCGTAGGGTAGGGGTTAGGGTTAGGGTTAGGGTTAGTTTTAGGGTTAGGGCTCGGTTTAGGGTACGGGTTAGGATTAGGGTATGTGTTAGGTTTAGGGAAGGGGTTAGGGTTAGGGTACGCGTTAGGGTTAGCGTAGTTATTAAAACTATCCCACTCCCTAGATACTCCTTAGCACGTAAAGGAATATTATTTGGGGGTCCAGCCATGGAGAAGAGTTTAGACAGTAGGATAAGATAAGGAACACACTCATTATAAAGAAATCACATTAGGATTCTCTTTTTAACCTGTTCCTTAAAACACTAGTGCTTAGGAAATCTATTGGAGGCAGAAGCAGTCAAGGGTAGCTTAGGGTTAGGGTTAGGGTTAGGGTTAGGTTTAGGGTTCTGCTTAGGTTACGGGTTCGGGTACGGCGTAGGGTACGGGTTAGGTTTAGGGTTAGGGTTAGTTTTAGGGTTAGGGCTGGGTTTAGGGTACGGGTTAGTATTACGGTACGTGTTAGGGTAGGGGTTAGGGTTAGGGTACGCGTTAGGGATAGGTTAGTTTTTAAACCTATCCCACTCTCTAGATACCCCTTAGCACGTAAAGCAATATCATTTGGGGGTCCAGCCATGGAGAAGAGTGTAGACAGTAGGATAAGATAAGGAACACCCCCATTATAAAGAAATCACATTAGGATTCTCTTTTTAACCTGTTCCTTAAAACACTAATGCTTAGGAGATCTATTGGAGGCAGAAGCAGTCAAGGGTAGCTTAGGGTTAGGGTTAGGGTTAGGGTGCGGCTTAGGGTACGGGTTCGGGTACAGATTCGGTTACGGCGTAGGGTATGGGTTAGGGTTATGGTTAGGGTTAGTTTTAGGGTTAGGGCTCGGTTTAGGGTACGGGTTAGGATTAGGGTACGTGTTTGGCTTAGGGTAGTGGTTAGGGTTAGGGTAGGCTTTAGGGTGAGGTTTGTTATTAAACCTATCCCACCCTGTAGATACCCCTTAGCACATAAAGGAATATTATTTGGGGGTCCAGCTATGGAGAAGAGTTTAGACACTAGGATAAGATAAGGAACACACCCATTATAAAGAAATCACATTAGGATTCTCTTTTTAACCTGTTCCTTAAAACACTAGTGCTTAGGAAATCTATTGGAGGCAGAAGCAGTCAAGGGTAGCTTAGGCTTAGCGTTAGGGTTAGGGTTAGGTTTAGGGTACGGCTTAGGTTACGGGTTCAGGTACGGGTTCGGGTACGGCGTAGGGTATGGGTTAGGGTTAGGGTTAGGGTTAGTTTTAGGGTTAGGGCAGGGTTTAGGGTACGGGTTAGGATTACGGTACGTGTTAGGGTTAGGGTAGGGGTTAGGGTTAGGGTACGCGTTAGGGATAGGGTAGTTATTAAACCTATCCCACTCTCTAGATACCCCTTAGCACGTAAAGCAATATTATTTGGGGGTCCAGCCATGGAGAAGAGTTTAGACACTAGGATAAGATAAGGAACACACCCATTATAAAGAAATCACATTAGGATTCTCTTTTTAACCTGTTCCTTAAAACACTAGTGCTTAGGAAATCTATTGGAGGCAGAAGCAGTCAAGGGTAGCTTAGGGTTAGTGTTAGTGTTAGGGTTAGGGTTAGGGTACGGCTTAGGGTACGGGTTCGGGTACGGCGTAGGGTAGGGGTTAGGGTTAGGGTTAGGGTTAGTTTTAGGGTTAGGGCTCGGTTTAGGGTACGGGTTAGGATTAGGGTATGTGTTAGGTTTAGGGAAGGGGTTAGGGTTAGGGTACGCGTTAGGGTTAGCGTAGTTATTAAAAGTATCCCACTCTCTAGATACTCCTTAGCACGTAAAGGAATATTATTTGGGGGTCCAGCCATGGAGAAGAGTTTAGACAGTAGGATAAGATAAGGAACACACTCATTATAAAGAAATCACATTAGGATTCTCTTTTTAACATGTTCCTTAAAACACTAGTGCTTAGGAATTCTATTGGAGGCAGAAGCAGTCAAGGGTAGCTTAGGTTTAGGGTTAGGGTTAGGGTTAGGGTTAGGTTTAGGGTTCGGCTTAGGGTACGGGTTCGGGTTCGGCGTACGGTATGGGTTAAGGTTATGGTTAGGGTTAGTTTTAGGGTTAGGGCTCGGTTTAGGATACGGGTTAGGATTAGGGTATGTGTTAGGTTTAGGGAAGGGGTTAGGATTAGGGTACGCATTAGGGTTAGGGTAGTTATTAAACCTATCCCACTCTCTAGATACTCCTTAGCACGTAAAGGAATATTATTTGGGGGTCCAGCCATGGAGAAGAGTTTAGACAGTAGGATAAGATAAGGAACACACCCATTATAAAGAAATCACATTAGGATTCTCTTTTTAACCTGTTCCTTAAAACACTAGTGCTTAGGAAATCTATTGGAGGCAGAAGCAGTCAAGGGTAGCTTAGGGTTAGGGTTAGGGTTCGGGTTAGGGTTAGGTTTAGGGTTCTGCTTAGGTTACGGGTTCGGGTACACGTTCGGTTACGGCGTAGGGTACGCGTTAGGTTTAGGGTTAGGGTTAGTTTTAGGGTTAGGGCTGGGTTTAGGGTACGGGTTAGTATTACGGTACGTGTTAGGGTAGGGGTTAGGGTTAGGGTACGCGTTAGGGATAGGTTAGTTTTTAAACCTATCCCACTCTCTAGATACCCCTTAGCACGTAAAGCAATATCATTTGGGGGTCCAGCCATGGAGAAGAGTTTAGACACTAGGATAAGATAAGGAACACCCCCATTATAAAGAAATCACATTAGGATTCTCTTTTTAACCTGTTCCTTAAAACACTAGTGCTTAGGAAATCTATTGGAGGCAGAAGCAGTCAAGGGTAGCTTAGGGTTAGGGTTAGGGTGAGGGTGCGGCTTAGGGTACGGGTTCGGGTACGGATTCGGTTACGGCGTAGGGTATGGGTTAGGGTTATGGTTAGGTTTAGTTTTAGGGTTAGGGCTCGGTTTAGGGTACGGGTTAGGATTAGGGTACGTGTTAGGCTTAGGGTAGGGGTTAGGGTTAGGGTAGACGTTAGGGTTAGGGTTGTTATTAAACCTATCCCAGTCTCTAGATACCCCTTAGCACGTAAAGGAATATTATTTGGGGGTCCAGCTAGGGAGAATAGTTTAGACACTAGGATAAGATAAGGAACACACCCATTATAAAGAAATCACATTAGGATTCTCTTTTTAACCTGTTCCTTTAAACACTACTGCTTAGGAAATCTATTGGAGGCAGAAGCAGTCAAGGGTAGCTTAGGGTTAGTGTTAGTGTTAGGGTTAGGGTTAGGGTACGGCTTAGGGTACGGGTTCGGGTACGGCGTAGGGTAGGGGTTAGGGTTAGGGTTAGGGTTAGTTTTAGGGTTAGGGCTCGGTTTAGGGTATGGGTTAGGATTAGGGTATGTGTTAGGTTTAGGGAAGGGGTTAGGGTTAGGGTACGCGTTAGGGTTAGCGTAGTTATTAAAACTATCCCACTCCCTAGATACTCCTTAGCACGTAAAGGAATATTATTTGGGGGTCCAGCCATGGAGAAGAGTTTAGACAGTAGGATAAGATAAGGAACACACTCATTATAAAGAAATCACATTAGGATTCTCTTTTTAACCTGTTCCTTAAAACTCTAGTGCTTAGGAAATCTATTGGAGGCAGAAGCAGTCAAGGGTAGCTTAGGGTTAGGGTTAGGGTTAGGGTTAGGATTAGGTTTAGGGTTCTGCTTAGGTTACGGGTTCGGGTACGGCGTAGGGTACGGGTTAGGTTTAGGGTTAGGGTTAGTTTTAGGGTTAGGGCTGGGTTTAGGGTACGGGTTAGTATTACGGTACGTGTTAGGGTAGGGGTTAGGGTTAGGGTACGCGTTAGGGATAGGTTAGTTTTTAAACCTATCCCACTCTCTAGATACCCCTTAGCACGTAAAGCAATATCATTTGGGGGTCCAGCCATGGAGAAGAGTTTAGACAGTAGGATAAGATAAGGAACACCCCCATTATAAAGAAATCACATTAGGATTCTCTTTTTAACCTGTTCCTTAAAACACTAATGCTTAGGAGATCTATTGGAGGCAGAAGCAGTCAAGGGTAGCTTAGGGTTAGGGTTAGGGTTAGGGTGCGGCTTAGGGTACGGGTTCGGGTACAGATTCGGTTACGGCGTAGGGTATGGGTTAGGGTTATGGTTAGGGTTAGTTTTAGGGTTGGGCTCGGTTTAGGGTACGGGTTAGGATTAGGGTACGTGTTTGGCTTAGGGTAGTGGTTAGGGTTAGGGTAGGCTTTAGGGTGAGGTTTGTTATTAAACCTATCCCACCCTGTAGATACCCCTTAGTACATAAAGGAATATTATTTGGGGGTCCAGCTATGGAGAAGAGTTTAGACACTAGGATAAGATAAGGAACACACCCATTATAAAGAAATCACAGTAGGATTCTCTTTTTAACCTGTTCCTTAAAACACTAGTGCTTAGGAAATCTATTGGAGGCAGAAGCAGTCAAGGGTAGCTTAGGGTTAGGGTTAGGGTGAGGGTGCGGCTTAGGGTACGGGTTCGGGTATGGATTCGGTTACGGCGTAGGGTATGGGTTAGGGTTATGGTTAGGTTTAGTTTTAGGGTTAGGGCTCGGTTTAGGGTACGGGTTAGGATTAGGGTACGTGTTAGGCTTAGGGTAGGGGTTAGGGTTAGGGTAGACGTTAGGGTTAGGGTTGTTATTAAACCTATCCCAGTCTCTAGATACCCCTTAGCACGTAAAGGAATATTATTTGGGGGTCCAGCTAGGGAGAATAGTTTAGACACTAGGATAAGATAAGGAACACACCCATTATAAAGAAATCACATTAGGATTCTCTTTTTAACCTGTTCCTTTAAACACTACTGCTTAGGAAATCTATTGGAGGCAGAAGCAGTCAAGGGTAGCTTAGGGTTAGTGTTAGTGTTAGGGTTAGGGTTAGGGTACGGCTTAGGGTACGGGTTCGGGTACGGCGTAGGGTAGGGGTTAGGGTTAGGGTTAGGGTTAGTTTTAGGGTTAGGGCTCGGTTTAGGGTACGGGTTAGGATTAGGGTATGTGTTAGGTTTAGGGAAGGGGTTAGGGTTAGGGTACGCGTTAGGGTTAGCGTAGTTATTAAAACTATCCCACTCCCTAGATACTCCTTAGCACGTAAAGGAATATTATTTGGGGGTCCAGCCATGGAGAAGAGTTTAGACAGTAGGATAAGATAAGGAACACACTCATTATAAAGAAATCACATTAGGATTCTCTTTTTAACCTGTTCCTTAAAACACTAGTGCTTAGGAAATCTATTGGAGGCAGAAGCAGTCAAGGGTAGCTTAGGGTTAGGGTTAGGGTTAGGGTTAGGTTTAGGGTTCTGCTTAGGTTACGGGTTCGGGTACGGCGTAGGGTACGGGTTAGGTTTAGGGTTAGGGTTAGTTTTAGGGTTAGGGCTGGGTTTAGGGTACGGGTTAGTATTACGGTACGTGTTAGGGTAGGGGTTAGGGTTAGGGTACGCGTTAGGGATAGGTTAGTTTTTAAACCTATCCCACTCTCTAGATACCCCTTAGCACGTAAAGCAATATCATTTGGGGGTCCAGCCATGGAGAAGAGTGTAGACAGTAGGATAAGATAAGGAACACCCCCATTATAAAGAAATCACATTAGGATTCTCTTTTTAACCTGTTCCTTAAAACACTAATGCTTAGGAGATCTATTGGAGGCAGAAGCAGTCAAGGGTAGCTTAGGGTTAGGGTTAGGGTTAGGGTGCGGCTTAGGGTACGGGTTCGGGTACAGATTCGGTTACGGCGTAGGGTATGGGTTAGGGTTATGGTTAGGGTTAGTTTTAGGGTTAGGGCTCGGTTTAGGGTACGGGTTAGGATTAGGGTACGTGTTTGGCTTAGGGTAGTGGTTAGGGTTAGGGTAGGCTTTAGGGTGAGGTTTGTTATTAAACCTATCCCACCCTGTAGATACCCCTTAGCACATAAAGGAATATTATTTGGGGGTCCAGCTATGGAGAAGAGTTTAGACACTAGGATAAGATAAGGAACACACCCATTATAAAGAAATCACATTAGGATTCTCTTTTTAACCTGTTCCTTAAAACACTAGTGCTTAGGAAATCTATTGGAGGCAGAAGCAGTCAAGGGTAGCTTAGGCTTAGCGTTAGGGTTAGGGTTAGGTTTAGGGTACGGCTTAGGTTACGGGTTCAGGTACGGGTTCGGGTACGGCGTAGGGTATGGGTTAGGGTTAGGGTTAGGGTTAGTTTTAGGGTTAGGGCAGGGTTTAGGGTACGTGTTAGGATTACGGTACGTGTTAGGGTTAGGGTAGGGGTTAGGGTTAGGGTACGCGTTAGGGATAGGGTAGTTATTAAACCTATCCCACTCTCTAGATACCCCTTAGCACGTAAAGCAATATTATTTGGGGGTCCAGCCATGGAGAAGAGTTTAGACACTAGGATAAGATAAGGAACACACCCATTATAAAGAAATCACATTAGGATTCTCTTTTTAACCTGTTCCTTAAAACACTAGTGCTTAGGAAATCTATTGGAGGCAGAAGCAGTCAAGGGTAGCTTAGGGTTAGTGTTAGTGTTAGGGTTAGGGCTAGGGTACGGCTTAGGGTACGGGTTCGGGTACGGCGTAGGGTAGGGGTTAGGGTTAGGGTTAGGGTTAGTTTTAGGGTTAGGGCTCGGTTTAGGGTACGGGTTAGGATTAGGGTATGTGTTAGGTTTAGGGAAGGGGTTAGGGTTAGGGTACGCGTTAGGGTTAGCGTAGTTATTAAAAGTATCCCACTCTCTAGATACTCCTTAGCACGTAAAGGAATATTATTTGGGGGTCCAGCCATGGAGAAGAGTTTAGACAGAAGGATAAGATAAGGAACACACTCATTATAAAGAAATCACATTAGGATTCTCTTTTTAACCTGTTCCTTAAAACACTAGTGCTTAGGAATTCTATTGGAGGCAGAAGCAGTCAAGGGTAGCTTAGGTTTAGGGTTAGGGTTAGGGTTAGGGTTAGGTTTAGGGTTCGGCTTAGGGTACGGGTTCGGGTTCGGTGTACGGTATGGGTTAAGGTTATGGTTAGGGTTAGTTTTAGGGTTAGGGCTCGGTTTAGGATACGGGTTAGGATTAGGGTATGTGTTAGGTTTAGGGAAGGGGTTAGGATTAGGGTACGCATTAGGGTTAGGGTAGTTATTAAACCTATCCCACTCTCTAGATACTCCTTAGCACGTAAAGGAATATTATTTGGGGGTCCAGCCATGGAGAAGAGTTTAGACAGTAGGATAAGATAAGGAACACACCCATTATAAAGAAATCACATTAGGATTCTCTTTTTAACCTGTTCCTTAAAACACTAGTGCTTAGGAAATCTATTGGAGGCAGAAGCAGTCAAGGGTAGCTTAGGGTTAGGGTTAGGGTTAGGGTTAGGGTTAGGTTTAGGGTTCTGCTTAGGTTACGGTTTCGGGTACACGTTCGGTTACGGCGTAGGGTACGGGTTAGGTTTAGGGTTAGGGTTAGTTTTAGGGTTAGGGCTGGGTTTAGGGTACGGGTTAGTATTACGGTACGTGTTAGGGTAGGGGTTAGGGTTAGGGTACGCGTTAGGGATAGGTTAGTTTTTAAACCTATCCCACTCTCTAGATACCCCTTAGCACGTAAAGCAATATCATTTGGGGGTCCAGCCATGGAGAAGAGTTTAGACACTAGGATAAGATAAGGAACACCCCCATTATAAAGAAATCACATTAGGATTCTCTTTTTAACCTGTTCCTTAAAACACTAGTGCTTAGGAAATCTATTGGAGGCAGAAGCAGTCAAGGGTAGCTTAGGGTTAGGGTTAGGGTGAGGGTGCGGCTTAGGGTACGGGTTCGGGTACGGATTCGGTTACGGCGTAGGGTATGGGTTAGGGTTATGGTTAGGTTTAGTTTTAGGGTTAGGGCTCGGTTTAGGGTACGGGTTAGGATTAGGGTACGTGTTAGGCTTAGGGTAGGGGTTAGGGTTAGGGTAGACGTTAGGGTTAGGGTTGTTATTAAACCTATCCCAGTCTCTAGATACCCCTTAGCACGTAAAGGAATATTATTTGGGGGTCCAGCTAGGGAGAATAGTTTAGACACTAGGATAAGATAAGGAACACACCCATTATAAAGAAATCACATTAGGATTCTCTTTTTAACCTGTTCCTTTAAACACTACTGCTTAGGAAATCTATTGGAGGCAGAAGCAGTCAAGGGTAGCTTAGGGTTAGTGTTAGTGTTAGGGTTAGGGTTAGGGTACGGCTTAGGGTACGGGTTCGGGTACGGCGTAGGGTAGGGGTTAGGGTTAGGGTTAGGGTTAGTTTTAGGGTTAGGGCTCGGTTTAGGGTACGGGTTAGGATTAGGGTATGTGTTAGGTTTAGGGAAGGGGTTAGGGTTAGGGTACGCGTTAGGGTTAGCGTAGTTATTAAAACTATCCCACTCCCTAGATACTCCTTAGCACGTAAAGGAATATTATTTGGGGGTCCAGCCATGGAGAAGAGTTTAGACAGTAGGATAAGATAAGGAACACACTCATTATAAAGAAATCACATTAGGATTCTCTTTTTAACCTGTTCCTTAAAACACTAGTGCTTAGGAAATCTATTGGAGGCAGAAGCAGTCAAGGGTAGCTTAGGGTTAGGGTTAGGGTTAGGGTTAGGGTTAGGTTTAGGGTTCTGCTTAGGTTACGGGTTCGGGTACGGCGTAGGGTACGGGTTAGGTTTAGGGTTAGGGTTAGTTTTAGGGTTAGGGCTGGGTTTAGGGTACGGGTTAGTATTACGGTACGTGTTAGGGTAGGGGTTAGGGTTAGGGTACGCGTTAGGGATAGGTTAGTTTTTAAACCTATCCCACTCTCTAGATACCCCTTAGCACGTAAAGCAATATCATTTGGGGGTCCAGCCATGGAGAAGAGTTTAGACAGTAGGATAAGATAAGGAACACCCCCATTATAAAGAAATCACATTAGGATTCTCTTTTTAACCTGTTCCTTAAAACACTAATGCTTAGGAGATCTATTGGAGGCAGAAGCAGTCAAGGGTAGCTTAGGGTTAGGGTTAGGGTTAGGGTGCGGCTTAGGGTACGGGTTCGGGTACAGATTCGGTTACGGCGTAGGGTATGGGTTAGGGTTATGGTTAGGGTTAGTTTTAGGGTTAGGGCTCGGTTTAGGGTACGGGTTAGGATTAGGGTACGTGTTTGGCTTAGGGTAGTGGTTAGGGTTAGGGTAGGCTTTAGGGTGAGGTTTGTTATTAAACCTATCCCACCCTGTAGATACCCCTTAGTACATAAAGGAATATTATTTGGGGGTCCAGCTATGGAGAAGAGTTTAGACACTAGGATAAGATAAGGAACACACCCATTATAAAGAAATCACATTAGGATTCTCTTTTTAACCTGTTCCTTAAAACACTAGTGCTTAGGAAATCTATTGGAGGCAGAAGCAGTCAAGGGTAGCTTAGGCTTAGCGTTAGGGTTAGGGTTAGGTTTAGGGTACGGCTTAGGTTACGGGTTCAGGTACGGGTTCGGGTACGGCGTAGGGTATGGGTTAGGGTTAGGGTTAGGGTTAGTTTTAGGGTTAGGGCAGGGTTTAGGGTACGGGTTAGGATTACGGTACGTGTTAAGGTTAGGGTAGGGGTTAGGGTTAGGGTACGCGTTAGGGATAGGGTAGTTATTAAACCTATCCCACTCTCTAGATACCCCTTAGCACGTAAAGCAATATTATTTGGGGGTCCAGCCATGGAGAAGAGTTTAGACACTAGGATAAGATAAGGAACACACCCATTATAAAGAAATCACATTAGGATTCTCTTTTTAACCTGTTCCTTAAAACACTAGTGCTTAGGAAATCTATTGGAGGCAGAAGCAGTCAAGGGTAGCTTAGGGTTAGTGTTAGTGTTAGGGTTAGGGTTAGGGTACGGCTTAGGGTACGGGTTCGGGTACGGCGTAGGGTAGGGGTTAGGGTTAGGGTTAGGGTTAGTTTTAGGGTTAGGGCTCGGTTTAGGGTACGGGTTAGGATTAGGGTATGTGTTAGGTTTAGGGAAGGGGTTAGGGTTAGGGTACGCGTTAGGGTTAGCGTAGTTATTAAAAGTATCCCACTCTCTAGATACTCCTTAGCACGTAAAGGAATATTATTTGGGGGTCCAGCCATGGAGAAGAGTTTAGACAGTAGGATAAGATAAGGAACACACTCATTATAAAGAAATCACATTAGGATTCTCTTTTTAACCTGTTCCTTAAAACACTAGTGCTTAGGAATTCTATTGGAGGCAGAAGCAGTCAAGGGTAGCTTAGGTTTAGGGTTAGGGTTAGGGTTAGGGTTAGGTTTAGGGTTCGGCTTAGGGTACGGGTTCGTGTTCGGCGTACGGTATGGGTTAAGGTTATGGTTAGGGTTAGTTTTAGGGTTAGGGCTCGGTTTAGGATACGGGTTAGGATTAGGGTATGTGTTAGGTTTAGGGAAGGGGTTAGGATTAGGGTACGCATTAGGGTTAGGGTAGTTATTAAACCTATCCCACTCTCTAGATACTCCTTAGCACGTAAAGGAATATTATTTGGGGGTCCAGCCATGGAGAAGAGTTTAGACAGTAGGATAAGATAAGGAACACACCCATTATAAAGAAATCACATTAGGATTCTCTTTTTAACCTGTTCCTTAAAACACTAGTGCTTAGGAAATCTATTGGAGGCAGAAGCAGTCAAGGGTAGCTTAGGGTTAGGGTTAGGGTTAGGGTTAGGGTTAGGTTTAGGGTTCTGCTTAGGTTACGGGTTCGGGTACACGTTCGGTTACGGCGTAGGGTACGGGTTAGGTTTAGGTTTAGGGTTAGTTTTAGGGTTAGGGCTGGGTTTAGGGTACAGGTTAGTATTACGGTACGTGTTAGGGTAGGGGTTAGGGTTAGGGTACGCGTTAGGGATAGGTTAGTTTTTAAACCTATCCCACTCTCTAGATACCCCTTAGCACGTAAAGCAATATCATTTGGGGGTCCAGCCATGGAGAAGAGTTTAGACACTAGGATAAGATAAGGAACACCCCCATTATAAAGAAATCACATTAGGATTCTCTTTTTAACCTGTTCCTTAAAACACTAGTGCTTAGGAGATCTATTGGAGGCAGAAGCAGTCAAGGGTAGCTTAGGGTTAGGGTTAGGGTTAGGGTGCGGCTTAGGGTACGGGTTCGGGTACGGATTCGGTTACGGCGTAGGGTATGTGTTAAGGTTATGGTTAGGGTTAGTTTTAGGGTTAGGGCTCGGTTTAGGGTACGGGTTAGGATTAGGGTACGTGTTAGGCTTAGGGTAGTGGTTAGGGTTAGGGTAGGCGTTAGGGTGAGGTTTGTTATTAAACCTATCCCACCCTGTAGATACCCCTTAGCACGAAAAGGAATATTATTTGGGGGTCCAGCTATGGAGAAGAGTTTAGACACTAGGATAAGATAAGGAACACACCCATTATAAAGAAATCACATTAGGATTCTCTTTTTAAGCTGTTCCTTAAAAACTAGTGTTAGGAAATCTATTGTAGGCAGAAGCAGTCAAAGGTAGCTTAGGGTTAGGGTTAGGGTTAGGGTACGGCTTAGGGTACAGGTTCGGGTACGGCGTAGGGTATGGGTTAGGTTTAGGGTTAGGGTTAGTTTTAGGGTTAGGGCTCGGTTTAGGATACAGGTTTGTATTAGGGTATGTGTTAGGTTTAGGGTAGGGGTTAGGGTTAGGGTACGTGTTAGGGTTAGGGTAGTTAGTAAACCTATCGCACTCTCTAGATACCCCTTATCACGTAAAGGAATATTATTTGGGGGTCCAGCCATGGAGAAGAGTTTAGACACTAGCATAAGATAAGGAACACACCCATTATAAAGAAATCACATTAGGATTCTCTTTTTAACCTGTTTCTTAACACAGTAGTGCTTAGGAAATCTATTGGAGGCAGAAGCAGTCAAGGGTAGCGTAGGGTTAGGGTTAGGGTTAGGGTTAGGGTACGGCTTAGGGTACGGGTTAGGGTTAGGGTTAGGGTTAGTTTTAGGGTTAGGACTCGGTTTAGGGTAAGGGATAGGGTTAGGGTACGTGTTACGGTTAGGGTAGGGGTTAGGGTTAGGGTACGTGTTAGGGTTAGGGTAGTTATTATACCTATCCCACTCTCTAGATACCCCTAAGCAAGTAAAGCAATATTATTTGAGGGTCCTGCCATGGAGAAGAGTTCAGACACTAGGATAAGATAAGGAACACACCCATTATAAAGAAATCACATTAGGATTCTCTTTTTAACCTGTTCCTTAAAACACTAGTGCTTAGGAAATCTATTGGAGGCAGAAGCAGTCAAGGGTAGCTTAGGGTTAGGGTTAGGGTGAGGGTGCGGCTTAGGGTACGGGTTCGGGTACGGATTCGGTTACGGCGTAGGGTATGGGTTAGGGTTATGGTTAGGGTTAGTTTTAGGGTTAGGGCTCGGTTTAGGGTACGGGTTAGGATTAGGGTACGTGTTAGGCTTAGGGTAGTGGTTAGGGTTAGGGTAGACGTTAGGGTTAGGGTTGTTATTAAACCTATCCGAGTCTCTAGATACCCCTTAGCACGTAAAGGAATATTATTTGGGGGTCCAGCTAGGGAGAATAGTTTAGACACTAGGATAAGATAAGGAACACACCCATTATAAAGAAATCACATTAGGATTCTCTTTTTAACCTGTTCCTTTAAACACTACTGCTTAGGAAATCTATTGGAGGCAGAAGCAGTCAAGGGTAGCTTAGGGTTAGTGTTAGTGTTAGGGTTAGGGTTAGGGTACGGCTTAGGGTACGGGTTCGGGTACGGCGTAGGGTAGGGGTTAGGGTTAGGGTTAGGGTTAGTTTTAGGGTTAGGGCTCGGTTTAGGGTACGGGTTAGGATTAGGTTATGTGTTAGGTTTAGGGAAGGGGTTAGGGTTAGGGTACGCGTTAGGTTTAGCGTAGTTATTAAAAGTATCCCACTCTCTAGATACTCCTTAGCACGTAAAGGAATATTATTTGGGGGTCCAGCCATGGAGAAGAGTTTAGACAGTAGGATTAGATAAGGAACACACTCATTATAAAGAAATCACATTAGGATTCTCTTTTTAACCTGTTCCTTAAAACACTAGTGCTTAGGAAATCTATTGGAGGCAGAAGCAGTCAAGGGTAGCTTAGGTTTAGGGTTAGGGTTAGGGTTAGGGTTAGGTTTAGGGTTCGGCTTAGGGTACGGGTTCGGGTACGGCGTACGGTATGGGTTAGGGTTAGGGTTAGGGTTAGTTTTAGGGTTAGGGCTCGGTTTAGGATACGGGTTAGGATTAGGGTATGTGTTAGGTTTAGGGAAGGGGTTAGGATTAGGGTACGCATTAGGGTTAGGGTAGTTATTAAACCTATCCCACTCTCTAGATACTCCTTAGCACGTAAAGGAATATTATTTGGGGGTCCAGCCATGGAGAAGAGTTTAGACAGTAGGATAAGATAAGGAACACACCCATTATAAAGAAATCACATTAGGATTCTCTTTTTAACCTGTTCCTTAAAACACTAGTGCTTAGGAAATCTATTGGAGGTAGAAGCAGTCAAGGGTAGCTTAGGGTTAGGGTTAGGGTTAGGGTTAGGGTTAGGTTTAGGGTTCTGCTTAGGTTACGGGTTCGGGTACGGGTTCGAGTACGGCGTAGGGTACGGGTTATGTTTAGGGTTAGGGTTAGTTTTAGGGTTAGGGCTGGGTTTAGGGTACGGGTTAGTATTACGGTACGTGTTAGGGTAGGGGTTAGGGTTAGGGTACGCGTTAGGGATAGGTTAGTTTTTAAACCTATCCCACTCTCTAGATACCCCTTAGCACGTAAAGCAATATCATTTGGGGGTCCAGCCATGGAGAAGAGTGTAGACAGTAGGATAAGATAAGGAACACCCCCATTATAAAGAAATCACATTAGGATTCTCTTTTTAACCTGTTCCTTAAAACACTAATGCTTAGGAGATCTATTGGAGGCAGAAGCAGTCAAGGGTAGCTTAGGGTTAGGGTTAGGGTTAGGGTGCGGCTTAGGGTACGGGTTCGGGTACAGATTCGGTTACGGCGTAGGGTATGGGTTAGGGTTATGGTTAGGGTTAGTTTTAGGGTTAGGGCTCGGTTTAGGGTACGGGTTAGGATTAGGGTACGTGTTTGGCTTAGGGTAGTGGTTAGGGTTAGGGTAGGCTTTAGGGTGAGGTTTGTTATTAAACCTATCCCACCCTGTAGATACCCCTTAGTACATAAAGGAATATTATTTGGGGGTCCAGCTATGGAGAAGAGTTTAGACACTAGGATAAGATAAGGAACACACCCATTATAAAGAAATCACATTAGGATTCTGTTTTTAACCTGTTCCTTAAAACACTAGTGCTTAGGAAATCTATTGGAGGCAGAAGCAGTCAAGGGTAGCTTAGGCTTAGCGTTAGGGTTAGGGTTAGTTTTAGGGTACGGCTTAGGTTACGGGTTCAGGTACGGGTTCGGGTACGGCGTAGGGTATGGGTTAGGGTTAGGGTTAGGGTTAGTTTTAGGGTTAGGGCAGGGTTTAGGGTACGGGTTAGGATTACGGTACGTGTTAGGGTTAGGGTAGGGGTTAGGGTTAGGGTACGCGTTAGGGATAGGGTAGTTATTAAACCTATCCCACTCTCTAGATACCCCTTAGCACGTAAAGCAATATTATTTGGGGGTCCAGCCATGGAGAAGAGTTTAGACACTAGGATAAGATAAGGAACACACCCATTATAAAGAAATCACATTAGGATTCTCTTTTTAACCTGTTCCTTAAAACACTAGTGCTTAGGAAATCTATTGGAGGCAGAAGCAGTCAAGGGTAGCTTAGGGTTAGTGTTAGTGTTAGGGTTAGGGTTAGGGTACGGCTTAGGGTACGGGTTCGGGTACGGCGTAGGGTAGGGGTTAGGGTTAGGGTTAGGGTTAGTTTTAGGGTTAGGGCTCGGTTTAGGGTACGGGTTAGGATTAGGGTATGTGTTAGGTTTAGGGAAGGGGTTAGGGTTAGGGTACGCGTTAGGGTTAGCGTAGTTATTAAAAGTATCCCACTCTCTAGATACTCCTTAGCACGTAAGGGAATATTATTTGGGGGTCCAGCCATGGAGAAGAGTTAAGACAGTAGGATAAGATAAGGAACACACTCATTATAAAGAAATCACATTAGGATTCTCTTTTTAACCTGTTCCTTAAAACACTAGTGCTTAGGAATTCTATTGGAGGCAGAAGCAGTCAAGGGTAGCTTAGGTTTAGGGTTAGGGTTAGGGTTAGGGTTAGGTTTAGGGTTCGGCTTAGGGTACGGGTTCGGGTTCGGCGTACGGTATGGGTTAAGGTTATGGTTAGGGTTAGTTTTAGGGTTAGGGCTCGGTTTAGGATACGGGTTAGGATTAGGGTATGTGTTAGGTTTAGGGAAGGGGTTAGGATTAGGGTACGCATTAGGGTTAGGGTAGTTATTAAACCTATCCCACTCTCTAGATACTCCTTAGCACGTAAAGGAATATTATTTGGGGGTCCAGCCATGGAGAAGAGTTTAGACAGTAGGATAAGATAAGGAACACACCCATTATAAAGAAATCACATTAGGATTCTGTTTTTAACCTGTTCCTTAAAACACTAGTGCTTAGGAAATCTATTGGAGGCAGAAGCAGTCAAGGGTAGCTTAGGGTTAGGGTTAGGGTTAGGGTTAGGTTTAGGGTTCTGCTTAGGTTACGGGTTCGGGTACACGTTCGGTTACGGCGTAGGGTACGGGTTAGGTTTAGGGTTAGGGTTAGTTTTAGGGTTAGGGCTGGGTTTAGGGTACGGGTTAGTATTACGGTACGTGTTAGGGTAGGGGTTAGGGTTAGGGTACGCGTTAGGGATAGGTTAGTTTTTAAACCTATCCCACTCTCTAGATACCCCTTAGCACGTAAAGCAATATCATTTGGGGGTCCAGCCATGGAGAAGAGTTTAGACACTAGGATAAGATAAGGAACACCCCCATTATAAAGAAATCACATTAGGATTCTCTTTTTAACCTGTTCCTTAAAACACTAGTGCTTAGGAGATCTATTGGAGGCAGAAGCAGTCAAGGGTAGCTTAGGGTTAGGGTTAGGGTTAGGGTGCGGCTTAGGGTACGGGTTCGGGTACGGATTCGGTTACGGCGTAGGGTATGTGTTAAGGTTATGGTTAGGGTTAGTTTTAGGGTTAGGGCTCGGTTTAGGGTACGGGTTAGGATTAGGGTACGTGTTAGGCTTAGGGTAGTGGTTAGGGTTAGGGTAGGCGTTAGGGTGAGGTTTGTTATTAAACCTATCCCACCCTGTAGATACCCCTTAGCACGAAAAGGAATATTATTTGGGGGTCCAGCTATGGAGAAGAGTTTAGACACTAGGATAAGATAAGGAACACACCCATTATAAAGAAATCACATTAGGATTCTCTTTTTAAGCTGTTCCTTAAAAACTAGTGTTAGGAAATCTATTGTAGGCAGAAGCAGTCAAAGGTAGCTTAGGGTTAGGGTTAGGGTTAGGGTACGGCTTAGGGTACAGGTTCGGGTACGGCGTAGGGTATGGGTTAGGTTTAGGGTTAGGGTTAGTTTTAGGGTTAGGGCTCGGTTTAGGATACAGGTTTGTATTAGGGTATGTGTTAGGTTTAGGGTAGGGGTTAGGGTTAGGGTACGTGTTAGGGTTAGGGTAGTTAGTAAACCTATCGCACTCTCTAGATACCCCTTATCACGTAAAGGAATATTATTTGGGGGTCCAGCCATGGAGAAGAGTTTAGACACTAGGATAAGATAAGGAACACACCCATTATAAAGAAATCACATTAGGATTCTCTTTTTAACCTGTTTCTTAACACAGTAGTGCTTAGGAAATCTATTGGAGGCAGAAGCAGTCAAGGGTAGCGTAGGGTTAGGGTTAGGGTTAGGGTTAGGGTACGGCTTAGGGTACGGGTTAGGGTTAGGGTTAGGGTTAGTTTTAGGGTTAGGACTCGGTTTAGGGTAAGGGATAGGGTTAGGGTACGTGTTACGGTTAGGGTAGGGGTTAGGGTTAGGGTACGTGTTAGGGTTAGGGTAGTTATTATACCTATCCCACTCTCTAGATACCCCTAAGCAAGTAAAGCAATATTATTTGAGGGTCCTGCCATGGAGAAGAGTTCAGACACTAGGATAAGATAAGGAACACACCCATTATAAAGAAATCACATTAGGATTCTCTTTTTAACCTGTTCCTTAAAACACTAGTGCTTAGGAAATCTATTGGAGGCAGAAGCAGTCAAGGGTAGCTTAGGGTTAGGGTTAGGGTGAGGGTGCGGCTTAGGGTACGGGTTCGGGTACGGATTCGGTTACGGCGTAGGGTATGGGTTAGGGTTATGGTTAGGGTTAGTTTTAGGGTTAGGGCTCGGTTTAGGGTACGGGTTAGGATTAGGGTACGTGTTAGGCTTAGGGTAGTGGTTAGGGTTAGGGTAGACGTTAGGGTTAGGGTTGTTATTAAACCTATCCGAGTCTCTAGATACCCCTTAGCACGTAAAGGAATATTATTTGGGGGTCCAGCTAGGGAGAATAGTTTAGACACTAGGATAAGATAAGGAACACACCCATTATAAAGAAATCACATTAGGATTCTCTTTTTAACCTGTTCCTTTAAACACTACTGCTTAGGAAATCTATTGGAGGCAGAAGCAGTCAAGGGTAGCTTAGGGTTAGTGTTAGTGTTAGGGTTAGGGTTAGGGTACGGCTTAGGGTACGGGTTCGGGTACGGCGTAGGGTAGGGGTTAGGGTTAGGGTTAGGGTTAGTTTTAGGGTTAGGGCTCGGTTTAGGGTACGGGTTAGGATTAGGTTATGTGTTAGGTTTAGGGAAGGGGTTAGGGTTAGGGTACGCGTTAGGTTTAGCGTAGTTATTAAAAGTATCCCACTCTCTAGATACTCCTTAGCACGTAAAGGAATATTATTTGGGGGTCCAGCCATGGAGAAGAGTTTAGACAGTAGGATTAGATAAGGAACACACTCATTATAAAGAAATCACATTAGGATTCTCTTTTTAACCTGTTCCTTAAAACACTAGTGCTTAGGAAATCTATTGGAGGCAGAAGCAGTCAAGGGTAGCTTAGGTTTAGGGTTAGGGTTAGGGTTAGGGTTAGGTTTAGGGTTCGGCTTAGGGTACGGGTTCGGGTACGGCGTACGGTATGGGTTAGGGTTAGGGTTAGGGTTAGTTTTAGGGTTAGGGCTCGGTTTAGGATACGGGTTAGGATTAGGGTATGTGTTAGGTTTAGGGAAGGGGTTAGGATTAGGGTACGCATTAGGGTTAGGGTAGTTATTAAACCTATCCCACTCTCTAGATACTCCTTAGCACGTAAAGGAATATTATTTGGGGGTCCAGCCATGGAGAAGAGTTTAGACAGTAGGATAAGATAAGGAACACACCCATTATAAAGAAATCACATTAGGATTCTCTTTTTAACCTGTTCCTTAAAACACTAGTGCTTAGGAAATCTATTGGAGGTAGAAGCAGTCAAGGGTAGCTTAGGGTTAGGGTTAGGGTTAGGGTTAGGGTTAGGTTTAGGGTTCTGCTTAGGTTACGGGTTCGGGTACGGGTTCGAGTACGGCGTAGGGTACGGGTTATGTTTAGGGTTAGGGTTAGTTTTAGGGTTAGGGCTGGGTTTAGGGTACGGGTTAGTATTACGGTACGTGTTAGGGTAGGGGTTAGGGTTAGGGTACGCGTTAGGGATAGGTTAGTTTTTAAACCTATCCCACTCTCTAGATACCCCTTAGCACGTAAAGCAATATCATTTGGGGGTCCAGCCATGGAGAAGAGTGTAGACAGTAGGATAAGATAAGGAACACCCCCATTATAAAGAAATCACATTAGGATTCTCTTTTTAACCTGTTCCTTAAAACACTAATGCTTAGGAGATCTATTGGAGGCAGAAGCAGTCAAGGGTAGCTTAGGGTTAGGGTTAGGGTTAGGGTGCGGCTTAGGGTACGGGTTCGGGTACAGATTCGGTTACGGCGTAGGGTATGGGTTAGGGTTATGGTTAGGGTTAGTTTTAGGGTTAGGGCTCGGTTTAGGGTACGGGTTAGGATTAGGGTACGTGTTTGGCTTAGGGTAGTGGTTAGGGTTAGGGTAGGCTTTAGGGTGAGGTTTGTTATTAAACCTATCCCACCCTGTAGATACCCCTTAGTACATAAAGGAATATTATTTGGGGGTCCAGCTATGGAGAAGAGTTTAGACACTAGGATAAGATAAGGAACACACCCATTATAAAGAAATCACATTAGGATTCTGTTTTTAACCTGTTCCTTAAAACACTAGTGCTTAGGAAATCTATTGGAGGCAGAAGCAGTCAAGGGTAGCTTAGGCTTAGCGTTAGGGTTAGGGTTAGTTTTAGGGTACGGCTTAGGTTACGGGTTCAGGTACGGGTTCGGGTACGGCGTAGGGTATGGGTTAGGGTTAGGGTTAGGGTTAGTTTTAGGGTTAGGGCAGGGTTTAGGGTACGGGTTAGGATTACGGTACGTGTTAGGGTTAGGGTAGGGGTTAGGGTTAGGGTACGCGTTAGGGATAGGGTAGTTATTAAACCTATCCCACTCTCTAGATACCCCTTAGCACGTAAAGCAATATTATTTGGGGGTCCAGCCATGGAGAAGAGTTTAGACACTAGGATAAGATAAGGAACACACCCATTATAAAGAAATCACATTAGGATTCTCTTTTTAACCTGTTCCTTAAAACACTAGTGCTTAGGAAATCTATTGGAGGCAGAAGCAGTCAAGGGTAGCTTAGGGTTAGTGTTAGTGTTAGGGTTAGGGTTAGGGTACGGCTTAGGGTACGGGTTCGGGTACGGCGTAGGGTAGGGGTTAGGGTTAGGGTTAGGGTTACTTTTAGGGTTAGGGCTCGGTTTAGGGTACGGGTTAGGATTAGGGTATGTGTTAGGTTTAGGGAAGGGGTTAGGGTTAGGGTACGCGTTAGGGTTAGCGTAGTTATTAAAAGTATCCCACTCTCTAGATACTCCTTAGCACGTAAGGGAATATTATTTGGGGGTCCAGCCATGGAGAAGAGTTAAGACAGTAGGATAAGATAAGGAACACACTCATTATAAAGAAATCACATTAGGATTCTCTTTTTAACCTGTTCCTTAAAACACTAGTGCTTAGGAATTCTATTGGAGGCAGAAGCAGTCAAGGGTAGCTTAGGTTTAGGGTTAGGGTTAGGGTTAGGGTTAGGTTTAGGGTTCGGCTTAGGGTACGGGTTCGGGTTCGGCGTACGGTATGGGTTAAGGTTATGGTTAGGGTTAGTTTTAGGGTTAGGGCTCGGTTTAGGATACGGGTTAGGATTAGGGTATGTGTTAGGTTTAGGGAAGGGGTTAGGATTAGGGTACGCATTAGGGTTAGGGTAGTTATTAAACCTATCCCACTCTCTAGATACTCCTTAGCACGTAAAGGAATATTATTTGGGGGTCCAGCCATGGAGAAGAGTTTAGACAGTAGGATAAGATAAGGAACACACCCATTATAAAGAAATCACATTAGGATTCTGTTTTTAACCTGTTCCTTAAAACACTAGTGCTTAGGAAATCTATTGGAGGCAGAAGCAGTCAAGGGTAGCTTAGGGTTAGGGTTAGGGTTAGGGTTAGGTTTAGGGTTCTGCTTAGGTTACGGGTTCGGGTACAAGTTCGGTTACGGCGTAGGGTACGGGTTAGGTTTAGGGTTAGGGTTAGTTTTAGGGTTAGGGCTGGGTTTAGGGTACGGGTTAGTATTACGGTACGTGTTAGGGTAGGGGTTAGGGTTAGGGTACGCGTTAGGGGTAGGTTAGTGTTTAAACCTATCCCACTCTCTAGATACCCCTTAGCACGTAAAGCAATATCATTTGGGGGTCCAGCCATGGAGAAGAGTTTAGACACTAGGATAAGATAAGGAACACCCCCATTATAAAGAAATCACATTAGGATTCTCTTTTTAACCTGTTCCTTAAAACACTAGTGCTTAGGAAATCTATTGGAGGCAGAAGCAGTCAAGGGTAGCTTAGGGTTAGGGTTAGGGTGAGGGTGCGGCTTAGGGTACGGGTTCGGGTACGGATTCGGTTACGGCGTAGGGTATGGGTTAGGGTTATGGTTAGGTTTAGTTTTAGGGTTAGGGCTCGGTTTAGGGTACGGGTTAGGATTAGGGTACGTGTTAGGCTTAGGGTAGGGGTTAGGGTTAGGGTAGACGTTAGGGTTAGGGTTGTTATTAAACCTATCCCAGTCTCTAGATACCCCTTAGCACGTAAAGGAATATTATTTGGGGGTCCAGCTAGGGAGAATAGTTTAGACACTAGGATAAGATAAGGAACACACCCATTATAAAGAAATCACATTAGGATTCTCTTTTTAACCTGTTCCTTTAAACACTACTGCTTAGGAAATCTATTGGAGGCAGAAGCAGTCAAGGGTAGCTTAGGGTTAGTGTTAGTGTTAGGGTTAGGGTTAGGGTACGGCTTAGGGTACGGGTTCGGGTACGGCGTAGGGTAGGGGTTAGGGTTAGGGTTAGGGTTAGTTTTAGGGTTAGGGCTCGGTTTAGGGTACGGGTTAGGATTAGGGTATGTGTTAGGTTTAGGGAAGGGGTTAGGGTTAGGGTACGCGTTAGGGTTAGCGTAGTTATTAAAACTATCCCACTCACTAGATACTCCTTAGCACGTAAAGGAATATTATTTGGGGGTCCAGCCATGGAGAAGAGTTTAGACAGTAGGATAAGATAAGGAACACACTCATTATAAAGAAATCACATTAGGATTCTCTTTTTAACCTGTTCCTTAAAACACTAGTGCTTAGGAAATCTATTGGAGGCAGAAGCAGTCAAGGGTAGCTTAGGGTTAGGGTTAGGGTTAGGGTTAGGGTTAGGTTTAGGGTTCTGCTTAGGTTACGGGTTCGGGTACGGCGTAGGGTACGGGTTAGGTTTAGGGTTAGGGTTAGTTTTAGGGTTAGGGCTGGGTTTAGGGTACGGGTTAGTATTACGGTACGTGTTAGGGTAGGGGTTAGGGTTAGGGTACGCGTTAGGGATAGGTTAGTTTTTAAACCTATCCCACTCTCTAGATACCCCTTAGCACGTAAAGCAATATCATTTGGGGGTCCAGCCATGGAGAAGAGTTTAGACAGTAGGATAAGATAAGGAACACCCCCATTATAAAGAAATCACATTAGGATTCTCTTTTTAACCTGTTCCTTAAAACACTAATGCTTAGGAGATCTATTGGAGGCAGAAGCAGTCAAGGGTAGCTTAGGGTTAGGGTTGGGGTTAGGGTGCGGCTTAGGGTACGGGTTCGGGTACAGATTCGGTTACGGCGTAGGGTATGGGTTAGGGTTATGGTTAGGGTTAGTTTTAGGGTTAGGGCTCGGTTTAGGGTACGGGTTAGGATTAGGGTACGTGTTTGGCTTAGGGTAGTGGTTAGGGTTAGGGTAGGCTTTAGGGTGAGGTTTGTTATTAAACCTATCCCACCCTGTAGATACCCCTTAGTACATAAAGGAATATTATTTGGGGGTCCAGCTATGGAGAAGAGTTTAGACACTAGGATAAGATAAGGAACACACCTATTATAAAGAAATCACATTAGGATTCTCTTTTTAACCTGTTCCTTAAAACACTAGTGCTTAGGAAATCTATTGGAGGCAGAAGCAGTCAAGGGTAGCTTAGGCTTAGCGTTAGGGTTAGGGTTAGGTTTAGGGTACGGCTTAGGTTACGGGTTCAGGTACGGGTTCGGGTACGGCGTAGGGTATGGGTTAGGGTTAGGGTTAGGGTTAGTTTTAGGGTTAGGGCAGGGTTTAGGGTACGGGTTAGGATTACGGTACGTGTTAAGGTTAGGGTAGGGGTTAGGGTTAGGGTACGCGTTAGGGATAGGGTAGTTATTAAACCTATCCCACTCTCTAGATACCCCTTAGCACGTAAAGCAATATTATTTGGGGGTCCAGCCATGGAGAAGAGTTTAGACACTAGGATAAGATAAGGAACACACCCATTATAAAGAAATCACATTAGGATTCTCTTTTTAACCTGTTCCTTAAAACACTAGTGCTTAGGAAATCTATTGGAGGCAGAAGCAGTCAAGGGTAGCTTAGGGTTAGTGTTAGTGTTAGGGTTAGGGTTAGGGTACGGCTTAGGGTACGGGTTCGGGTACGGCGTAGGGTAGGGGTTAGGGTTAGGGTTAGGGTTAGTTTTAGGGTTAGGGCTCGGTTTAGGGTACGGGTTAGGATTAGGGTATGTGTTAGGTTTAGGGAAGGGGTTAGGGTTAGGGTACGCGTTAGGGTTAGCGTAGTTATTAAAAGTATCCCACTCTCTAGATACTCCTTAGCACGTAAAGGAATATTATTTGGGGGTCCAGCCATGGAGAAGAGTTTAGACAGTAGGATAAGATAAGGAACACACTCATTATAAAGAAATCACATTAGGATTCTCTTTTTAACCTGTTCCTTAAAACACTAGTGCTTAGGAATTCTATTGGAGGCAGAAGCAGTCAAGGGTAGCTTAGGTTTAGGGTTAGGGTTAGGGTTAGGGTTAGGTTTAGGGTTCGGCTTAGGGTACGGGTTCGGGTTCGGCGTACGGTATGGGTTAAGGTTATGGTTAGGGTTAGTTTTAGGGTTAGGGCTCGGTTTAGGATACGGGTTAGGATTAGGGTATGTGTTAGGTTTAGGGAAGGGGTTAGGATTAGGGTACGCATTAGGGTTAGGGTAGTTATTAAACCTATCCCACTCTCTAGATACTCCTTAGCACGTAAAGGAATATTATTTGGGGGTCCAGCCATGGAGAAGAGTTTAGACAGTAGGATAAGATAAGGAACACACCCATTATAAAGAAATCACATTAGGATTCTGTTTTTAACCTGTTCCTTAAAACACTAGTGCTTAGGAAATCTATTGGAGGCAGAAGCAGTCAAGGGTAGCTTAGGGTTAGGGTTAGGGTTAGGGTTAGGGTTAGGTTTAGGGTTCTGCTTAGGTTACGGGTTCGGGTACACGTTCGGTTACGGCGTAGGGTACGGGTTAGGTTTAGGGTTAGGGTTAGTTTTAGGGTTAGGGCTGGGTTTAGGGTACGGGTTAGTATTACGGTACGTGTTAGGGTAGGGGTTAGGGTTAGGGTACGCGTTAGGGATAGGTTAGTTTTTAAACCTATCCCACTCTCTAGATACCCCTTAGCACGTAAAGCAATATCATTTGGGGGTCCAGCCATGGAGAAGAGTTTAGACACTAGGATAAGATAAGGAACATCCCCATTATAAAGAAATCACATTAGGATTCTCTTTTTAACCTGTTCCTTAAAACACTAGTGCTTAGGAGATCTATTGGAGGCAGAAGCAGTCAAGGGTAGCTTAGGGTTAGGGTTAGGGTTAGGGTGCGGCTTAGGGTACGGGTTCGGGTACGGATTCGGTTACGGCGTAGGGTATGGGTTAGGGTTATGTTTAGGGTTAGTTTTAGGGTTAGGGCTCGGTTTAGGGTACGGGTTAGGATTAGGGTACGTGTTAGGCTTAGGGTAGTGGTTAGGGTTAGGGTAGGCGTTAGGGTGAGGTTTGTTATTAAACCTATCCCACCCTGTAGATACCCCTTAGCACGTAAAGAATATTATTTGGAGGTCCAGCTATGGAGAAGAGTTTAGACACTAGGATAAGATAAGGAACACACCCATTATAAAGAAATCACATTAGGATTCTCTTTTTAACCTGTTCCTGAAAACACTAGTGCTTAGGATATCTATTGGAGGCAGGAGCAGTCAAGGGTAGCTTAGGGTTAGGGTTAGGGTTAGGGTTAGGGTACGGCTTAGGGTACAGGTTCGGGTACGGCGTAGTGTTTGGGTTAGGGTTAGGGCTCGGTTTAGGGTACGCATTAAGTTTAGGGTATGTGTTAGGTTTAGGGTAGGGGTTAGGGTTAGGGTATGCATTAGGGTTAGGTTAGTTATTAAACCTATCCCACTCTCTAGATACCCCTTAGCACGTAAAGCAATATTATTTGGGGTTCCAGCCATGGAGAAGAGTTAAGATACTAGGATAAGATAAGGAACACGCCCGTTATAAAGAAATCACATTAGGATTCTCTATTTAACCTGTTCCTTAAAACACTAGTGCTTAGGAAATCAATTGGAGGCAGAAGCAGTCAAGGGTAGCTTAGGGTTAGTGTTAGGGTTAGGGTTAGGGTTAGGGTATGGCTTAGGGTACGGGTTCGGGTAGAGCCTAGGTTATGGGTTAGGGTTAGGGTTAGTGTTAGTTTTAGGGTTCGGGCTCGGTTTAGCGTACGGGTTAGGATTTGGGTATGTGTTAGGTTTAGGGTAGGGGTTAGGGTTAGGTTACGCGTTAGGGTTAGGGTAGTTATTAAACCTATTGCACTCTCTAGATACCCCTTAGCTTGTAAAGGATTATTATTTGTGGGTCCAGCCATGGAGAAGGGTTTAGACTCTAGGATAAGATAAGGAACACACCCATTATAAAGAAATCACATTAGGATTCTCTTTTTAAGCTGTTCCTTAAAAACTAGTGTTAGGAAATCTATTGGAGGCAGAAGCAGTCAAGGGTAGCTTAGGGTTAGGGTTAGGGTTAGGGTACGGCTTAGGGTACAGGTTCGGGTATGGCGTAGGGTATGGGTTAGGTTTAGGGTTAGGGTTAGTTTTAGGGTTAGGGCTCGGTTTAGGGTACAGGTTTGTATTAGGGTATGTGTTAGGTTTAGGGTAGGGGTTAGGGTTAGGGTACGTGTTAGTGTTAGGGTAGTTAATAAACCTATCGCACTCTCTAGATACCCCTTATCACGTAAAGGAATATTATTTGGGGGTCCAGCCATGGAGAAGAGTTTAGACACTAGGATAAGATAAGGAACACACCCATTATAAAGAAATCACATTAGGATTCTCTTTTTAACCTGTTTCTTAAAACAGTAGTGCTTAGGAAATCTATTGGAGGCAGAAGCAGTCAAGGGTACCTTAGGGTTAGGGTTAGGGTTAGGGTTAGGGTACGGCTTAGGGTACGGGTTAGGGTTAGGGTTAGGGTTAGTTTTAGGGTTAGGACTCGGTTTAGGGTAAGGGATAGGGTTAGGGTACGTGTTACGGTTAGGGTAGGGGTTAGGGTTAGGGTACGTGTTAGGGTTAGGGTAGTTATTATACCTATCCCACTCTCTAGATACCCCTTAGCAAGTAAAGCAATATTATTTGAGGGTCCTGCCATGGAGAAGAGTTCAGACACTAGGATAAGATAAGGAACACACCCATTATAAAGAAATCACATTAGGATTCTCTTTTTAACCTGTTCCTTAAAACACTAGTGCTTAGGAAATCTATTGGAGGCAGAAGCAGTCAAGGGTAGCTTAGGGTTAGGGTTAGGGTGAGGGTTCGGCTTAGGGTACGGGTTCGGGTACGGATTCGGTTACGGCGTAGGGTATGGGTTAGGGTTATGGTTAGGTTTAGTTTTAGGGTTAGGGCTCGGTTTAGGGTACGGGTTAGGATTAGGGTACGTGTTAGGCTTAGGGTAGGGGTTAGGGTTAGGGTAGACGTTAGGGTTAGGGTTGTTATTAAACCTATCCCAGTCTCTAGATACCCCTTAGCACGTAAAGGAATATTATTTGGGGGTCCAGCTAGGGAGAATAGTTTAGACACTAGGATAAGATAAGGAACACACCCATTATAAAGAAATCACATTAGGATTCTCTTTTTAACCTGTTCCTTTAAACACTACTGCTTAGGAAATCTATTGGAGGCAGAAGCAGTCAAGGGTAGCTTAGGGTTAGTGTTAGTGTTAGGGTTAGGGTTAGGGTACGGCTTAGGGTACGGGTTCGGGTACGGCGTAGGGTAGGGGTTAGGGTTAGGGTTAGGGTTAGTTTTAGGGTTAGGGCTCGGTTTAGGGTACGGGTTAGGATTAGGGTATGTGTTAGGTTTAGGGAAGGGGTTAGGGTTAGGGTACGCGTTAGGGTTAGCGTAGTTATTAAAACTATCCCACTCCCTAGATACTCCTTAGCACGTAAAGGAATATTATTTGGGGGTCCAGCCATGGAGAAGAGTTTAGACAGTAGGATAAGATAAGGAACACACTCATTATAAAGAAATCACATTAGGATTCTCTTTTTAACCTGTTCCTTAAAACACTAGTGCTTAGGAAATCTATTGGAGGCAGAAGCAGTCAAGGGTAGCTTAGGTTTAGGGTTAGGGTTAGGGTTAGGGTTAGGTTTAGGGTTCTGCTTAGGTTACGGGTTCGGGTACGGGTTCGAGTACGGCGTAGGGTACGGGTTAGGTTTAGGGTTAGGGTTAGTTTTAGGGTTAGGGCTTGGTTTAGGGTACAGGTTAGTATTACGGTACGTGTTAGGGTAGGGGTTAGGGTTAGGGTACGCGTTAGGGATAGGTTAGTTTTTAAACCTATCCCACTCTCTAGATACCCCTTAGCACGTAAAGCAATATCATTTGGGGGTCCAGCCATGGAGAAGAGTTTAGACACTAGGATAAGATAAGGAACACCCCCATTATAAAGAAATCACATTAGGGTTTTCTTTTTAACCTGTTCCTTAAAACACTAGTGCTTAGGAGATCTATTGGAAGCAGAAGCAGTCAAGGGTAGCTTAGGGTTAGGGTTAGGGTTAGGGTGCGGCTTAGGGTACGGGTTCGGGTACGGATTCGGTTACGGCGTAGGGTATGGGTTAGGGTAATGTTTAGGGTTAGTTTTAGGGTTAGGACTCGGTTTAGGGTACGGGTTAGGATTAGGGTACGTGTTAGGCTTAGGGTAGTGGTTAGGGTTAGGGTAGGCGTTAGGGTGAGGTTTGTTATTAAACCTATCCCACCCTGTAGATACCCCTTAGCACGTAAAGGAATATTATTTGGGGGACCAGCTATGGAGAAGAGTTTAGACACTAGGATAAGATAAGGAACACACCCATTATAAAGAAATCACATTAGGATTCTCTTTTTAACCTGTTCCTTAAAACACTAGTGCTTAGGAAATCTATTGGAGGCAGAAGCAGTCAAGGGTAGCTTAGGGTTAGCGTTAGGCTTAGGGTTAGGGTTAGGGTTAGGATTAGGGTACGGCTTAGGTTACGGGTTCAGGTACGGGTTCGGGTACGGCGTAGGGTATGGGTTAGGGTTAGGGTTAGTTTTAGGGTTAGGGCAGGGTTTAGGGTACGGGTTAGGATTACGGTACGTGTTAGGGTTAGGGTAGGGGTTAGGGTTAGTGTATGCGTTAGGGATAGGGTAGTTATTAAACCTATCCCACTCTCTAGATACCCCTTAGCACGTAAAGCAATATTATTTGGGGGTCCAGCCATGGAGAAGAGTTTAGACACTAGGATAAGATAAGGAACACACCCATTATAAAGAAATCACATTAGGATTCTCTTTTTAACCTGTTCCTTAAAACACTAGTGCTTAGGAAATCTATTGGAGGCAGAAGCAGTCAAGGGTAGCTTAGGGTTAGTGTTAGTGTTAGGGTTAGGGTTAGGGTACGGCTAAGGGTACGGGTTCGGGTACGGCGTAGGGTAGGGGTTAGGGTTAGGGTTAGTGTTAGTTTTAGGGTTAGGGCTCGGTTTAGGGTACGGGTTAGGATTAGGGTATGTGTTAGATTTAGGGAAGGGGTTAGGGTTAGGGTACGCGTTAGGGTTAGCGTAGTTATTAAAACTATCCCACTCTCTAGATACTCCTTAGCACGTAAAGGAATATTATTTGGGGGTCCAGCCATGGAGAAGAGTTTAGACAGTAGGATAAGATAAGGAACACACTCATTATAAAGAAATCACATTAGGATTCTCTTTTTAACCTGTTCCTTAAAACACTAGTGCTTAGGAATTCTATTGGAGGCAGAAGCAGTCAAGGGTAGCTTAGGTTTAGGGTTAGGGTTAGGGTTAGGGTAGGTTTAGGGTTCGGCTTAGGGTACGGGTTCGGGTATGGCGTACGGTATGGGTTAGGGTTAGGGTTAGGGTTAGTTTTAGGGTTAGGGCTCGGTTTAGGATACGGGTTAGGATTAGGGTATGTGTTAGGTTTAGGGAAGGGGTTAGGATTAGGGTACGCATTAGGGTTAGGGTAGTTATTAAACCTATCCCACTCTCTAGATACTCCTTAGCACGTAAAGGAATATTATTTGGGGGTCCAGCCATGGAGAATAGTTTAGACTGTAGGATAAGATAAGGAACACACCCATTATAAAGAAATCACATTAGGATGCTCTTTTTAACCTGTTCCTTAAAACACTAGTGCTTAGGAAATCTATTGGAGGCAGAAGCAGTCAAGGGTAGCTTAGGGTTAGGGTTAGGGTTAGGGTTAGGGTTAGGTTTAGGGTTCTGCTTAGGTTACGGTTTCGGGTACGGGTTCGGGTACGGCGTAGGGTACGGGTTAGGTTTAGGGTTAGGGTTAGTTTTAGGGTTAGGGCTGGGTTTAGGGTACAGGTTTGTATTACAGTACGTGTTAGGGTAGGGGTTAGGGTTAGGGTACGCGTTAGGGATAGGTTAGTTTTTAAACCTATCCCACTCTCTAGATACCCCTTAGCACGTAAAGCAATATCATTTGGGGGTCCAGACATGGAGAAGAGTTTAGACACTAGGATAAGATATGGAACACCCCCATTATAAAGAAATCACATTAGGATTCTCTTTTTAACCTGTTCCTTAAAACACTAGTGCTTAGGAGATCTATTGGAGGCAGAAGCAGTCAAGGGTAGCTTAGGGTTAGGGTTAGGGTTAGGGTTAGGGTTAGGGTGCGGCTTAGGGTACGGGTTCGGGTACGGATTCGGTTACGGCGTAGGGTATGGGTTAGGGTTATGGTTAGGGTTAGTTTTAGGGTTAGGGCTCGGTTTAGGGTACGGGTTAGGATTAGGGTACGTGTTAGGCTTAGGGTAGTGGTTAGGGTTAGGGTAGGCGTTAGGGTGAGGTTTGTTATTAAACCTATCCCACCCTGTAGATGCCCCTTAGCACGTAAAGGAATATTATTTGGGGGTCCAGCTATGGAGAAGAGTTTAGACACTAGGATAAGATAAGGAACACACCCATTATAAAGAAATCACATTAGGATTCTCTTTTTAACCTGTTCCTTAAAACACTAGTGCTTAGGAAATCTATTGGAGGCAGGAGCAGTCAAGGGTAGCTTAGGGTTAGGGTTAGGGTACGGCTTAGGGTACAGGTTCGGGTACGGCGTAGTGTTTGGGTTAGGGTTAGGGCTCGGTTTAGGGTACGCATTAAGTTTAGGGTATGTGTTAGGTTTAGGGTAGGGGTTAGGGTTAGGGTATGCGTTAGGGTTAGGTAAGTTATTAAACCTATCCCACTCTCTAGATACCCCTTAGCACGTAAAGCAATATTATTTGGGGTTCTAGCCATGGAGAAGAGTTAAGATACTAGGATAAGATAAGGAACACGCCCGTTATAAAGAAATCACATCAGGATTCTCTATTTAACCTGTTCCTTAAAACACTAGTGCTTAGGAAATCTATTGGAGGCAGAAGCAGTCAAGGGTAGCTTAGGGTTAGTGTTAGGGTTAGGGTTAGGGTTAGGGTATGGTTTAGGGTACGGGTTCGGGTAGAGCCTAGGTTATGGGTTAGGGTTAGGGTTAGTGTTAGTTTTAGGGTTCGGGCTCGGTTTAGCGTACGGGTTAGGATTTGGGTATGTGTTAGGTTTAGGGTAGGGGTTAGGGTTAGGTTACGCGTTAGGGTTAGGGTAGTTATTAAACCTATTGCACTCTCTAGATACCCCTTAGCTTGTAAAGGATTATTATTTGTGGGTCCAGCCATGGAGAAGGGTTTAGACTCTAGGATAAGATAAGGAACACACCCATTATAAAGAAATCACATTAGGATTCTCTTTTTAAGCTGTTCCTTAAAAACTAGTGTTAGGAAATCTATTGGAGGCAGAAGCAGTCAAGGGTAGCTTAGGGTTAGGGTTAGGGTTAGGGTACGGCTTAGGGTACAGGTTCGGGTACGGCGTAGGGTATGGGTTAGGTGTAGGGTTAGGGTTAGTTTTAGGGTTAGGGCTCGGTTTAGGTACAGGTTTGTATTAGGGTATGTGTTAGGTTTAAGGTAGGGGTTAGGGTTAGGGTACGTGTTAGGGTTAGGGTAGTTAATAAACCTATCGCACTCTCTAGATACCCCTTATCACGTAAAGGAATATTATTTGGGGGTCCAGCCATGGAGAAGAGTTTAGACAGTAGGATAAGATAAGGAAAACACTCATTATAAAGAAATCACATTAGGATTCTCTTTTTAACCTGTTCCTTAAAACACTAATGCTTAGGAGATCTATTGGAGGCAGAAGCAGTCAAGGGTAGCTTAGGGTTAGGGTTGGGGTTAGGGTGCGGCTTAGGGTACGGGTTCGGGTACAGATTCTGTTACGGCGTAGGGTATGGGTTAGGGTTATGGTTAGTGTTAGTTTTAGGGTTAGGGCTCGGTTTAGGGTACGGGTTAGGATTAGGGTACGTGTTAGGCTTAGGGTAGGGGTTAGGGTTAGGGTAGACGTTAGGGTTAGGGTTGTTATTAAACCTATCCCAGTCTCTAGATACCCCTTAGCACGTAAAGGAATATTATTTGGGGGTCCAGCTAGGGAGAATTGTTTAGACACTAGGATAAGATAAGGAACACACCCATTATAAGGAAATCACATTAGGATTCTCTTTTTAACCTGTTCCTTTAAACACTACTGCTTAGGAAATCTATTGGAGGCAGAAGCAGTCAAGGGTAGCTTAGGGTTAGTGTTAGTGTTAGGGTTAGGGTTAGGGTACGGCTTAGGGTACAGGTTCGGGTACGGCGTAGGGTAGGGGTTAGGGTTAGGGTTAGGGTTAGTTTTAGGGTTAGGGCTCGGTTTAGGGTACAGGTTTGTATTAGGGTATGTGTTAGGTTTAGGGTAGGGGTTAGGGTTAGGGTACGTGTTAGGGTTAGGGTAGTTAATAAAACTATCGCACTCTCTAGATACCCCTTATCACGTAAAGGAATATTATTTGGGGGTCCAGCCATGGAGAAGAGTTTAGACACTAGGATAAATAAGGAACACACCCATTATAAAGAAATCACATTAGGATTCTCTTTTTAACCTGTTTCTTAAAACAGTAGTGCTTAGGAAATCTACTGGAGGCAGAAGCAGTCAAGGGTAGCTTAGGGTTAGGGTTAGGGTTAGGGTTAGGGTACGGCTTAGGGTACGGGTTAGGGTTAGTTTTAGGGTTAGGACTCGGTTTAGGGTAAGGGATAGGGTTAGGGTACGTGTTACGGTTAGGGTAGGGGTTTGGGTTAGGGTACGTGTTAGGGTTAGGGTAGTTATTATACCTATCCCACTCTCTAGATACCCCTTAGCAAGTAAAGCAAAATTATTTGAGGTTCCTGCCATGGAGAAGAGTTCAGACACTAGGATAAGATAAGGAACACACCCATTATAAAGAAATCACATTAGGATTCTCTTTTTAAGCTGTTCCTTAAAAACTAGTGTTAGGAAATCTATTGGAGGCAGAAGCAGTCAAGGGTAGCTTAGGGGTAGTGTTAGTGTTAGGGTTAGGGTTAGGGTACGGCTTAGGGTACAGGTTCGGGTACGGCGTAGGGTAGGGGTTAGGGTTAGGGTTAGGGTTAGTTTTAGGGTTCGGGCTCGGTTTAGCGTACGGGTTAGGATTTGGGTATGTGTTAGGTTTAGGGTAGGGGTTAGGGTTAGGTTACGCGTTAGGGTTAGGGTAGTTATTAAACCTATTGCACTCTCTAGATACCCCTTAGCTTGTAAAGGATTATTATTTGTGGGTCCAGCCATGGAGAAGGGTTTAGACTCTAGGATAAGATAAGGAACACACCCATTATAAAGAAATCACATTAGGATTCTCTTTTTAACCTGTTCCTTAAAACACTAGTGCTTAGGAAATCTATTGGAGGCAGAAGCAGTCAAGGGTAGCTTAGGGTTAGGGTTAGGGTGAGGGTGCGGCTTAGGGTACGGGTTCGGGTACGGATTCGGTTACGGCGTAGGGTATGGGTTAGGGTTATGGTTAGGTTTAGTTTTAGGGTTAGGGCTCGGTTTAGGGTACGGGTTAGGATTACGGTACGTGTTAGGGTTAGGGTAGGGGTTAGGGTTAGGGTACGCGTTAGGGATAGGGTAGTTATTAAACCTATCCCACTCTCTAGATACCCCTTAGCACGTAAAGCAATATTATTTGGGGGTCCAGCCATGGAGAAGAGTTTAGACACTAGGATAAGATAAGGAACACACCCATTATAAAGAAATCACATTAGGATTCTCTTTTTAACCTGTTCCTTAAAACACTAGTGCTTAGGAAATCTATTGGAGGCAGAAGCAGTCAAGGGTAGCTTAGGGTTAGTGTTAGTGTTAGGAATAGGGTTAGGGTACGGCTAAGGGTACGGGTTCGGGTACGGCGTAGGGTAGGGGTTAGGGTTAGGGTTAGTGTTAGTTTTAGGGTTAGGGCTCGGTTTAGGGTACGGGTTAGGATTAGGGTATGTGTTAGATTTAGGGAAGGGGTTAGGGTTAGGGCACGCGTTAGGGTTAGCGTAGTTATTAAAACTATCCCACTCTCTAGATACTCCTTAGCACGTAAAGGAATATTATTTGGGGGTCCAGCCATGGAGAAGAGTTTAGACAGTAGGATAAGATAAGGAACACACTCATTATAAAGAAATCACATTAGGATTCTCTTTTTAACCTGTTCCTTAAAAAACTAGTGCTTAGGAATTCTATTGGAGGCAGAAGCAGTCAAGGGTAGCTTAGGTTTAGGGTTAGGGTTAGGGTTAGGGTTAGGTTTACGGTTCGGCTTAGGGTACGGGTTCGGGTATGGCGTACGGTATGGGTTAGGGTTAGGGTTAGGGTTAGTTTTAGGGTTAGGGCTCGGTTTAGGATACGGATTAGGATTAGGGTATGTGTTAGTTTTAGGGAAGGGGTTAGGATTAGGGTACGCATTAGGGTTAGGGTAGTTATTAAACCTATCCCACTCTCTAGATACTCCTTAGCACGTAAAGGAATATTATTTGGGGGTCCAGCCATGGAGAATAGTTTAGACTGTAGGATAAGATAAGGAACACACCCATTATAAAGAAATCACATTAGGATTCTCTTTTTAACCTGTTCCTTAAAACACTAGTGCTTAGGAAATCTATTGGAGGCAGAAGCAGTCAAGGGTAGCTTAGGGTTAGGGTTAGGGTTAGGGTTAGGGTTAGGTTTAGGGTTCTGCTTAGGTTACGGGTTCGGGTACGGGTTCGGGTACGGCGTAGGGTACGGGTTAGGTTTAGGGTTAGGGTTAGTTTTAGGGTTAGGGCTGGGTTTAGGGTACAGGTTTGTATTACAGTACGTGTTAGGGTAGGGGTTAGGGTTAGGGTACGCGTTAGGGATAGGTTAGTTTTTAAACCTATCCCACTCTCTAGATACCCCTTAGCACGTAAAGCAATATCATTTGGGGGTCCAGCCATGGAGAAGAGTTTAGACACTAGGATAAGATATGGAACACCCCCATTATAAAGAAATCACATTAGGATTCTCTTTTTAACCTGTTCCTTAAAACACTAGTGCTTAGAAGATCTATTGGAGGCAGAAGCAGTCAAGGGTAGCTTAGGGTTAGGGTTAGGGTTAGGGTGCGGCTTAGGGTACGGGTTCGGGTACGGATTCGGTTACGGCGTAGGGTATGGGTTAGGGTTATGGTTAGGGTTAGTTTTAGGGTTAGGGCTCGGTTTAGGGTACGGGTTAGGATTAGGGTACGTGTTAGGCTTAGGGTAGTGGTTAGGGTTAGGGTAGGCGTTAGGGTGAGGTTTGTTATTAAACCTATCCCACCCTGTAGATACCCCTTAGCACGTAAAGGAATATTATTTGGGGGTCCAGCTATGGAGAAGAGTTTAGACACTAGGATAAGATAAGGAACACACCCATTATAAAGAAATCACATTAGGATTCTCTTTTTAACCTGTTCCTTAAAACACTAGTGCTTAGGAAATCTATTGGAGGCAGGAGCAGTCAAGGGTAGCTTAGGGTTAGGGTTAGGGTACGGCTTAGGGTACAGGTTCGGGTACGGCGTAGTGTTTGGGTTAGGGTTAGGGCTCGGTTTAGGGTACGCATTAAGTTTAGGGTATGTGTTAGGTTTAGGGTAGGGGTTAGGGTTAGGGTATGCATTAGGGTTAGGTTAGTTATTAAACCTATCCCACTCTCTAGATACCCCTTAGCACGTAAAGCAATATTATTTGGGGTTCTAGCCATGGAGAAAAGTTAAGATACTAGGATAAGATAAGGAACACGCCCGTTATAAAGAAATCACATCAGGATTCTCTATTTAACCTGTTCCTTAAAACACTAGTGCTTAGGAAATCTATTGGAGGCAGAAGCAGTCAAGGGTAGCTTAGGGTTAGTGTTAGGGTTAGGGTTAGGGTTAGGGTATGGTTTAGGGTACGGGTTCGGGTAGAGCCTAGGTTATGGGTTAGGGTTAGGGTTAGTGTTAGTTTTAGGGTTCGGGCTCGGTTTAGCGTACGGGTTAGGATTTGGGTATGTGTTAGGTTTAGGGTAGGGGTTAGGGTTAGGTTACGCGTTAGGGTTAGGGTAGTTATTAAACCTATTGCACTCTCTAGATACCCCTTAGCTTGTAAAGGATTATTATTTGTGGGTCCAGCCATGGAGAAGGGTTTAGACTCTAGGATAAGATAAGGAACACACCCATTATAAAGAAATCACATTAGGATTCTCTTTTTAAGCTGTTCCTTAAAAACTAGTGTTAGGAAATCTATTGGAGGCAGAAGCAGTCAAGGGTAGCTTAGGGTTAGGGTTAGGGTTAGGGTACGGCTTAGGGTACAGGTTCGGGTACGGCGTAGGGTATGGGTTAGGTGTAGGGTTAGGGTTAGTTTTAGGGTTAGGGCTCGGTTTAGGTACAGGTTTGTATTAGGGTATGTGTTAGGTTTAAGGTAGGGGTTAGGGTTAGGGTACGTGTTAGGGTTAGGGTAGTTAATAAACCTATCGCACTCTCTAGATACCCCTTATCACGTAAAGGAATATTATTTGGGGGTCCAGCCATGGAGAAGAGTTTAGACACAAGGATAAGATAAGGAACACACCCATTATAAAGAAATCACATTAGGATTCTCTTTTTAACCTGTTTCTTAAAACAGTAGTTCTTAGGAAATCTACTGGAGGCAGAAGCAGTCAAGGGTAGCTTAGGGTTAGGTTTAGGGTTAGGGTTAGGGTACGGCTTAGGGTACGGGTTAGGGTTAGGGTTAGGGTTAGGACTCGGTTTAGGGTAAGGGATAGGGTTAGGGTACGTGTTACGGTTAGGGTAGGGGTTTGGGTTAGGGTACGTGTTAGGGTTAGGGTAGTTATTATACCTATCCCACTCTCTAGATACCCCTTAGCAAGTAAAGCAATATTATTTGAGGTTCCTGCCATGGAGAAGAGTTCAGACACTAGGATAAGATAAGGAACACACCCATTATAAAGAAATCACATTAGGATTCTCTTTTTAAGCTGTTCCTTAAAAACTAGTGTTAGGAAATCTATTGGAGGCAGAAGCTGTCAAGGGTAGCTTAGGGTTAGTGTTAGTGTTAGGGTTAGGGTTAGGGTACGGCATAGGGTACAGGTTCGGGTACGGCGTAGGGTAGGGGTTAGGGTTAGGGTTAGGGTTAGTTTTAGGGTTCGGGCTCGGTTTAGCGTACGGGTTAGGATTTGGGTATGTGTTAGGTTTAGGGTAGGGGTTAGGGTTAGGTTACGCGTTAGGGTTAGGGTAGTTATTAAACCTATTGCACTCTCTAGATACCCCTTAGCTTGTAAAGGATTATTATTTGTGGGTCCAGCCATGGAGAAGGGTTTAGACTCTAGGATAAGATAAGGAACACACCCATTATAAAGAAATCACATTAGGATTCTCTTTTTAACCTGTTCCTTAAAACACTAGTGCTTAGGAAATCTATTGGAGGCAGAAGCAGTCAAGGGTAGCTTAGGGTTAGGGTTAGGGTGAGGGTGCGGCTTAGGGTACGGGTTCGGGTACGGATTCGGTTACGGCGTAGGGTATGGGTTAGGGTTATGGTTAGGTTTAGTTTTAGGGTTAGGGCTCGGTTTAGGGTACGGGTTAGGATTAGGGTACGTGTTAGGATTAGGGTAGGGGTTAGGGTTAGGGTAGACGTTAGGGTTAGGGTTGTTATTAAACCTATCCCAGTCTCTAGATACCCCTTAGCACGTAAAGGAATATTATTTGGGGGTCCAGCTAGGGAGAATAGTTTAGACACTAGGATAAGATAAGGAACACACCCATTATAAAGAAATCACATTAGGATTCTCTTTTTAACCTGTTCCTTTAAACACTACTGCTTAGGAAATCTATTGGAGGCAGAAGCAGTCAAGGGTAGCTTAGGGTTAGTGTTAGTGTTAGGGTTAGGGTTAGGGTACGGCTTAGGGTACGGGTTCGGGTACGGCGTAGGGTAGGGGTTAGGGTTAGGGTTAGGGTTAGTTTTAGGGTTAGGGCTCGGTTTAGGGTACGGGTTAGGATTAGGGTATGTGTTAGGTTTAGGGAAGGGGTTAGGGTTAGGGTACGCGTTAGGGTTAGCGTAGTTATTAAAACTATCCCACTCTCTAGATACTCCTTAGCACGTAAAGGAATATTATTTGGGGGTCCAGCCATGGAGAAGAGTTTAGACAGTAGGATAAGATAAGGAACACACTCATTATAAAGAAATCACATTAGGATTCTCTTTTTAAACTGTTCCTTAAAACACTAGTGCTTAGGAAATCTATTGGAGGCAGAAGCAGTCAAGGGTAGCTTAGGTTTAGGGTTAGGGTTAGGGTTAGCGTTAGGTTTAGGGTTCGGCTTAGGGTACGGGTTCGGGTACGGCGTACGGTATGAGTTAGGGTTAGGGTTAGGGTTAGTTTTAGGGTTAGGGCTCGGTTTAGGATACGGGTTAGGATTAGGGTATGTGTTAGGTTTAGGGAAGGGGTTAGGATTAGGGTACGCATTAGGGTTAGGGTAGTTATTAAACCTATCCCACTCTCTAGATACTCCTTAGCACGTAAAGGAATATTATTTGGGGGTCCAGCCATGGAGAAGAGTTTAGACAGTAGGATAAGATAAGGAACACACCCATTATAAAGAAATCACATTAGGATTCTCTTTTTAACCTGTTCCTTAAAACACTAGTGCTTAGGAAATCTATTGGAGGCAGAAGCAGTCAAGGGTAGCTTAGGGTTAGGGTTAGGGTTAGGGTTAGGGTTAGGTTTAGGGTTCTGCTTAGGTTACGGGTTCGGGTACGGGTTCGGGTACGGCGTAGGGTACGGGTTAGGTTTAGGGTTAGGGTTAGTTTTAGGGTTAGGGCTGGGTTTAGGGTACAGGTTAGTATTATAGTACGTGTTAGGGTAGGGGTTAGGGTTAGGGTACGCGTTAGGGATAGGTTAGTTTTTAAACCTATCCCACTCTCTAGATACCCCTTAGCACGTAAAGCAATATCATTTGGGGGTCCAGCCATGGAGAAGAGTTTAGACACTAGGATAAGATAAGGAACACCCCCATTATAAAGAAATCACATTAGGATTCTCTTTTTAACCTGTTCCTTAAAACACTAGTGCTTAGGAGATCTATTGGAGGCAGAAGCAGTCAAGGGTAGCTTAGGGTTAGGGTTAGGGTTAGGGTGCGGCTTAGGGTACGGGTTCGCGTACGGATTCGGTTACGGCGTAGGGTATGGGTTAGGGTTATGGTTAGGTTTAGTTTTAGTGTTAGGGCTCAGTTTAGGGTACGGGTTAGGATTAGGGTACGTGTTAGGCTTAGGGTAGTGGTTAGGGTTAGGGTAGGCGTTAGGGTGAGGTTTGTTATTAAACCTATCCCACCCTGTAGATACCCCTTAGCACGTAAAGGAATATTATTTGGGGGTCCAGCTATGGAGAAGTGTTTAGACACTAGGATAAGATAAGGAACACACCCATTATAAAGAAATCACATTATGATTCTCTTTTTAACCTGTTCCTTAAAACACTAGTGCTTAGGAAATCTATTGGAGGCAGAAGCAGTCAAGGGTAGCTTAGGGTTAGGGTTAGGGTTAGGGTACTGCTTAGGGTACGGGCTCGGGTACGGCGTAGGGTATGGGTTAGGGTTAGTGTTAGGGTTAGATTCAGGGTTAGGGCTCGGTTTAGGTTACGGGTTAGGATTAGGTTACGTGTTAGGGTTAGGGTAGGGGTTAAGGTTAGGGTACGCGTTAGGGTTAGGTTAGTTATTAAACCTATCCCACTCTCTAGATACCCCTTAACACTTAAAGGAATATTATTTGGGGGTCCAGCCATGGAGAAGAGTTTAGACACTAGGATAAGATAAGGAACACACCCATTATAAAGAAATCACATTAGGATTCTCTTTTTAACCTGTTCCTTAGAACACTACGGATTAGGAAATCTATTGGAGGCAGAAGCAGTCAAGGGTAGCTGAGGCTTAGGTTTAGGGTTTGGGTTAGGGTTAGGGTACGGCTTAGAGTACGGTTTCGGGTAGGTGTTCGGTACAGCGTAGGTTATGGGTTAGGGTTAGGAATAGGGTTAGTGTTAGGGTTAGGGCTCGGTATAGGGTACGGTTTAGGATTAGTTTACATGTTAGGGTTAGGGTACGCATTAGGGGTAGGGTAGTTACTAAACCTATCCCACACACTAGATACTCCTTAGCACGTAAAGGAATATTTTTTGGGGGTCCAGCCTTAGAGAAGAGTTTAGACACTGGGATATGATAAGGAACACACTCATTATAAGGAAATCACATTAGGATTCTCTTTTTAAACTGTTCCTTAAAACACTAGAGTTAGGAAATCTATTGCAGGCAGAAGCAGTCAAGGGTAGCTTAGGCTTAGGGTTAGGGTTAGGGTACGGCTTAGGGTATGGGTTCGGTTACGGGTTCGGGTACGGCGCACGGTATGTGTTAGGGTTAGGGTTATGGTTAGTTTTAGGGTTAGGGCTCGGTTTAGGGTACGGGTTAGGATTTGTGTACGTGTTAGGGTTAAGGTAGGGATTAGGGTTAGGGTACGCGTTAGGGTTAGGGTAGTTATTAAAACTATCCCACTCTCTAGATAACCCTTAGTACGTAAAGAAATAGTATTTGGGGGTCCAGCCATGGAGAAGAGTTTAGACACTAGGATAAGATAAGGAACACACCCATTATAAAGAAATCACATTAGGATTCTCTTTCTAACCTGATCCTTAAAACACTAGTGCTTAGGAAATCTATTGGAGGCAGAAGCAGTCAAGGGTAGCTTAGGCTTAGGGTTAGGGTTAGGGTACGGCTTAGGGTATGGGTTCGGTTACGGATTCGGGTACGGCCCAGTGTATGGGTTTGGATTAGGGTTAGGGTTAGTTTCAGGGTTAGGGCTCGGTTTAGGGTACTGGTTAGGATTAGGGTACGTTGTAGGGTTCGGGTAGGGGTTAGGGTTAGGGTACGCGTTAGGGTTAGGGTAGTTATTAAACCTATCGCACTCTCTAGATACCCCTTAGCACGTAAAGGAATATTATTTGGGGGTCCAGCCATGGAGAAGAGTTTAGACTCTAGGATAAGATAAGGAACACACACATGATAAAAAAATCACATTAGGATTATCTTTTTAAACTGTTCCTTAAAACACTAGTGCTTAGGAAATCTATTGGAGGCAGAAGCAGTCAAGGTTAGCTTAGGGTTAGGGTTAGTGTTAGGGTTAGGGCTTGTTTTAGGGTACGGTTTAGGATTAGTTTACGTGTTAGTGTTAGGGTACGCATTAGGGGTAGGGTAGTTACTAAACCTATCCCACTCACTAGATACCCCTTAGCGTAAAGTAATATTTTTTTGGGGTCCAGCCATGGAGAAGAGTTTAGACACTAGGATATGATAAGGAACACACCCATTATAAAGAAATCACATTAGGATTCTCTTTTTAACCTGTTCCTTAAAACAATAGTGCTTAGGAAATCTATTGGAGGCAGAAGCAGTCAAGGGTAGCTTAGGGTTAGGCTAGGGTTAGTGTTAGGGTATGGCTTAGGGTACGGGTTGGGGTACGGCGTAGGGTATGGGTTAGGGTTAGGGTTAGGTTTAGTTTTAGGGTCAGGGCTCGGTTTAGGTTATGGGTTTGGATTAGGGTACATGTTAGGGTTAGAGTAGGGGTTATGGTTAGGGTACGTGTTAGGGTTAGGTTAGTTATTAAACCTATCCCACTCTCTAGATACCCCTTAGCACGTAATGGAATATTATTTGGGTGTCCAGCCATGGAGAAGTGTTTAGACACTAGGATAAGATAAGGAACACACCCATTATAAAGAAATCACATTAGGATTCTCTTTTTAACCTGTTCCTTAAAACACTAGTGCTTAGGAAATCTATTGGTGGCAGAAGCAGTCAAGGGTAGCTTAGGCTTAGGGTTAGGGTTAGGGTACGGCTTAGGGTATGGGTTCGGTTACGGGTTCGGGTACGGCGCAGGGTATGGGTTAGGGTTAGGGTTAGGGTTACTTTTAGGGTTAGGGCTCGGTTTTGGTTACGGGTTAGGATTAGGGTACGTGTTAGGGTTAGGGTAGGGGTTAGGGTTAGGGTACGCGTTAGGGTTAGGGTAGTTATTAAACCTATCCCACTCTCTAGATAACCCTTAGCATGTAAAGGAATATTATTTGGGGGTCCAGCCATGGAGAAGAGTTTAGACACTAGGATATGATAAGGAACACACCCATTATAAAGAAATCACATTAGGATTCTCTTTTTAACCTGTTCCTTAAAACAGTAGTGCTTAGGAAATCTATTGGAGGCAGAAGCAGTCAAGGATAGCTTAGGGTTAGGGTTAGGGTTAGGGTTAGGTTTAGGGTATGGCTTAGAGTACGGATTCAGGTTAGGTTTAGGGTATGGCTTAGAGTACGGATTCAGGTAGGGGTTCGGATACGGCGTAGGGTATGGGTTAGGGTTAGAGTTAGGGTTAGTGTTAGGGTTAGGGCTCGGTTTAGGTTACGGTTTAGGATTAGGTTACGTGTTAGGGTTAGGGTACGCGTTAGGGGTAGGGTAGTGACTAAACCTATCCCACTCTCTAGATACCCCTTAGCACGTAAAGGAATATTTTTTGGAGGTCCAGCCATGGAGAAGAGTTTAGACACTAGGATATGATAAGGAACACCCCCATTATAAAGAAATCACATTAGGATTCTCTTTTTAATCTGTTCCTTAAAACACTAGTGCTTAGGAAATCTATTGGAGGCAGAAGCAGTGAAGGGTAGCTTAGGGTTAGGGTTAGGGTTAGGGTACGGCTTAGAGTACGGGTTCGGTTACGGGTTCAGGTACTGCGTAGGGTATGGTTTAGGGTTAGGGTTAGGGTTAGTTTTAGGGTTAGGGCTCAGTTTAGGCTACGGTTAGGATTAGGGTACGTTTTGGGGTTAGGGTTAGGGTGTGCGTTAGGGTTAGGGTATTTATTAAACCTATCCCACTCTCTAGATACCCCTTACCACGTAAAAGAATATTATTTGGGGGTCCAGCCATGGAGAAGAGTTTAGACACTAGAATAAAATAAGGAACACACCCATTATAAAGAAATCACATTAGGATTCTCTTTTTAACCTGTTCCTTAAAACACCAGTGCTTAGGAAATCTATTGGAGGCAGAAGCAGTCAAGGGTAGCTTAGGGTTAGGGTTAGAGTTAGGGTAAGGGTATGGCTTAGGGTACGGGTTCGCGTACGGGTTCGGGTACGGCGAAGGGTATGGGTTAGGGTTAGGTTTAGGGTTAGTTTTAGGGTTAGGGCTCGGTTTAGGATACGGGTTAGGATTAGGGTACGTGTTAGGGTTAGGGTAGGGGTTAGGGTTAGGATACGCGTTAGGGTTAGGGTAGTTATTAAACCTATCCCACTTTCTAGATACCCCTTAGCACATAAAGGAATATTATTTGGGGGTCCAGCCATGGAGAAGAGTTTAGACACTAGGATAAGATAAGGAACACACCCATTATAAAGAAATCACATTAGGAATCTCTTTTTAACATTTTTCTTAAAACACTAGTGGTTAGGAAATCTATTGGAGGCAGAAGCAGTCAAGGGTAGCTTAGGGTTAGGGTTAGGGATAGGGTTAGGTTACGGCTTAGGGTACAGGTTAGGGTTAGGGTACGGGTTAGCGTTAGGGTTAGGGTACCGTGTAGGGTATGTGTTATGGCATCATTTTCGACGTTAAGCCGCTTTTCATGTGCTTTAAAGGCGATTCGAATCTACCTCCTGAAATCTGTTTCCTGCAATTCTGCCTTGCTTTCAAATCCTCTTCGTTGCCTTCCCTGAATATATTTGGGGATGAGAGTTATCATTTATAACTCTGCAGGTCTGTGAATTGCAGTGCCCCTGAGCTCCATTTTTCAACTCGCTTTTTTGGAAGCTGGCCGCAAAAGCGCAGGATTGCTTCAGGCCCTATTCTGGTTCCGGGGTGCAGGCTGAGCCTGTGGTTAATTCTTCTTCCTGATGGGAAAATAGAGTGACCTGTGTCTGTCCCATCACCTAGAGCTAGTCTCTCATTGGTTGCCCCTCTTCCCGTTCATCCTCAGGACAAATTGCAACCTGTACGGAACAGGAGGTTAAAGGTGCTGATTCTCCAAGTAGGGAGATTGCTAGTAAAGCGGCTGGAATGGCGAACCCGAGCACAAGGAGATGAGAAATGAGGTGCGTTTTAGAAACCTTTCCAGATCAGACGGTGTACCATCTTCTGGGTTTCTCATGCATGTTATCGATGTAGGAAGATGCCCTTGAACCTGGAGATTTGGGATCCATGGGATGGGTACCACGCAGTATTACTTTAAAGTGTCTGCGTTTGCTCACCCAACCTCACCAATCCTCTCAGCCCCAAGAGTGTCCACCCTTATGTCTCATCTAGCTGTGGGTCTAGATATGGTCAATCCAGGTTGCATCACAGCCCCTGATCGAATTGTGTAAGAATTTCTCTCTCTTTCACTGTCTTTGTTTCATGGGTTTTTAAAAGTAATTTATTTTTATAATGGGGTTTAGCTGCTTTTCACTGCTGTGTTTATGCCGCTTTACACCCACTTGACTCACTTCCAGAGAGATATCAATACATAGGTTTTAAGATTCTTACTAGTCAGATATATTCTTGTGCAGTGAATAGGGGGTGTTGAGTCCAGTTCACTGAGCTAGGAATAGGCCTTGTCTATTACATATTGGGTTTATGGAACGGTATCTGAGCTAATTTGAAACCCTTGTTTTATGCATCACCCCACCCCACCCTTCCCGTTAAGCAGCCATAGTGTGTTTTCTAAATATGTGACTCTGTTCTGTTTTGTAATTCCGTTCTACTGTTACTGTTTTTACATTACCTCTATTAGTGATATCTTATGATAAGTGTGTTTTTCTGTGTGACTTATTTCAAGTTGAATCGTTGTACCTAAATCCACTCATCATGCTGCTACTAGCCTTATGATATTGATTTCATGCCCGAGTGATATTCCATTGTACATAAGTACCACAACTTCTTTATCCATTTTTCTCATCCCTGGGATATTTAAGATATACCCAAGTGGAGGTTCTTGTAACCAGAGCAGCCCTAAACTTTGGGGTGCCTGTGTCTTTTTGATTTTAATTTTCCCAATTTATACGCCCATGAGTGGATGTGCCACTTTCTCTCTAGCTGTGTTTTTTAGATGTTTTAGGAAACACCATACCCTTTTCCAGAGTCACCATTGGCAATTTACATCCCGCCCATCAGTGTAACAAGGCTCCCTTTCCTCCCTGGCCTCTCCTACCTTTCTTGTTTTTACACTTTTTTACGAAGGCCCTTTTGACCGATGGGAAGTGAGACTTCTTTGTAGTGCTGAATTGCATTTCCAGCTTGCTTGTTTGGCAAAAAAGGGCCTATGCCTTTTTTCTTGAATTTATTCAGAAAAAAACGCATATGCTCTTTTTGGCCAAGTGCATCGTTGTCGACGTTTGGCCGCTTTTCATGTGCTTTAGGGGCTATTCGAATCTAACTCCTGAAGTTTGTTTCCTGCAATTCTGCCTTGCTTTCCAATCCTGTTCATTGCCTTCCCTCAATATAGTTTTGGACGATAGTTATAATTTATAACTCTGCAGGTTTGTGAATTGCAGTGCCCCTGAGCTCCATTTTTCAACTCGCTTTTTTGGGAGCTTTCCGCAGAACCGCTGGTTTGCTTCTGGCCCTACTCTGGTTCCCGGTGGCAGGCTAAGCCTTTGCTTAATTCTTCTTCCTGTTCGGAAAGTAGAGTGACATGTGCCTGTCCGAACATCTATGGCTTGGCTCTCCTTGTTTCTCCTCCTTCCCCTTCTTCCTTTGGACAAATTCCAAATTTTGTGCAACTGGATGTTGAAGGTTCTGGCATCCTCAAGTGGGGAGATTTTAAGGAAAAAGCCTGGAGGGGTGAACCCAACAACCAGGAAATTAGGAGTTTTGGTGCCTTTTCCAAAATCTTCGTGATCCAACCGTGTTCCATCTTCTGGGTGTCACAGGCATGTTTTAGCTGTAGGAAAGGTCCCGTGTATGTAAGGAGAACACCAGGGATTTTTCCAAATCAGTGTCTCCCCGAACTCCAATCTGGGGAATTTTTAAGCTACTGGTACATGTGTGTTCATTAAGGGACTTGGGCCGTAGGCAGAGTCCGAACTTTAGATGATTGAAGTCTTCAGGTTCAGAAACGCTCACCATCGGCCTCCTTTAGTTTCCATTTTATCTGTAGTTGATAGATGATGTCGATATAAATATCTATTGTTTTTCAGATTATTTCCCCTTAGGGGTCATTACAAAATATTGAGCATAGTTCCCTGTGCTATACAGTAATTCCTTGTTGATGATATATTTTATACATAGCAGTGTGTATATGTTAATCTGAAACTGTTAATTTATCCCTCCTCCCACCTTTCCCCTTTTGTAATAAAAAATATAAGATTTTATACTTCTCAGAAATCTTGGAGCTGAAAGAGAGGTATCATTTTCAATGGAAAATCATTCAAAACAAGGTTGAAACTTCAACCAAGATTATTAGATGTACATCCTTGGAAAGAAATCACTGCATTTCTCTACTGTTGACCTGACAAATAAGACAAACCCCTCCACTGAACTTGCTTATAATAAAGTGATGGAAATATCAAATGGAAGTGTTAGAAACATCTTATTTTACACGAGCCTTATACACTGCTCTATGTTAATTACAGTTTGGCTCACACATCTGTTCATTGAAGTTACAATGTTCTCAAATTCTGTTACTGATCCTGCAGAGTGGGCCCCAACAAGGGTCTCCCTGCCCAGTGTCATTGGAGCCAACAGATCGAGACTGACTTTGGTTCAGAAGCAAAGGAAAACTTTATATTTTGATCAGAGAATGGAGAGGTGAGAGTGTGTGCTCCCCTGCGTGTTGTGGGCCGGGCTGCTGTGTAGAGATCCTGGCAGCGTCAGCGGGAGGGAGGGGGCAGAGCTCTCGAGGGCCGGGTTGGCTGGAGCTCAGGCTCTATGTCGCAGAGTCTGCACGGGGCCCCACGAGCTGAGGTGTCGGCCCAGCCATTTTGCACTAGGAAATCGGGTCTGAAGTGTCGGGTGTGGGACCTCTGCATGTGGAAACCTAGGAGCAAGTGAAATTAGACAAAGCACAAAGGAAAAAATGGTTAGACTTTATTTTATTGCCCAGATTCTATTTTCATCTCCCAGGAATTTTTAATGGGCTTTGCCAGTGACAAAGCCCTCCTCTGCCTTTTGTCCCATTCCTCATTCTTGGGGTGCTGAGGGTGCAGACACCTCTTCTGTAAATGCTTCGTGCTGAGTTGGGTGTCCTCATACCCGGGGCGAGGGGGAGGACTTCTCCCAAGCAGCCTCCAGGTGAGGTTGATTGTCCCCAGGCCTCCTCCCTCACTGCTCGTCTGCCTGAGCACCAGCATTGGAAGTTTTATAGATTCTAATGACCTTTAAGGGTCCAGGAAAGAGATGTGCAGAGACGCTGGGGGCGGGGGGGTGGGCTGTTTTACCCTGCTCCACATTGGTTCGGCCCCCTTAGGCTGACGGTTTCTGCCAGCCTAGATGCTCTGACCAGTAGTCTGCGCTTTCTTCAGTTAGGCCACTGAATTAACGTACAAACAGCACCAGGTGTCAGAGCCCTGCTTGCTCAACTCCCAGACAGTCCAGGGCCGGTGGTGATCCAGGACCATGATGGCCACTCAGTCAACGGCCTTTTGAAGTAGCCAAGAGTACAGCCGGTCTCATTGGCCACCGTCACCGCGGTGTCTGTAGGCTTTTCTATGGTGGCAGCGTTATTTACGGTTCCCCTACCAAGTTTATTAGCTCCGCTCTGGGTGCAGTAAGTCCTGTAAGCAATAGTCTGCTCTTTGGGGGCACACTCTTGTTGTTTTCTGAGAGAAGCTCCAGGTCAAGTGATGGTCACACGAGTCGTCATGGGGGCCCATTGCCCCAGGTTGTCTCTCTGGAGGTTGGGGTTGGAGGGCCTCCTCACTCGAGGTCATTGTGCCCACGGAGCAATCCCTGCAACTTCAGGGCATGGTGGGTGGTTAGGATCACCAAGTGGCGTCCTTTTCCCTTAAGAGGGAGCTGGCCTTGTGGGCTGCTGATTTCCAGGTTTTTAGATACCCCCAGTATCCTGGTCGGATGGGGTGGCTGGCCAATGCCTGGAGAGCATTCTTGCATTGTTCCATTTCAAGTGGTCCCACTTTTTGCACTAATACTCCAAGGGCGATTCGCCTTGGACCAGGAATGTAAAGGTCAAAGGGTTTAGCTAACTTAGGGAGGTCCAGGGAACGGGTCTGAATTGACTGCTCTTTCCATTCTTGAAAGGCCGCTTCTGGATTCTATTCAAAAGGATCATCATCTTTTCCTTTCAGTGTTTCATATAGAGGCCCAGCTATTAGACTGTAGTTAGGGATCCAGATGCAGCAAACCCCGGTCTCCCCAGGAACCCCTAAGCTGTCTTCTAGTTTCAGGAAGGGTGAGGCTGCAAATGGATTCTTCCCTTTCCTGGGGTGGGCTTCTCCGACCTTCTGTGCGAATGAAGCCCAGGAAGGTCACCTTAGTTTGTGATATTTGAGCCTTTTTCTTGGACACCTTCTATCTTTTATTGGCTAGGTAGTTCAGAGGCCTCCTTAGTCGGGCTGGTGATCAGAATGTCATCTGCATATTGAAGGAGGGTTCCCTTCTCCAGAGGTAGATCTCTTAGGTCTTTAGCTAACGTTTCCCCAAAGATGGTGTGGGAATTTTTGAACCCCTGGGGCAGGACGGCCCAGCAGTATTGTTTTTGTTGTATGTTGAGTCCTGCCACTCACAGCCAAAATTTCTTGTGACTCTGGGACGAATGGAATACAGAAGAAGGCATCATTGAAGTCTAATACAGAATACCATGTCCTGGTGGATGGTAGAATGACCAGCAGGGTGTAGGAATTAGGAACTACTAGATGTATATCCTCTGTGGCTTCACTGACTGTCCTGGCGTCCTCTACCAGGTCCCCAGCTGCCCACGGGGCTCTTGTGGTCAGGTCCCTCCCAGGATATGGAGCTCACCTGGGCAGGTACCCAGCAGCCCACGGGGCTGTGGTGGTTAGGCCAACTCCCAGGATATGGAGCTCACCTGGGCAGGTACCCAGCAGCCCATGGGGCCATCATGGTCAGGCCCCTCCCAGGATATGGAGCTCACCTGGGCAGGTATGCAGCAGCCCATGGGGCTCTCGTGGGCAGGCCCCTCCCTGGATATGGAGCTCCCGTGGACAGGTACCCCGGCAGGGCTGGGCACACAGGAACCGTGCACATAGCCCTCATTGCAGAGCACCCCCAGCACACCTGTCGCTCAGAGCTGACACAGAGCACCTCAGAGCAGAGCTTGAACTAACAAACAGCAGCTCCAACAGGTCTGTGACCCAAGGCTTCACTCTGTGCGGCCTCCCTCTGCCTGGTCTTCCAGGGGCTTCCACTTCAGCCGGGGCACCAGGCCTCTGTCTTCACCCACCACCCCTCCTCTCCCTGACTCCTGGGTTCCTCTCATTAGCAGAGGGTCTTCTTGAAGTTGTCTCCCACTCATGGACCAGATAAAATGATTAGAAAACAAGCCAGGGCTGCCGCCCCTTATCTATCCTGACTCTCGGGACCCTACACCTGTTCCTTGGATCTGGCCGGTGCAGCAAGGCCCATTTTCTGCAACTCTGAGCCCCTGAGGGGCGAGGATTGGCTGACCTGGGCAGCCTGACCCGGCCGGCCAGCCCTTCCCAGGTGTGCCTGGGTTGAGGTCAATATAAACACCCCTCCAGGCAGCAAAAGCCTCTGCAGCTGTGCCTGACGCCATATTCTCTGCCCCGTCAGCAGTCTCGGGGTTGGGCTGGTGGGAGGCAGTAGGGCCCACGGCTCTATGAGTGGCCCAGTGTGACTGGGGCTCTGCTGGACTTTCTGCAGGAGTTGCCGGGCTGCCACCTGCTAAAGAAGAGGATGTGTCACCCATACTTACTGCTGGAATTTCTCCCCGGGCAGAGGTAAGGAAGGAAAAAAGCAGTGGGGGCCGGGACAGGAGGGGTACCTCAGGCAGGGAAATGGAAAGTTTCCAGACGAGCGCCCGGGGCCAGGACCATCCTGGCTGGCCTGCAGGCACCAAGTCGGCCTGCGTGCTGTCGCTGGTGTGACTCCAAGCCCCTTCCTCTAGTTTTTAAAGTCTTTGCACACATTCAGGTGTTTTACCTGGGAAGGGTGGGAAAAGTTCAGCAGCAGCTGGCCTGGGGCTCAGCTCACGTTTAGTCAGAGACGCCTCCTCACGGTCCCCCAGCTTTGCAATGAGGACGCTCCTTGTGTGGGGGCTGCTGGCTGCATGGGAGATGATTCCCCACCTGTGACCAACTTCAGAATTGTTTACCACTGGAGCAAGTGCGCTGATAGGGTTTTCCTCTGTATGACCAGTTGGTTCTGTTTTTTTTTTTTTTTCTTTTTTGGTTCAAGGTAAGTTTTATTCCTCTTTTTGTATTTATGGATATAAGCATGGAAATAATTCATTCATATAAATACGTCTATGGGAAGGACAGAACTTTTTTTTCTGTTTTATTTTTTTAAGTATTATTTATTTTTTAATTATTGAATTTATTTTATTCATTTTTTTATACAGCAGGCTCTTATTGGTTATCTATTTTATACATATAAGTGTATATATGTCAATGCCAGGCTCGCAATTCATCCCACCACCACCACCCTGCCACTTTCCCCCCTTGGTGTCCATACATTTGTTCTCTACATCTGTGTCTCTATTTCTGCCTTGCAAACCGGTTCATCTTTACCATTTTTCTAGGTTCCACAAGTATGCGTTACTATACGATATTTGTTTTTCTCTTTCTGACTTACTTCACTCTGTATGACAGTCTCTAGATCTATCCACGTCTCTACAAATGACCCAATTTCATTCCTTTTTATGGTTGAGTAATATTCCATTTTATATATGTAGCACATCTTTTCCGTTCGTCTGTCTATGGGCATTTAGGTTGCTTCCATGACCTGGCTATTGTAAATAGTGCTGCAATGAATATTGTGGTGAATATGTCTTTTTGAATTATGGTTTTCTCTGGGTATATGGCCAGTAGTGGGATTGCTGGGTCATATGGTAATTCTATTTTTAGTTTTTTAAGGAACCTCCATACTGTTCTCCATAGTGACTGTATCAATTTACATTCCCACAAATAGTGTAAGAGGGTTCCCTTTTCTCCACACCCTCTCCAGCATTTGTTGTTTGTAGATTTTCTGATGATGCCCATTCTAACTCGTGTGAGGTGATACCTCATTGTAGTTTTGGTTTATATTTCTCTAATAATTAGTGATGTTGAGCAGCTTTTCATGTGCTTCTTGGTCATCTGTATGTCTTCTTGGGACAAATGTCTATTTACGTCATCTGCCCATTTTTGGATTGGGTTGTTTGTTTGTTTACTGTTGAGCTGCATGAGCTGTTTATATACATTGGAGATTAATCTTTTGTCCATTGATTCGTTTGCAAATATTTTCTCCCATTCTGAGGGTTGTCTTTTCGTCTTGTTTGTAGTTTCCTTTGATTTGCAAAAGCTTTTAGGTTTCATTTGCTCCCATTTGTTTATTTATTTTTTATTCCATTACTCTAGGAGGTGGATCAAAAAAGATCTTGCTGTGATTTATGTCAAAGAGTATTCTTCCTATGTTTTCCTCTAAGAGTTTTATAGTGTCTGGTCTTACATTTCGGTCTCTAATCCATTTTGAGTTTATTTTTTGTGTATGGTGTTAGGGAGTGTTCTAATTTCATTCTTTTACATGTAGCTGTCCATTTTTCCCAGCACCACTTATTGAAGAGACTGTCTTTTCTCCATTGTATATACCCTTGCCTCCTTTGTCATAGATTAGTGGGCCATAAGTGTGTAGGTTTATCTCTGGGCTTTCTTTTTTTTTTTTTTTTTTCTTTTACATCTTTATTGGAGTATAATTGCTTTACAATTGTGTGTTAGTTTCTGCTGTATAAAAAAGGGAATCAGCTATGCGTATACATATAACACCATATCCCCTCCCTCTTGCACCTCCCTCTCACTCCCTTATCCCACCCTTTTAGGTGGTCACAAAGCACAGAGTTGATCTCCCTGTGCTATGTGGCTGCTTCCCAGTAGCTATCAATTTTACATTTGGTAGTGTATATATGTCCATACCACTCTCTCACTTTGTCCCAGCTTACCCTTCCCTCTCCCCATATCCTCAAGTCCTTTCTCTACATCTGTGTCCTTAATCCTTTCCTGCCCCTAGGTTCTTCATAAACTTTTTTTTTTTTTTAGATTCCATATATATGTGTTAGCATACGGTATTTGTTTTTCTCTTTCTGACTTACTTCACTCTGTAGGACAGACTCTAGATCCATCCACCTCACTACAAATAACTCAATTTCGTTTCTTTTTATGGCTGAATAATGTTCCATTGTATATATGTGCCACATCTTCTTTATCCATTTATCTGTTGATGGACACTTAGGTTGCTTCCATGTCCTGGCTATTGTAAATAGAGCTACAGTGAACATTGTGGTACATGACTCTTTTTGAATTATGGTTTTCTCAGGGTAAATGTCCAGGAGTGGGTTTGCTGGGTTGTATGGTAGTTCTAGTTTTAGTTTTTAAGGAACCCCCATACCGTTCTCCCTAGTGGCTATATCAATTTACATTCCCACCAACAGTGCAAGAGGGTTCCCTTGTCTCCAATAAATGCCTCTCCAGCATTTATTGTTGGTAGATTTTTTGATGATGGCCATTCTGACTGGTGTGAGGTGATACCTCCCTGTAGTTTTAATTTGCATTTCTCTAATGATTAGTGATGTTCAGCATCCTTTCATGTGTTTGTTGGCAACCTGTATATCTTCTTTGGAGAAATGCCTATTTAGGTCTTCTGCCCATTTTTGGATTGGGTTGTTTGGTTTTGTGATATTGAGCTACATGAGCTGCTTTTTGGAGATTAATCCTTTGCCATTTGCTTCATTTGAAAATATTTTCTCCCATTCTGATGGTTGTCTTTTCATCTTGCTTATGTTTTCCTTTGCTGTGCAAAAGAATTTATGTTTTATTCGGTCCCATTTTTTTATTTTTGTTTTTATTTCCATTTCTCTAGGAGGTGGGTCAAAAAGGATCTTGCTGTGATTTATGTCATAGACTGTTCTGCTTATGTTTTCCTCTAAGAGTTTTATAGTGGCTGGTCTTATATTTAGGTCTCTAATCCATTTTGAGTTTATTTTTGTGTATGGTGTTAGGGAATGTACTAATTTCATTCTTTTACATGTAGCTGTCCAGTTTTCCCAGCACCACTTACTGAAGACACTGTCTTTTCTCCATTGTATACCCTTGCCTCCTTTGTCATAGATTAGTTAACCATAGGTACGTGGGTTTATCTCTGTGCTTTCTATCCTGTTCTATTGACCTATATTTCTGTTTTTGTGTCAGTACCATATTATTTTGATTACTGTAGCTTTGTAATATAGTCTGAAGTCTGGAAGTCTGATTCCTCCAGCTCTTTTTTTTCCCCCTCAAAACTGCTTTGGCTATCCAGGGTCTTTTGTGTCTCCCTACAAATTTTAAGATTTTTTTTCTTGTTCTTTAGAAAATGCCAAAGGTATTTTGATCGGGATTGCATTGAATCTGTAGATTGCTTTGGGTAGTATAGTCATTTTCACAATATTGATTCTTCTAATCCAAGGACATGGTATATGTCTCCATCTGTTTAAATCATCTTTGATTTCTTTCATCAGTGTCTTATAGTTTTCTGAGTACAGGTCTTTTACTTCCTTAGGTAGGTTTATTCCTAGGTATTTTATTCTTTTTGTTGCAGTGTTTCCTTAATTTCTCTTTCTGATCTTTCATTGTTAGTGTATAAGAATGCAAGCAATTTCTGTGCATTAATTTTGTATCCTGCAACTTTACCAAATTCATTGATTAGCTCCAGTGGTTTTCTGGTGGCATCTTTAAGATTCTCTATCTATGATATCATGTCATCTGCAAACAGTGACAATTTTACTTCTTTTTTTCCTTTTTGTATTCCTTTTATTTCTTTTTCTTCTCTGATTGCCATGGCTAGGACTTCCAAAACTATGTTGAATAGCAGTGGTGAGAGTGGACATCCTCGTCTTGTTTCTGATCTTAGAGGAAACGCTTTCAGTTTTTCACCATTGAGAATGCTGTTTGCTGTGGGTTTGTCATATATGGCCTTTATTATGTTGAGGTAGTTTCCCTCTATGCCCACACTCTGCAGAGTTTTTATCGTAAATGAGTGTTGAATTTTCTCAAAATCTTTTCCTTCATCTATTGAGATGACCATATGGTTTTATTATACAATTTGTTAATATGGTGTATCACATTGATTTGTGTATATTGAAGAATCCTTGCATCCCTGGGATAAACCCCTCTTGATCATGGTGTATGATCCTTTTAATGTGTTGTTCGATTCTGTTTGCTAGTATTTTGTTGAGGATTTTTGCATCTATATTCATCAGTGATATTGGTCTATAATTTTCTTTCCTTGTAGTATCTCTGTCTGATTTTGGTATCAGGGTGATGGTGGTCTCATAGAATGAGTTTGGGAGTGTTCCTTCCCCTGCAATTGTTTTGAAGAATTTGAGAAGGTTGGGTGTTAGCTCTTCTGTAAATGTTTGATAGAATTCACCTGTGATGCCATCTGGTTCTGGACTTTTGTTTGTTGGACGATTTTTAATCACAGTTTCAATTTCATTGCTTGTGATAGGTTTGTTCATATTTTCTATTTCTTCCTGCTTCAGTCTTTGAAGGTTATCCCTTTCTAAGAATTTGTCCATTTCTTCCAGATTGTCCATTTTATTGGCACAGAGTTGCTTGTAGTAGTCTCTTAGGATGCTTTGTATTCCTGTGGTGTCTGTTGTAACTTCTCCTTTTTCACTTCTAATTTTGTTGATTTGCGTCCTCTCCCTCTTTTTCTTGAGTCTGCCTAAAGGTTGATCATTTTTGCTTATCTTCTCAAAGAACCAGCTTTTAGTTTTATTGATCTTTGCTTTCGTTTTCTTTGTTTCTATTTCATTTATTTCTGCTCTGATCTTTATGATTTCTTTCCTTCTACGAACTTTGGGTTTTGTTCTTCTTTCTCTATTTCCTCTAGGTGTAAGGTTAGATTGTTTATTTGAGATTTTTCTTGTTTCTTCAGGTAGGCTTGTATTGCTATAAACTTCCCTCTTAGAACTCCTTTTGCTGCATCCCATAGGTTTTGGATCATCGTGTTTTTGTTGTCATTTGTCTCTAGGTAGTTTTTGATTTCCTCTTTGATTTCTTCAGTGATCTCTTGGTTATTTAGTAACGTATTGTTTAGCCTCCATGTGTTTGTGTTTTTTCCGTGTAATTGATTTCTAATCTCATAGCATTGTGGTCGGAACAGCAGATTGATATGATTTCAGTTTTCTTAAATTTACTGAGGCTTTATCTGTGACCCAAGATGTGATCTATCCTGGAGAATGTTCCGTGTGCAGTTGAGAAGAATGTGCAATCTGCTGTTTTTGGATGGCTTGTCCTATAAGTATCAATTAACTCTATCTGGTCTATTGTGTCATTTAAAGCTTGTGTTTCCTTATTAATTTTCTGTCTGGCTGATCTCCACTGGTGTAAGTGAGCTGTTAAAGTCCCCCGCTATTATTGTGTTACTGTCGATTTCCTCTTTTAGAGCTGTTAGCAGTTGCCTTATACATTGAGGTGCTCCTATTTTGGGTACATATATATTTATAATTGTTATATCTTCTTCTTGGATTGATCCCTTGACCATTATGTAGTGTCTTTCCTTGTCTCTTGTAACATTCTTTATCTTAAAGTCTATTTTATCTGATATGAGTATGGCTACTCCAGCTTTCTTTTGATTTTCATTTGCATAGAATATATTTTTCCATCGCCTCACTTTCAGTCTGTATGTGTCCCTAGGTCTGAAATGGGTCTCTTGTAGACAGCATATATATGGGTCTTGTTTTTGTATCCATTCAGCGAGCCTGTGTCTTTTGGTTGGAACATTTAGTGCATTCACGTTTAAGGTAATTATCGATATGTATGTTCCTACTACTATTTTCTTAATTGTTATGGGTTTGTCTTGGTGGGTCCTTTTCTTCTCTTGTGTTTCCCACTTAGAGAAGTTCCTTTAGCATTTGGTGTAGAGCTGGTTGCATGGTGCTGAATTCTCTTAGCTTTTGCTTGTCTGTAAGGCTTTTGATTTCTCCATCAAATCTGAATGAGCTCTTTGCAGGGTGGAGTACTCTTGGTTGTAGGTTCTTCCCTTTCATCACGTTAAATTTATCATGCCACTTCCTTCTGGCTTGTAGATTTTCTGCTGAGAAATCAGCTGTTATCCTTATGGGAGTTCCCTTGTATGTTATTTGTCATTTTTCCCTTGCTGCTTTCAATAATTTTTCTTTGTCGTTAATTTTTGTCAATTTGACTACTATGTGTCTTGTCATTTTTCTCCTTTGGTTTCTCCTGCCTGGGACACTCTGTGCTTCTGGACTTGGGTGGCTATTTCTTTTCCCATGCTAGGGAAGTTTTTGACCATAATCTCTTCAAATATATTCTCGGGTCCGTTCTCTCTCTCTTCTCCTTCTGGGACCCCTATAATGCGAATGTTGTTGCGTTTAATGTTGTCCCAGAGGACTCTTGGGGTGTCTTCATTTATTTTCATTCTTTTTCTTTATTCTGTTCCATGGCAGTGATTTCCACCTTTCTGTCTTCCAGGTCACTTATCCGTTCTTCTGCCACAGTTATTCTGCTACTGATTCCTTCTAGTGTATTTTTTATTTCAGTTATTACATTGTTCACCTCTGTTTGTTTGTTCTTTAATTCTTCTAGGTGTTTGTTCCTTAATTCTTCTAGGTCTTTGTTAAGCATTTCTTGCGTCTTCTCGATCTTTGCCTCCTATCTTTTTCCAAGGTCTTGGCTCAACTTCACTATCATTGTTCTGAATTCTTTTTCTGGAAGGTTCCCTATCTCCACCTCATTTCGTTTTTTTTCTGGGGTTTTATCTTGTTCCTTGATCTGGTATAAAGTCCTCTGCCTTTTCATTTTGTCTATCTTTCTGTGAATGTGGTTTTCCTTCCACAGGCTGCAGAATTGTAGTTCTTCTTGCTTCTGCTGTCTGCTCTCCGGTGGATGAGTCTATCTTAGAGGCTTGTGCAAGCTTCCTGATGGGAGGGACTGGTGGTGGGTAGAGCTGGGTGTTGCTTTGGTGGGCAGAGCTTTAATCCGCTTGTCTACAGATTAAATAAAACTTTAATAAAAAGTTTAATCTGCTTGTCTGCTGATGCATGGGGCTGGGTTCCCTCCCTGTTGGTTGTTTGGCCTGAGGCGACCCAGCACTGGAGCCTACCTTGCTCTTGGTGGGGCTAATGGCGGACTCTGGGAGGGCTCACACCAAGGAGTATTTCCCAGAACTTCTGCTGCCAGTGTCGTTGTCCTCACGGTGAGCCACAGACACAGCCACCACCTGCCTCTGCAGGAGACCCTCTAAAAGTAGCAGGTAGTTCTGGTCATTCTCCTACGGGGTCACTGCTCCTTCCCCTGGGTCCTGATGTGCACACTACTTTGTGTGTGCCCTCCAAGAGTGGAGTATCTGAGTGGAGTTGAGACTCTGAGACTCTGTGTGGAGTCGCACAGACTCTGGGTCCTGTGAAGCTTCGATGTTTTGTGATTCTAGAAATCCTATAGAAGACGGTCCACAGCAGGTGAAGCTAATGTTGTCAGTAGAGGTGTTGAAGCCAAAGATCTGCAGTTCCGACTAGAGGTGCCGAGGTACATACAGGACAAAATCATCTCGTGTGAATGTAGTTCAGGCATGTTTAAGATGAATGCAGTCATGTTAATGCCTACCGTATTCTATCTTGAGCCTCTCCTCAGGGACCCCCTCCTCAGTTCCTGAGGCTCCTGTAAGTCATGTACAGGGGACTGGAGAGTGGGCTCTGTCCAGTCTGAGCCCTGAGTTACCCTGTGTGTATCTTAGGATACTTTGTATTTCTGTGGTGTCTGTTGTAACATCATCTCTTTCATTTCAGATTTATTTGGGCCCTCTCTTTTTTAACAAAACATACTACTGTTGTCTTTTATTCTTTACAGAAGTTTAATAAGTGTTTGATCTACTATCCTTACCCTATGTATACTTTTTGCAGTGAGATTTTTACTTTTCTTTGTTTCCTTGTTACTATCAATAATTAGTGAGACTTCTTTTAAGCTACCTTCAACATTGCTTATAAAGCTGCTTTATTAGTGATGACAGAGCCTTAATGGAAGTCATGTTCTGGTTGTAAATTAGAATGCAATGTGCCAGCAAAAAGCCCCTTAAGTTTATGTCTCATTACTTCTTGTTCTTTTTTTAATTTAATTTTTATTTTTTGTCAGAGCAAATTTGATTAAAATGTTTTGTTTCTTCTAGGTGTGCAAGTTGTGGTTCTTTTAAACATATACATATATCTATTCTTCTTTGGATCATTTTCCCATGTAGGTTATGACACAATGTTGAGTAGTCTTGTCTTGGTATTACGTAGGTCTTTGGTGATTACATATTTCACATGTGTTTCTATATCTATCTTAACCCCAATATCCTAATGTATCCAATCCTCACACCTTTCCATTTGGTGAACCATAAGTTTGTTTAATGAATCTGTGATTGCATTTCTCTGTGGAAATATCTTCATTGGTATCAATTTTTAGCTAAGACCTATAAGTGATATTATAGGATATGTGTCTTTTGCTTTCTGACTTAGTACAATTTGCCTGATTACCTCAAGAATCATACACGGTGCTTCAAATGGCATTGTTTCATTTTTTTCCCTGGCTAATATTCCATCTGTACGTGTACCAGTTCGTCTTTGGCCACGCATCTCTTGATGGACTTTTTGGTTGCCTCCATGTCTTGGCTATTGTAATACTGCTGCAATGCACATTTGCTTGCCTGTGTCTTTCCAGTTCTATCTTCTTATGTTATAGGCCAAGGAGTGGGCTTGCTGTATCATATGGTAGCTCAGTGTGTACGTTTTAAAGGCACCACCATTCAGTTCTCATTAGTGGCTCTTTCCAGGTTACGTCCCACTTAAAGTTGAGGGTATGCATTTCTCCAAAACACCTTCAGTATTTATTGTTTATAGTTTTCTTGCTGATGGTTATTCTAACAGGTGCGAGCTGATACCTCTCTGTAGTTGAATTTGCATGTATCCCATAATCTGTTGAAATTGAGCTTTAAAGCATGACCTTTTTATTTATCAAACTGTGATTACAGCTTAGTTCTTCAAAGTGTTTTCTTAAAGTATGTGTCACATTTTGAAAATTTTTGGCCATTACCTCCTTCAAGACATTTTGAAGGCAGGTTTCATTTACAGCCCTGAAGTACTTGTTCATATGAAGTGACCAATAGCACAGGTTTTAAAGCTGCTTTTGCAGGTAACGGCCAGAGGGTGGCAGCCTTTCTACGTTCCCCAATCTGGTAACTAGGGAAAGAGAACTTCAGCCCCAAGAGTGTACAGTTTTATTTCTCACCCAGCTGTGGGTCTAGATATGGTCAAACCAGGTTGAATCACAGCCCCTGAAAGAATTTTGTAAGAATTTCTCTCTCTTTAACTGTCTTTGATTTTTTTCTTGTAATTTATTTTTATAATGGGGTTTAGCTGATTTTCACTGCTGTGTTTATGCCGCTTTACACCCACTTGATTCACTTACAGAGAGATATCAATACATAGGTTTTAAGATTCTTACTAGTCAGTTATATTCATGTATGGTGAATAGCGGGTGTTGAGTCCAGTGCACTGAGCAAGGAGTAGGTCTTCTCTATTACATATTTGGTTTCTGGAACGCTATCTGTGCTAATTTCAAACCCTTGTTTTATACCTCACCGCACCTCACCTTTCCCGTTAAGCAGCCATAGTGTGTTTTCTAAATGTGTGACTCTGTTTTGTTTTCTAATTCAGTTCATGTGTAGCAATTTTTACATTCCCTCTATAAGTGATAGCTTATGATAAGTGTCTTTTTCTGTGTGACTTATTTCACTTAGAATCATCGTACCTAAATCCACTCATCATGCTTATACTAGCCTTATGACATTGATTTCATGGCTGAGTGATATTCCATTGTACCTAAGTACCACAACTTCTTTATCCATTTTTCTCTTTCCTGGGATATTTAAGGTGTACCGAAGTGGAGGTTCTTTTCAACAGAGCAGCCGTAAACTTTGGGGTGCCTGTGTCTTGTTGATTTTTAGTTTTCCCAGTTTATAGGCCCATGAGTGGAAGTGCCCCATGCTCTCTACTTGTGTGATTTAGATGTTTTAGGAAACAGCATACCCTTCTTCAGAGTTGCCATTGGCAAGTTACATACCGCCCATCAGCATAACAAGGCTCCCTTTCCTCCCTGCCCTCTAATGCATTTCTGGTTTTTACACTTTTTTAGGAAGGCCCTCTTGACCACTGGGAAGCAAGAGTTCTTTGTAGCGCTGATTTCCCTTTCCAGGTTGCTTGGTTGGCCAAAAAGGGCGAATGTGTTTTCTCCTGAATATATTCAGGAAAAAACGCATTTGCCCTTTTTGGCCAAGTTCAGCATTGTCGACGTTTTGCCGCTTTTCATGCTTTAGGGGCGATTCAAATCTACCTCCTGAAATCTGTTTCCTGCAATGCTGCCATGCTTTCAAATCCTCTTCGCTGACTTCCCTCAATATATTTTTTGAGGAGAGTTATCATTTATAACTCTGCAGGTTTGTGAAAAACAGTGACCCTAAGGTCCATTTCTCAATTCGCTTTTTTGGCAGCTGGCTGCAAATCAACAGGATTGCTTCAGACCCTATTCTGGTTCCGGGGGGCAGGCTGAACCTTTGGTTAATGCTTCTTCCTGATTGGAAATTAGAGTGACCTGTGCCTGTCCCAACACCTAGAGCTAGTCTCTCATTGGTTCCCCCTCTTCCCGTTCATCCTCAGGACAAATTGCAACCTGTACGAAACAGGGGGTGAAAGGTGCTGATTCTCCAAGTGGGGAGATTGCTAGTAAAGCGGCTGGAAAGGCGAACCCGAGAACAAGGAGATGAGAAATGAGGTGCGTTTTTGAAACCTTTCCCGATCACACGATGTAGCATCCTCTGGGTTTCCCATGTATGTATATGCTGTAGGAAGATGCCCTTGAACCTGGAGATTTGGGACTCATGGAATGGGTACCACGCACTATTACTTTAAAGGGTCTGCGATTGCTCACCCAACCTCACTAATCCTCTAAGCCGCAAGAGTGTCCAGCCTTATGTCTCATCCAGCTGTGGGTCTAGATATGGTCAATCCAGGTTGCATCACAGCCAGTGAAAGAATTTTGTAAGAATTTCTGTACCTTTCACTTTTTTTTTGTAGTTTATTTTTAAAATGGGGTTTAGCTGCTTTTCACTGCTGTGTTTATGCCGCTTTACACCCACTTGACACACTATCAGAGAGATATCAATACATAGGTTTTAAGATTCTTACTAGTCAGATATATTCTTGTGTGGTGAATACGGGGTGTTGAGTCCAGTTCACTGAGCAAGGAGTAGGTATTGTCTATTATTACATATTGGGTTTATGGTACGGTATCTGAGCTTATTTGAAACCCTTGTTTTATGCATCACCCCAACTCACCTTTCCCGTTAAGCAGCCATAGTGTACTTTCAAAATGTGTGACTCTGTTCTGTTTTGTAATTCAGTTCAAGGGTAATGGTTTTTACATTCCCTCTATAAGTGATAGCTTATGATAAGTGTCCTTTTCTGTGTGACTTATTTCACTTAGAATCATCGTACCTAAATCCACTCATCATGCTGCTACTAGCCTTAGGACATTGATTTCATGGCTGAGTGATATTCCATTGTACATAAGGATCTCAACTTCTTTATCCATTTTTCTCTTTCCTGGGATATTTAAGGTGGAATGAAGTGGAGGTTTCTGTCAAGAGAGCAGCCCTAAACTTTGGGGTGCCTGTGTCTTGCTGATTTTTAGTTTTCCCAATTTCTACACCCATGAGTGGAAGTGCCCTATGCTCTCTAAGCTGTGTTTTTTAGATGTTTCAGGACACACCGTACAGTGTTCCAGAGTGGCTGTTGGCAATTTACATCCCGCTCCTCAGCGTAGCAAGGCTCCCATTTCTCCATGGCCTGTCCTGCCTTTCTGGTTTTGACACTTTTTTCAGCATGGCCCTTTGACCTATGGGAAGCGAGACTTCTTTGTAGCGCTGATTTGCTTTTCCAGGTTGCTTGGTTGGCGAAAAAGGGCGTATGCGTTTTTTCCTGAATATATTCAGGAAAAAACGCATACGCACTTTTTGGCCAAGGGCATCATTGTCCACGTTTTGCCGCTTTTCATTGTGCTTTAAAGGCGATTCGAATCTACCTCCTGAAATCTGTTTCCTGCAATTCTGCCTTGCTTTCAAATCCTCTTCGTTGCCTTCCCTCAATATATTTGTGGACGACAGTTATCATTTATAACTCTGCAGGTCTGTGAATTGCAGTGCCCCTGAGCTCCATTTTTCAACTCGCTTTTTTGGGAGCTGGCCGCAAAAGAACGGGATTGCCTCAGGCCCTATTCTGGTTCCGGGGGGCAGGCGGGGCCTGTGGTTAATTCTTCTTCCTGATGGGAAAATAGAGTGACCTGTGCATGTCCCAACACCTAGAGCTAGTCTCTCATTGGTTCCCCCTCTTCCCGTTCATCCTCAGGACAAACTGCAACCTGTACAGAACCGGAGGTTAAAGGTGCTGATTCTCCAAGTAGGGAGATTGCTAGTAAAGTAGCTGGAATGGCGAACCCGAGCACAAGGAGATGAGAAATGAGGTGCGTTTCAGAAACCTTTCCCGATCAGACGGTGTACCATCTTCTGGGTTTCTCGTGCATGTTTTCAATGTAGGAAGATGCCCTTGAACCTGGAGATTTGGGCCCCATGGGATGGGTACCACGCAGTAGTACTTTAAAGGGTCTGCGTTTGCTCACCCAACCTCACCAATCCTCTCAGCCCCAAGAGTGTCCACCCTTATGTCTCATCTAGCTGTGGGTCTAGATATGGTCAATCCAGGTTGCATCACAGCCCCTGAACGAATTGTGTAAGAATTTCTCTCTCTTTCACTCTCTTTGTTTCATGGGTTTTTAAAAGTAATTTATTTTGATAATGGGGTTTCGCTGCTTTTCACTGCTGTGTTTATGCCGCTTTACACCCACTTGACACACTCCCAGAGAGATATCAATACATAGGTTTTAAGATTCTTACTAGTCAGATATATTCTTGTGCGGTGAATACGGGGTGTTGAGTCCAGTTCACTGAGCAAGGGGTAGGTCTTTTCTATTACATATTGTGTTTATAGAACGGTATCTGAGCTAATTTGAAACCCTTGTTTTATGCATCACCCCACCTCACCTTTCGCGTTAAGCAGCCATAGTGAGTTTTCAAAATGTGTGACTCTGTTCTGTTTTGTAATTCAGTTCAAGGGTAACGGTTATTACATTCCCTCTATAAGTGATATCTTATGATAAGTGTCTTTTTCTGTGTGACTTATTTCACTTAGAATTGTCGTAGCTAAATCCACTCATCATGCTGCTACTAGCCTTAGGACACTGATTTCATGGCTGAGTGATATTCCATTGTACATAAGGACCTCAAGTTCTTTATCCATTTTTCTCTTTCCTGGGATATTTAAGGTGGAATGAAGTGGAGGTCCTTGTCAACAGAGCAGCCCTAAACTTTGGGGTGCCTGTGTCTTGCTGATTTTTAGTTTTCCCAATTTGTACACCCATGAGTGGAAGTGCCCTATGATCTCTAAGCTGTGTGTTTTAGATGTTTCAGGACACACCGTACACTTCTCCAGAGTGGTTGTTGGCAATTTACATCCCGCCCATTAGCGTAGCAAGGCTCCCATTTCTCCATGGCCTGTCCTGCATTTCTGGTTTTTACAGTTTTTTCAGCATAGCCCTATTGACCGATGGGAAGCGAGACTTCTTTGTAGCGCAGATTTGCATTTCCAGGTTGCTTGGTTGGCCAAAAAGGGCGTATGCGTTTTTTCCTGGATATATTCACGAAAAAACGGATACGCCCTTTTTGGCCAAGGGCATCAATGTCGACGTTTTGCCTCTTTTCTTGTGCTTTAAAGGCGATTTGTATCTTCCTCCAGAAATCTGTTTCTTGAAATTCTGCCTTGCTTTCAAATTCTCTTCGTTGCCTTCCCTCAATATATTTGTGGACGAGAGTTATTATTTATTACTCTGCAGGTTTGTGAATTGCAGTGCCCCTGAGCTCCATTTTTCAACTCGCTTTTTTGGGAGCTGGCCGCAAAAGCGCAAGATTGCTTCAGGCCCTATTCTGGTTCCGGGGGGCAGGCTGAGCCTGTGGTTAATTCTTCTTCCTGATGGGAAAATAGAGTGACCTGTGCCTGTCCCAACACCTAGAGCTAGTCTCTCATTGGTTTCCCCTCTTCCCGTTCGTCCTCAGGACAAATTGCAACCTGTACGGAACAGGAGGTTAAAGGTGCTGATTCTCCAAGTAGGGAGATTGCTAGTAAAGAAGCTGGAATGGCGAACCCGAGCACAAGGAGATGAGAAATGAGGTGCGTTCTAGAAACCTTTCCCAATCACACGGTGTACCATCTTCTGGGTTTTTTATGCATGTTTTCGATGTAGGAAGATGCCCTTGAACCTGGAGATTTGGGACCCATGGGATGGGTAACACGCAGTATTACTTTAAAGGGTCTGCGTTTGCTCACCAAACCTCACCAATCCTCTCAGCCCCAAGAGTGTCCACCCTTATGTCTCATCCAGCTTTGGGTCTAGATATGGTCAATCCAGGTTGCATCACAGCCCCTGAACGAATTTTGTAAGTATTTCTCTCTCTTTCACTGTCTATGTTTTACGGGTTTTTAAAAGTAATTTATTTTTATAATGGGGTTTAGCTGCTTTTCACGGCTGTGTTTATGCGGCTTTACACCCACTTGACTTACTTCCAGAGAGATATCAATACATAGGTTTTAAGATTCTTATTAGTCAGATATATTCTTGTGCGGTGAATAGGGGGTGTTGAGTCCAGTTCACTGAGCAAGGAGTAGGTCTTGTCTATTACATATTGGGTTTATGGAACCGTATCTGAGCTAATTTGAAACCCTTGTTTTATGAATCACCCCACCTCACCTTTCGCGTTAAGCAGCCATAGTGAGTTTTCAAAATGTGTGACTCTGTTCTGTTTTGTAATTCAGTTCAAGGGTAACGGTTTTTACATTCCCTCTATAAGTGATATCTTATGATAAGTGTCTTTTTCTGTGTGACTTATTTCACTTAGAATCGTCTTACCTAAATCCAATCATCATGCTGCTACTAGCCTTAGGACATTGTTTTCATGGCTGAGTGATATTCCATTATACATAAGGACGTCCAGTTCTTTATCCATTTTTCTCTTTCCTGGGATATTTAAGGTGGAATGAAGTGGAGGTTCTTGTCAACAGAGCATCCCTAAATTTGGGGTGCCTGTGTCTTGCTGATTTTCAGTTTTCCCAATTTGTACACCCAGGAGTTGAAGTGCCCTATGCTCTCTAAGCTGTGCGTTTTAGATGTTTCAGGACACACCGTACTCTTCTCCAGAGTGGCTGTTGGCAATTTACATCCCGCCCATCAGCGTAGCAAGGCTCCCATTTCTCCATGGCCTGTCCTGCCTTTCTGGTTTGTACACTTTTTTCAACATGGCCCTTTGACCGATGGGAAGCGAGACTTCTTTGTAGCGCTGATTTGCCTTTCCAGGTTGCTTGGTTGGCCAAAAAGGGCGTATGCGTTTTTTGCTGAATATATTCAGGAAAAAACGCATGCGCCCTTTTTGGCCAAGGGCATCATTGTCCACGTTTTGCCACTTTTCATGTGCTTGAAAGGCGATTCGAATATACCTCCTGAAATCTGTTTCCTGCAATTTTGCCTTGCTTTCAAATCCTCTTCGTTGCTTTCCCTCAATATATTTGTGGACGAGAGTTATCATTTATAACTCTGCAGGTCTGTGAATTGCAGTGCCCCTGAGCTCCATTTTTCAACTCTCTTTTTTGGGAGCTGGCCGCAAAAGCGCAGGGTTGCTTCAGGCCGTATTCTGGTTCCGGGGGGCAGGCTGAGCCTGTGGTTATTTCTTCTTCCTGATGGGAAAAAATAGTGACCTGTGCCTGTCACGACACCTAGAGCAAGTCTCTCATTGGTTCCCCCACTTCCCGTTCATTCTCAGGACAAATTGCAACCTGTACAGAACAGGAGGTTAAAGGTTCTGATTCTCCAATGAAGGAGATTGCTAGTAACGCGGCTGGAATGGCGAACCCGAGCACAAGGAGATGAGAAATGAGGTGCGTTTCAGAAACCTTTCCTGATCAGACGGTGTACCATCTTCTGGGTTTATCGTGCATGTTTTCGATGTAGGAAGATGCCCTTGAACCTGGAGATTTGGACCCCATGGGATTGGTACAACGCAGTAGTACTTTAAAGGGTCTGCGTTTGCTCACCCAACCTCACCAATCCACTCAGCCCCAAGAGTTTCCACCCTTATGTCTCATCTAGCTGTGGGTCTAGATATGGTCAATCCAGATTGCATCACAGCCCCTGAACGAATTGTGTAAGAATTTCTCTCTCTTTCACTCTCTTTGTTTCATGGGTTTTTAAAAGTAATTTATTTTGATAATGGGGTTTCACTGCTTTTCACTGCTGTGTTTATGCCGCTTTACACCCGCTTGACACACTCCCAGAGAGATATCAATACATAGGTTTAAAGATTCTTACTAGTCAGATATATTCTTTTGTGGTGAATAGGGGGTGCTGAGTCCAGTTCACTGAGCAAGGAGTAGGTCTTGTCTATTACATATTGGGTTTATAGAACGGTATCTGAGCTAATTTGAAACCCTTGTTTTATGCATCACCCCACCTCACCTTTCGCGTTAAGCAGCCATAGTGAGTTTTCAAAATGTGTGACTCTGTTCTGTTTTGTAATTCAGTTCAAGGGTAACGGTTTTTACATTCCCTCTATAAGTGATATCTTATGATAAGTGTCTTTTTCTGTGTGACTTATTTCACTTAGAATCGTCGTACCTAAATCCAATCATCATGCTGCTACTAGCCTTAGGACTCTGATTTCATGGCTGAGTGATATTCCATTGTACATAAGGACCTCAACTTCTTTATCCATTTTTCTCTTTCCTGGGATATTTAAGGTGGAATGAAGTGGAGGTCCTTGTCAACAGAGCAGCCCTAAATTTGGGGTGCCTGTGTCTTGCTGATTTTCAGTTTTCCCAATTTGTACACCCATGAGTTGAAGTGCCCTATGCTCTCTAAGCTGTGTGTTTTAGATGTTTCAGGACACACCGTACTCTTCTCCAGAGTGGCTGTTGGCAATTTACATCCCGCCCATCAGCGTAGCAAGGCTCCCATTTCTCCATGGCCTGTCCTGCCTTTCTGGTTTGTACACTTTTTTCAGCATGGCCCTTTGACCGATGGGAAGCGAGACTTCTTTGTAGCGCTGATTTGCCTTTCCAGGTTGCTTGGTTGGCCAAAAAGGGCGTATGCGTTTTTTCCTGAATATATTCAGGAAAAAACGCATACGCCCTTTTTGGCCAAGGGCATCATTGTCCACGTTTTGCCGCTTTTCATGTGCTTGAAAGGCGATTCGAATCTACCTCCTGAAATCTGTTTCCTGCAATTCTGCCTTGCTTTCAAATCCTCTTCGTTGCCTTCCCTCAATATATTTGTGGACGAGAGTTATCATTTATAACTCTGCAGGTCTGTGAATTGCAGTGCCCCTGAGCTCCATTTTTCAACTCTCTTTTTTGGGAGCTGGCCGCAAAAGCGCAGGGTTGCTTCAGGCCCTATTCTGGTTCCGGGCGGCAGGCTGAGCCTGTGGTTAATTCTTCTTCCTGATGGGAAAAAAGAGTGACCTGTGCCTGTCACAACACCTAGAGCTAGTCTCTCATTGGTTCCCCCACTTCCCGTTCATTCTCAGGACAAATTGCAACCTGTACAGAACAGGAGGTTAAAGGTGCTAATTCTCCAAGGAAGGAGATTGCTAGTAACGAGGCTGGAATGGCGAACCCGAGCACAAGGAGATGAGAAATGAGGTGCGTTTCAGAAACCTTTCCCGATCAGACGGTGTACCATCTTCTGGGTTTCTCGTGCATGTTTTCGATGTAGGAAGATGCCCTTGAACCTGGAGATTTGGGACCCATGGGATGGGTAACACGCAGTATTACTTTAAAGGGTCTGCGTTTGCTCACCCAACCTCACCAATCCTCTCAGCCCGAAGAGTGTCCACCCTTATGTCTCATCTAGCTGTGGGTCTAGATATGGTCAATCCAGGTTGCATCACAGCCCCTGAACGAATTGTGTAAGAATTTCTCTCTCTTTCACTCTCTTTGTTTCATGGGTTTTTAAAAGTAATTTATTTTGGTAATGGGGTTTCGCTGCTTTTCACTGCTGTGTTTATGCCGCTTTACACCCACTTGACACACTCCCAGAGAGATATCAATACATAGGTTTTAAGATTCTTACTAGTCAGATATATTCTTGTGCGGTGAATACGGGGTGTTGAGTCCAGTTCACTGAGCAAGGGGTAGGTCTTTTCTATTACATATTGTGTTTATAGAACGGTATCTGAGCTAATTTGAAACCCTTGTTTTATGCATCACCCCACCTCACCTTTCGCCTTAAGCAGCCATAGTGAGTTTTCAAAATGTGTGACTCTGTTCTGTTTTGTAATTCAGTTCAAGGGTAACGGTTATTACATTCCCTCTATAAGTGATATCTTATGATAAGTGTCTTTTTCTGTGTGACTTATTTCACTTAGAATTGTCGTAGCTAAATCCACTCATCATGCTGCTACTAGCCTTAGGACACTGATTTCATGGCTGAGTGATATTCCATTGTACATAAGGACCTCAAGTTCTTTATCCATTTTTCTCTTTCCTGGGATATTTAAGGTGGAATGAAGTGGAGGTCCTTGTCAACAGAGCAGCCCTAAACTTTGGGGTGCCTGTGTCTTGCTGATTTTTAGTTTTCCCAATTTGTACACCCATGAGTGGAAGTGCCCTATGATCTCTAAGCTGTGTGTTTTAGATGTTTCAGGACACACCGTACACTTCTCCAGAGTGGTTGTTGGCAATTTACATCCCGCCCATTAGCGTAGCAAGGCTCCCATTTCTCCATGGCCTGTCCTGCATTTCTGGTTTTTACAGTTTTTTCAGCATAGCCCTATTGACCGATGGGAAGCGAGACTTCTTTGTAGCGCAGATTTGCATTTCCAGGTTGCTTGGTTGGCCAAAAAGGGCGTATGCGTTTTTTCCTGGATATATTCACGAAAAAACGGATACGCCCTTTTTGGCCAAGGGCATCAATGTCGACGTTTTGCCTCTTTTCTTGTGCTTTAAAGGCGATTTGTATCTTCCTCCAGAAATCTGTTTCTTGAAATTCTGCCTTGCTTTCAAATTCTCTTCGTTGCCTTCCCTCAATATATTTGTGGACGAGAGTTATTATTTATTACTCTGCAGGTTTGTGAATTGCAGTGCCCCTGAGCTCCATTTTTCAACTCGCTTTTTTGGGAGCTGGCCGCAAAAGCGCAAGATTGCTTCAGGCCCTATTCTGGTTCCGGGGGGCAGGCTGAGCCTGTGGTTAATTCTTCTTCCTGATGGGAAAATAGAGTGACCTGTGCCTGTCCCAACACCTAGAGCTAGTCTCTCATTGGTTTCCCCTCTTCCCGTTCGTCCTCAGGACAAATTGCAACCTGTACGGAACAGGAGGTTAAAGGTGCTGATTCTCCAAGTAGGGAGATTGCTAGTAAAGCAGCTGGAATGGCGAACCCGAGCACAAGTAGATGAGAAATGAGGTGCGTTCTAGAAACCTTTCCCAATCACACGGTGTACCATCTTCTGGGTTTTTTATGCATGTTTTCGATGTAGGAAGATGCCCTTGAACCTGGAGATTTGGGACCCATGGGATGGGTAACACGCAGTATTACTTTAAAGGGTCTGCGTTTGCTCACCAAACCTCACCAATCCTCTCAGCCCCAAGAGTGTCCACCCTTATGTCTCATCCAGCTTTGGGTCTAGATATGGTCAATCCAGGTTGCATCACAGCCCCTGAACGAATTTTGTAAGTATTTCTCTCTCTTTCACTGTCTATGTTTTACGGGTTTTTAAAAGTAATTTATTTTTATAATGGGGTTTAGCTGCTTTTCACGGCTGTGTTTATGCGGCTTTACACCCACTTGACTTACTTCCAGAGAGATATCAATACATAGGTTTTAAGATTCTTATTAGTCAGATATATTCTTGTGCGGTGAATAGGGGGTGTTGAGTCCAGTTCACTGAGCAAGGAGTAGGTCTTGTCTATTACATATTAGGTTTATGGAACCGTATCTGAGCTAATTTGAAACCCTTGTTTTATGAATCACCCCACCTAACCTTTCGCGTTAAGCAGCCATACTGAGTTTTCAAAATGTGTGACTCTGTTCTGTTTTGTAATTCAGTTCAAGGGTAACGGTTTTTACATTCCCTCTATAAGTGATATCTTATGATAAGTGTCTTTTTCTGTGTGACTTATTTCACTTAGAATCGTCTTACCTAAATCCAATCATCATGCTGCTACTAGCCTTAGGACATTGTTTTCATGGCTGAGTGATATTCCATTATACATAAGGACCTCCAGTTCTTTATCCATTTTTCTCTTTCCTGGGATATTTAAGGTGGAATGAAGTGGAGGTTCTTGTCAACAGAGCATCCCTAAATTTGGGGTGCCTGTGTCTTGCTGATTTTCAGTTTTCCCAATTTGTACACCCATGAGTTGAAGTGTCCTATGCTCTCTAAGCTGTGCGTTTTAGATGTTTCAGGACACACCGTACTCTTCTCCAGAGTGCCTGTTGGCAATTTACATCCCGCCCATCAGTGTAGCAAGGCTCCCATTTCTCCATGGCCTGTCCTGCCTTTCTGGTTTGTACACTTTTTTCAACATGGCCCTTTGACCGATGGGAAGCGAGACTTCTTTGTAGCGCTGATTTGCCTTTCCAGGTTGCTTGGTTGGCCAAAAAGGGCGTATGCGTTTTTTGCTGAATATATTCAGGAAAAATCGCATGCGCCCTTTTTGGCCAAGGTCATCATTGTCCACGGTTTGCCACTTTTCATGTGCTTGAAAGGCGATTCGAATATACCTCCTGAAATCTGTTTCCTGCAATTTTGCCTTGCTTTCAAATCCTCTTCGTTTCTTTCCCTCAATATATTTGTGGACGAGAGTTATCATTTATAACTCTGCAGGTCTGTGAATTGCAGTGCCCCTGAGCTCCATTTTTCAACTCTCTTTTTTGGGAGCTGGCCGCAAAAGCGCAGGGTTGCTTCAGGCCGTATTCTGGTTCCGGGGGGCAGGCTGAGCCTGTGGTTATTTCTTCTTCCTGATGGGAAAAAATAGTGACCTGTGCCTGTCACAACACCTAGAGCAAGTCTCTCATTGGTTCCCCCACTTCCCGTTCATTCTCAGGACAAATTGCAACCTGTACAGAACAGGAGGTTAAAGGTTCTGATTCTCCAATGAAGGAGATTGCTAGTAACGCGGCTGGAATGGCGAACCCGAGCACAAGGAGATGAGAAATGAGGTGCGTTTCAGAAACCTTTCCTGATCAGACGGTGTACCATCTTCTGGGTTTATCGTGCATGTTTTCGATGTAGGAAGATGCCCTTGAACCTGGAGATTTGGGCCCCATGGGATTGGTACAACGCAGTAGTACTTTAAAGGGTCTGTGTTTGCTCACCCAACCTCACCAATCCACTCAGCCCCAAGAGTTTCCACCCTTATGTCTCATCTAGCTGTGGGTCTAGATATGGTCAATCCAGATTGCATCACAGCCCCTGAACGAATTGTGTAAGAATTTCTCTCTTTCACTCTCTTTGTTTCATGGGTTTTTAAAAGTAATTTATTTTGATAATGGGGTTTCACTGCTTTTCACTGCTGTGTTTATGCCGCTTTACACCCGCTTGACACACTCCCAGAGAGATATCAATACATAGGTTTAAAGATTCTTACTAGTCAGATATATTCTTTTGTGGTGAATAGGCGGTGCTGAGTCCAGTTCACTGAGCAAGGAGTAGGTCTTGTCTATTACATATTGTGTTTATAGAACGGTATCTGAGCTAATTTGAAACCCTTGTTTTATGCATCACCCCACCTCACCTTTCGCGTTAAGCAGCCATAGTGAGTTTTCAAAATGTGTGACTCTGTTCTGTTTTGTAATTCAGTTCAAGGGTAACGGTTTTTACATTCCCTCTATAAGTGATATCTTATGATAAGTGTCTTTTTCTGTGTGACTTATTTCACTTAGAATCGTCGTACCTAAATCCAATCATCATGCTGCTACTAGCCTTAGGACTCTGATTTCATGGCTGAGTGATATTCCATTGTACATAAGGACCTCAACTTCTTTATCCATTTTTCTCTTTCCTGGGATATTTAAGGTGGAATGAAGTGGAGGTCCTTGTCAAAAGAGCAGCCCTAAATTTGGGGTGCCTGTGTCTTGCTGATTTTCAGTTTTCCCAATTTGTACACCCATGAGTTGAAGTGCCCTATGCTCTCTAAGCTGTGTGTTTTAGATGTTTCAGGACACACCGTACTCTTCTCCAGAGTGGCTGTTGGCAATTTACATCCCGCCCATCAGCGTAGCAAGGCTCCCATTTCTCCATGGCCTGTCCTGCCTTTCTGGTTTGTACACTTTTTTCAACATTGCCCTTTGACCGATGGGAAGCGAGACTTCTTTGTAGCGCTGATTTGCCTTTCCAGGTTGCTTGGTTGGCCAAAAAGGGCGTATGCGTTTTTTCCTGAATATATTCAGGAAAAAACGCATACGCCCTTTTTGGCCAAGGGCATCATTGTCCACGTTTTGCCGCTTTTCATGTGCTTGAAAGGAGATTCGAATCTACCTCCTGAAATCTGTTTCCTGCAATTCTGCCTTGCTTTCAAATCCTCTTCGTTGCCTTCCCTCAATATATTTGTGGACGAGAGTTATCATTTATAACTCTGCAGGTCTGTGAATTGCAGTGCCCCTGAGCTCCATTTTTCAACTCTCTTTTTTGGGAGCTGGCCGCAAAAGCGCAGGGTTGCTTCAGGCCCTATTCTGGTTCCGGGCGGCAGGCTGAGCCTGTGGTTAATTCTTCTTCCTGATGGGAAAAAAGAGTGACCTGTGCCTGTCACAACACCTAGAGCTAGTCTCTCATTGGTTCCCCCACTTCCCGTTCATTCTCAGGACAAATTGCAACCTGTACAGAACAGGAGGTTAAAGGTGCTAATTCTCCAAGGAAGGAGATTGCTAGTAACGAGGCTGGAATGGCGAACCCGAGCACAAGGAGATGAGAAATGAGGTGCGTTTCAGAAACCTTTCCCGATCAGACGGTGTACCATCTTCTGGGTTTCTCGTGCATGTTTTCAATGTAGGAAGATGCCCTTGAACCTGGAGATTTGGGCCCCATGGGATGGGTACCACGCAGTAGTACTTTAAAGGGTCTGCGTTTGCTCACCCAACCTCACCAATCCTCTCAGCCCCAAGAGTGTCCACCCTTATGTCTCATCTAGCTGTGGGTCTAGATATGGTCAATCCAGGTTGCATCACAGCCCCTGAACGAATTGTGTAAGAATTTCTCTCTCTTTCACTCTCTTTGTTTCATGGGTTTTTAAAAGTAATTTATTTTGATAATGGGGTTTCGCTGCTTTTCACTGCTGTGTTTATGCCGCTTTACACCCACTTGACACACTCCCAGAGAGATATCAATACATAGGTTTTAAGATTCTTACTAGTCAGATATATTCTTGTGCGGTGAATACGGGGTGTTGAGTCCAGTTCACTGAGCAAGGGGTAGGTCTTTTCTATTACATATTGTGTTTATAGAACGGTATCTGAGCTAATTTGAAACCCTTGTTTTATGCATCACCCCACCTCACCTTTCGCGTTAAGCAGCCATAGTGAGTTTTCAAAATGTGTGACTCTGTTCTGTTTTGTAATTCAGTTCAAGGGTAACGGTTATTACATTCCCTCTATAAGTGATATCTTATGATAAGTGTCTTTTTCTGTGTGACTTATTTCACTTAGAATTGTCGTAGCTAAATCCACTCATCATGCTGCTACTAGCCTTAGGACACTGATTTCATGGCTGAGTGATATTCCATTGTACATAAGGACCTCAAGTTCTTTATCCATTTTTCTCTTTCCTGGGATATTTAAGGTGGAATGAAGTGGAGGTCCTTGTCAACAGAGCAGCCCTAAACTTTGGGGTGCCTGTGTCTTGCTGATTTTTAGTTTTCCCAATTTGTACACCCATGAGTGGAAGTGCCCTATGATCTCTAAGCTGTGTGTTTTAGATGTTTCAGGACACACCGTACACTTCTCCAGAGTGGTTGTTGGCAATTTACATCCCGCCCATTAGCGTAGCAAGGCTCCCATTTCTCCATGGCCTGTCCTGCATTTCTGGTTTTTACAGTTTTTTCAGCATAGCCCTATTGACCGATGGGAAGCGAGACTTCTTTGTAGCGCAGATTTGCATTTCCAGGTTGCTTGGTTGGCCAAAAAGGGCGTATGCGTTTTTTCCTGGATATATTCACGAAAAAACGGATACGCCCTTTTTGGCCAAGGGCATCAATGTCGACGTTTTGCCTCTTTTCTTGTGCTTTAAAGGCGATTTGTATCTTCCTCCAGAAATCTGTTTCTTGAAATTCTGCCTTGCTTTCAAATTCTCTTCGTTGCCTTCCCTCAATATATTTGTGGACGAGAGTTATTATTTATTACTCTGCAGGTTTGTGAATTGCAGTGCCCCTGAGCTCCATTTTTCAACTCGCTTTTTTGGGAGCTGGCCGCAAAAGCGCAAGATTGCTTCAGGCCCTATTCTGGTTCCGGGGGGCAGGCTGAGCCTGTGGTTAATTCTTCTTCCTGATGGGAAAATAGAGTGACCTGTGCCTGTCCCAACACCTAGAGCTAGTCTCTCATTGGTTTCCCCTCTTCCCGTTCGTCCTCAGGACAAATTGCAACCTGTACGGAACAGGAGGTTAAAGGTGCTGATTCTCCAAGTAGGGAGATTGCTAGTAAAGAAGCTGGAATGGCGAACCCGAGCACAAGGAGATGAGAAATGAGGTGCGTTCTAGAATCCTTTCCCAATCACACGGTGTACCATCTTCTGGGTTTTTTATGCATGTTTTCGATGTAGGAAGATGCCCTTGAACCTGGAGATTTGGGACCCATGGGATGGGTAACACGCAGTATTACTTTAAAGGGTCTGCGTTTGCTCACCAAACCTCACCAATCCTCTCAGCCCCAAGAGTGTCCACCCTTATGTCTCATCCAGCTTTGGGTCTAGATATGGTCAATCCAGGTTGCATCACAGCCCCTGAACGAATTTTGTAAGTATTTCTCTCTCTTTCACTGTCTATGTTTTACGGGTTTTTAAAAGTAATTTATTTTTATAATGGGGTTTAGCTGCTTTTCACGGCTGTGTTTATGCGGCTTTACACCCACTTGACTTACTTCCAGAGAGATATCAATACATAGGTTTTAAGATTCTTATTAGTCAGATATATTCTTGTGCGGTGAATAGGGGGTGTTGAGTCCAGTTCACTGAGCAAGGAGTAGGTCTTGTCTATTACATATTGGGTTTATGGAACCGTATCTGAGCTAATTTGAAACCCTTGTTTTATGAATCACCCCACCTCACCTTTCGCGTTAAGCAGCCATAGTGAGTTTTCAAAATGTGTGACTCTGTTCTGTTTTGTAATTCAGTTCAAGGGTAACGGTTTTTACATTCCCTCTATAAGTGATATCTTATGATAAGTGTCTTTTTCTGTGTGACTTATTTCACTTAGAATCCTCGTACCTAAATCCAATCATCATGCTGCTACTAGCCTTAGGACTCTGATTTCATGGCTGAGTGATATTCCATTGTACATAAGGACCTCAACTTCTTTATCCATTTTTCTCTTTCCTGGGATATTTAAGGTGGAATGAAGTGGAGGTCCTTGTCAACAGAGCAGCCCTAAATTTGGGGTGCCTGTGTCTTGCTGATTTTCAGTTTTCCCAATTTGTACACCCATGAGTTGAAGTGCCCTATGCTCTCTAAGCTGTGTGTTTTAGATGTTTCAGGACACACCGTACACTTCTCCAGAGTGGCTGTTGGCAATTTACATCCCGCCCATCAGCGTAGCAAGGCTCCCATTTCTCCATGGCCTGTCCTGCCTTTCTGGTTTGTACACTTTTTTCAACATGGCCCTTTGACCGATGGGAAGCGAGACTTCTTTGTAGCGCTGATTAGCCTTTCCAGGTTGCTTGGTTTGCCAAAAAGGGCGTATGCGTTTTTTCCTGAATATATTCAGGAAAAAACGCATACGCCCTTTTTGGCCAAGGGCATCATTGTCCACGTTTTGCCGCTTTTCATGTGCTTGAAAGGCGATTCGAATCTACCTCCTGAAATCTGTTTCCTGCAATTCTGCCTTGCTTTCAAATCCTCTTCGTTGCCTTCCCTCAATATATTTGTGGACGAGAGTTATCATTTATAACTCTGCAGGTCTGTGAATTGCAGTGCCCCTGAGCTCCATTTTTCAACTCTCTTTTTTGGGAGCTGGCCGCAAAAGCGCAGGGTTGCTTCAGGCCTTATTCTGGTTCCGGGCGGCAGGCTGAGCCTGTGGTTAATTCTTCTTCCTGATGGGAAAAAAGAGTGACCTGTGCCTGTCACAACACCTAGAGCTAGTCTCTCATTGGTTCCCCCACTTCCCGTTCATTCTCAGGACAAATTGCAACCTGTACAGAACAGGAGGTTAAAGGTGCTAATTCTCCAAGGAAGGAGATTGCTAGTAACGAGGCTGGAATGGCGAACCCGAGCACAAGGAGATGAGAAATGAGGTGCGTTTCAGAAACCTTTCCCGATCAGACGGTGTACCATCTTCTGGGTTTCTCGTGCATGTTTTCAATGTAGGAAGATGCCCTTGAACCTGGAGATTTGGGCCCCATGGGATGGGTACCACGCAGTAGTACTTTAAAGGGTCTGCGTTTGCTCACCCAACCTCACCAATCCTCTCAGCCCCAAGAGTGTCCACCCTTATGTCTCATCTAGCTGTGGGTCTAGATATGGTCAATCCAGGTTGCATCACAGCCCCTGAACGAATTGTGTAAGAATTTCTCTCTCTTTCACTCTCTTTGTTTCATGGGTTTTTAAAAGTAATTTATTTTGATAATGGGGTTTCGCTGCTTTTCACTGCTGTGTTTATGCCGCTTTACACCCACTTGACACACTCCCAGAGAGATATCAATACATAGGTTTTAAGATTCTTACTAGTCAGATATATTCTTGTGCGGTGAATACGGGGTGTTGAGTCCAGTTCACTGAGCAAGGGGTAGGTCTTTTCTATTACATATTGTGTTTATAGAACGGTATCTGAGCTAATTTGAAACCCTTGTTTTATGCATCACCCCACCTCACCTTTCGCGTTAAGCAGCCATAGTGAGTTTTCAAAATGTGTGACTCTGTTCTGTTTTGTAATTCAGTTCAAGGGTAACGGTTATTACATTCCCTCTATAAGTGATATCTTATGATAAGTGTCTTTTTCTGTGTGACTTATTTCACTTAGAATTGTCGTAGCTAAATCCACTCATCATGCTGCTACTAGCCTTAGGACACTGATTTCATGGCTGAGTGATATTCCATTGTACATAAGGACCTCAAGTTCTTTATCCATTTTTCTCTTTCCTGGGATATTTAAGGTGGAATGAAGTGGAGGTCCTTGTCAACAGAGCAGCCCTAAACTTTGGGGTGCCTGTGTCTTGCTGATTTTTAGTTTTCCCAATTTGTACACCCATGAGTGGAAGTGCCCTATGATCTCTAAGCTGTGTGTTTTAGATGTTTCAGGACACACCGTACACTTCTCCAGAGTGGTTGTTGGCAATTTACATCCCGCCCATTAGCGTAGCAAGGCTCCCATTTCTCCATGGCCTGTCCTGCATTTCTGGTTTTTACAGTTTTTTCAGCATAGCCCTATTGACCGATGGGAAGCGAGACTTCTTTGTAGCGCAGATTTGCATTTCCAGGTTGCTTGGTTGGCCAAAAAGGGCGTATGTGTTTTTTCCTGGATATATTCACGAAAAAACGGATACGCCCTTTTTGGCCAAGGGCATCAATGTCGACGTTTTGCCTCTTTTCTTGTGCTTTAAAGGCGATTTGTATCTTCCTCCAGAAATCTGTTTCTTGAAATTCTGCCTTGCTTTCAAATTCTCTTCGTTGCCTTCCCTCAATATATTTGTGGACGAGAGTTATTATTTATTACTCTGCAGGTTTGTGAATTGCAGTGCCCCTGAGCTCCATTTTTCAACTCGCTTTTTTGGGAGCTGGCCGCAAAAGCGCAAGATTGCTTCAGGCCCTATTCTGGTTCCGGGGGGCAGGCTGAGCCTGTGGTTAATTCTTCTTCCTGATGGGAAAATAGAGTGACCTGTGCCTGTCCCAACACCTAGAGCTAGTCTCTCATTGGTTTCCCCTCTTCCCGTTCGTCCTCAGGACAAATTGCAACCTGTACGGAACAGGAGGTTAAAGGTGCTGATTCTCCAAGTAGGGAGATTGCTAGTAAAGAAGCTGGAATGGCGAACCCGAGCACAAGGAGATGAGAAATGAGGTGCGTTCTAGAAACCTTTCCCAATCACACGGTGTACCATCTTCTGGGTTTTTTATGCATGTTTTCGATGTAGGAAGATGCCCTTGAACCTGGAGATTTGGGACCCATGGGATGGGTAACACGCAGTATTACTTTAAAGGGTCTGCGTTTGCTCACCAAACCTCACCAATCCTCTCAGCCCCAAGAGTGTCCACCCTTATGTCTCATCCAGCTTTGGGTCTAGATATGGTCAATCCAGGTTGCATCACAGCCCCTGAACGAATTTTGTAAGTATTTCTCTCTCTTTCACTGTCTATGTTTTACGGGTTTTTAAAAGTAATTTATTTTTATAATGGGGTTTAGCTGCTTTTCACGGCTGTGTTTATGCGGCTTTACACCCACTTGACTTACTTCCAGAGAGATATCAATACATAGGTTTTAAGATTCTTATTAGTCAGATATATTCTTGTGCGGTGAATAGGGGGTGTTGAGTCCAGTTCACTGAGCAAGGAGTAGGTCTTGTCTATTACATATTGGGTTTATGGAACCGTATCTGAGCTAATTTGAAACCCTTGTTTTATGAATCACCCCACCTCACCTTTCGCGTTAAGCAGCCATAGTGAGTTTTCAAAATGTGTGACTCTGTTCTGTTTTGTAATTCAGTTCAAGGGTAACGGTTTTTACATTCCCTCTATAAGTGATATCTTATGATAAGTGTCTTTTTCTGTGTGACTTATTTCACTTAGAATCGTCGTACCTAAATCCAATCATCATGCTGCTACTAGCCTTAGGACATTGTTTTCATGGCTGAGTGATATTCCATTGTACATAAGGACCTCAAGTTCTTTATCCATTTTTCTCTTTCCTGGGATATTTAAGGTGGAATGAAGTGGAGGTCCTTGTCAACAGAGCAGCCCTAAACTTTGGGGTGCCTGTGTCTTGCTGATTTTTAGTTTTCCCAATTTGTACACCCATGAGTGGAAGTGCCCTATGCTCTCTAAGCTGTGTGTTTTAGATGTTTCAGGACACACCGTACACTTCTCCAGAGTGGCTGTTGGCAATTTACATCCCGCCCATCAGCGTAGCAAGGCTCCCATTTCTCCATGGCCTGCCCTGCCTTTCTGGTTTGTACACATTTTTCAGCATGGCCCTTTGACCGATGGGAAGCGAGACTTCTTTGTAGCGCTGATTTGCCTTTCCAGGTTGCTTGGTTGGCCAAAAAGGGCGTATGCGTTTTTTGCTGAATATATTCAGGAAAAAACGCATGCGCCCTTTTTGGCCAAGGGCATCATTGTCCACGTTTTTGCCACTTTTCATGTGCTTGAAAGGCGATTCGAATATACCTCCTGAAATCTGTTTCCTGCAATTTTGCCTTGCTTTCATATCCTCTTCGTTGCTTTCCTTCAATATATTTGTGGACGAGAGTTATCATTTATAACTCTGCAGGTCTGTGAATTGCAGTGCCCCTGAGCTCCATTTTTCAACTCTCTTTTTTGGGAGCTGGCCGCAAAAGCGCAGGGTTGCTTCAGGCCCTATTCTGGTTCCGGGGGGCAGGCTGAGCCTGTGGTTAATTCTTCTTCCTGATGGGAAAAAATAGTGACCTGTGCCTGTCACAACACCTAGAGCAAGTCTCTCATTGGTTCCCCCACTTCCCGTTCATTCTCAGGACAAATTGCAACCTGTACAGAACAGGAGGTTAAAGGTGCTAATTCTCCAAGGAAGGAGATTGCTAGTAACGAGGCTGGAATGGCGAACCCGAGCACAAGGAGATGAGAAATGAGGTGCGTTTCAGAAACCTTTCCCGATCAGACGGTGTACCATCTTCTGGGTTTCTCGTGCATGTTTTCAATGTAGGAAGATGCCCTTGAACCTGGAGATTTGGGCCCCATGGGATGGGTACCACGCAGTAGTACTTTAAAGGGTCTGCGTTTGCTCACCCAACCTCACCAATCCTCTCAGCCCCAAGAGTGTCCACCCTTATGTCTCATCTAGCTGTGGGTCTAGATATGGTCAATCCAGGTTGCATCACAGCCCCTGAACGAATTGTGTAAGAATTTCTCTCTCTTTCACTCTCTTTGTTTCATGGGTTTTTAAAAGTAATTTATTTTGATAATGGGGTTTCGCTGCTTTTCACTGCTGTGTTTATGCCGCTTTACACCCACTTGACACACTCCCAGAGAGATATCAATACATAGGTTTTAAGATTCTTACTAGTCAGATATATTCTTGTGCGGTGAATACGGGGTGTTGAGTCCAGTTCACTGAGCAAGGAGTAGGTCTTGTCTATTACATATTGTGTTTATAGAACGGTATCTGAGCTAATTTGAAACCCTTGTTTTATGCATCACCCCACCTCACCTTTCGCGTTAAGCAGCCATAGTGAGTTTTCAAAATGTGTGACTCTGTTCTGTTTTGTAATTCAGTTCAAGGGTAACGGTTTTTACATTCCCTCTATAAGTGATATCTTATGATAAGTGTCTTTTTCTGTGTGACTTATTTCACTTAGAATTGTCGTAGCTAAATCCACTCATCATGCTGCTACTTGCCTTAGGACACTGATTTCATGGCTGAGTGATATTCCATTGTACATAAGGACCTCAAGTTCTTTATCCATTTTTCTCTTTCCTGGGATATTTAAGGTGGAATGAAGTGGAGGTCCTTGTCAACAGAGCAGCCCTAAACTTTGGGGTGCCTATGTCTTGCTGATTTTTAGTTTTCCCAATATGTACACCCATGAGTGGAAGTGCCCTATGCTCTCTAAGCTGTGTGTTTTAGATGTTTCAGGACACACCGTACACTTCTCCAGAGTGGCTGTTGGCAATTTACATCCCGCCCATCAGCGTAGCAAGGCTCCCATTTCTCCATGGCCTGTCCTGCCTTTCTGGTTTGTACACTGTTTTCAGCATGGCCCTTTGACCGATGGGAAGCGAGACTTCTTTGTAGCGCTGATTTGCCTTTCCAGGTTGCTTGGTTGGCCAAAAAGGGCGTAGGCGTTTTTTCCTGAATATATTCAGGAAAAAACGCATACGCCCTTTTTGGCCAAGGGCATCATTGTCCACGTTTTGCCGCTTTTCATGTGCTTTAAATGCGATTCGAATCTACCTCCTGAAATCTGTTTCCTGCAATTCTGCCTTGCTTTCAAATCCTCTTCGTTGCCTTCCCTCAATATATTTGTGGACGAGAGTTATCATTTATAACTCTGCAGGTCTGTGAATTGCAGTGCCCCTGAGCTCCATTTTTCAACTTGCTTTTTTGGGAGCTGGCCTCAAAAGCGCAGGATTGCTTCAGGCCCTATTTTGGTTCCGGGGGGCAGGCTGAACCTGTGGTTAATTCTTCTTCCTGATGGGAAAAATGTGTGACCTGTGCCTGTCACAACACCTTTAGCTAGTCTCACATTGGTTCCCCCACTTCCCGTTCATTCTCAGGACAAATTGCAACCTGTACAGAACAGGAGGTTAAAGGTGCTGATTCTCCAATGAAGGAGATTGCTAGTAACGAGGCTGGAATGGCGAACCCGAGCACAAGGAGATGAGAAATGAGGTGCGTTTCAGAAACCTTTCCTGATCAGACGGTGTACCATCTTCTGGGTTTCTCGTGCATGTTTTCGATGTAGGAAGATGCCCTTGAACCTGGAGATTTGGGCCCCATGGGATTGGTACAACGCAGTAGTACTTTAAAGGGTCTGCGTTTGCTCACCCAACCTCACCAATCCACTCAGCCCCAAGAGTTTCCACCCTTATGTCTCATCTAGCTGTGGGTCTAGATATGGTCAATCCAGATTGCATCACAGCCCCTGAACGAATTGTGTAAGAATTTCTCTCTCTTTCACTCTCTTTGTTTCATGGGTTTTTAAAAGTAATTTATTTTGATAATGGGGTTTCACTGCTTTTCACTGCTGTGTTTATGCCGCTTTACACCCGCTTGACACACTCCCAGAGAGATATCAATACATAGGTTTAAAGATTCTTACTAGTCAGATATATTCTTTTGCGGTGAATAGGGGGTGCTGAGTCCAGTTCACTGAGCAAGGAGTAGGTCTTGTCTATTACATATTGGGTTTATAGAACGGTATCTGAGCTAATTTGAAACCCTTGTTTTATGCATCACCCCACCTCACCTTTCGCGTTAAGCAGCCATAGTGAGTTTTCAAAATGTGTGACTCTGTTCTGTTTTGTAATTCAGTTCAAGGGTAACGGTTTTTACATTCCCTCTATAAGTGATATCTTATGATAAGTGTCTTTTTCTGTGTGACTTATTTCACTTAGAATCGTTGTACCTAAATCCAATCATCATGCTGCGACTAGCCTTAGGACTCTGATTTCATGGCTGAGTGATATTCCATTGTACATAAGGACCTCAACTTCTTTATCCATTTTTCTCTTTCCTGGGATATTTAAGGTGGAATGAAGTGGAGGTCCTTGTCAACAGAGCAGCCCTAAATTTGGGGTGCCTGTGTCTTGCTGATTTTCAGTTTTCCCAATTAGTACACCCATGAGTTGAAGTGCCCTATGCTCTCTAAGCTGTGTGTTTTAGATGTTTCCGGACACACCGCACTCTTCTCCAGAGTGGCTGTTGGCAATTTACATCCCGCCCATCAGCGTAGCAAGGCTCCCATTTCTCCATGGCCTGTCCTGCCTTTCTGGTTTGTACACTTTTTTCAACATGGCCCTTTGACCGATGGGAAGCGAGACTTCTTTGTAGCGCTGATTTGCCTTTCCAGGTTGCTTGGTTGGCCAAAAAGGGCGTATGCGTTTTTTCCTGAATATATTCAGGAAAAAACGCATACGCCCTTTTTGGCCAAGGGCATCATTGTCCACGTTTTGCCGCTTTTCATGTGCTTGAAAGGCGATTCGAATCTACCTCCTGAAATCTGTTTCCTGCAATTCTGCCTTGCTTTCAAATCCTCTTCGTTGCCTTCCCTCAATATATTTGTGGACGAGAGTTATCATTTATAACTCTGCAGGTCTGTGAATTGCAGTGCCCCTGAGCTCCATTTTTCAACTCGCTTTTTTGGGAGCTGGCCGCAAAAGCGCAGGGTTGCTTCAGGCCCTATTCTGGTTCCGGGGGGCAGGCTGAGCCTGTGGTTAATTCTTCTTCCTGATGGGAAAAAAGAGTGACCTGTGCCTGTCACAACACCTAGAGCTAGTCTCTCATTGGTTCCCCCACTTCCCGTTCATTCTCAGGACAAATTGCAACCTGTACAGAACAGGAGGTTAAAGGTGCTAATTCTCCAAGGAAGGAGATTGCTAGTAACGAGGCTGGAATGGCGAACCCGAGCACAGGGAGATGAGAAATGAGGTGCGTTTCAGAAACGTTTCCCGATCAGACGGTGTACCATCTTCTGGGTTTCTCGTGCATGTTTTCAATGTAGGAAGATGCCCTTGAACCTGGAGATTTGGGCCCCATGGGATGGGTACCACGCAGTAGTACTTTAAAGGGTCTGCGTTTGCTCACCCAACCTCACCAATCCTCTCAGCCCCAAGAGTGTCCACCCTTATGTCTCATCTAGCTGTGGGTCTAGATATGGTCAATCCAGGTTGCATCACAGCCCCAGAACGAATTGTGTAAGAATTTCTCTCTCTTTCACTCTCTTTGTTTCATGGGTTTTTAAAAGTAATTTATTTTGATAATGGGGTTTCACTGCTTTTCACTGCTGTGTTTATGCCGCTTTACACCCGCTTGACACACTCCCAGAGAGATATCAATACATAGGTTTTAAGATTCTTACTAGTCAGATATATTCTTGTGCGGTGAATACGGGGTGTTGAGTCCAGTTCACTGAGCAAGGAGTAGGTCTTGTCTATTACATATTGGGTTTATAGAACGGTATCTGAGCTAATTTGAAACCCTTGTTTTATGCATCACCCCACCTCACCTTTCGCGTTAACCAGCCATAGTGAGTTTTCAAAATGTGTGACTCTGTTCTGTTTTGTAATTCAGTTCAAGGGTAACGGTTTTTACATTCCCTCTATAAGTGATATCTTATGATAAGTGTCTTTTTCTGTGTGACTTATTTCACTTAGAATCGTCGTACCTAAATCCAATCATCATGCTGCTACTAGCCTTAGGACTCTGATTTCATGGCTGAGTGATATTCCATTGTACATAAGGACCTCAACTTCTTTATCCATTTTTCTCTTTCCTGGGATATTTAAGGTGGAATGAAGTGGAGGTCCTTGTCAACAGAGCAGCCCTAAATTTGGGGTGCCTCTGTCTTGCTGATTTTCAGTTTTCCCAATTTGTACACCCATGAGTTGAAGTGCCCTATGCTCTCTAAGCTGTGTGTTTTAGATGTTTCAGGACACACCGTACTCTTCTCCAGAGTGGCTGTTGGCAATTTACATCCCGCCCATCAGCGTAGCAAGGCTCCCATTTCTCCATGGCCTGTCCTGCCTTTCTGGTTTGTACACTTTTTTCAACATGGCCCTTTGACCGATGGGAAGCGAGACTTCTTTGTAGCGCTGATTTGCCTTTCCAGGTTGCTTGGTTGGCCAAAAGGGCGTATGTGTTTTTTCCTGAATATATTCAGGAAAAAACGCATACGCCCTTTTTGGCCAAGGGCATCATTGTCCACGTTTTGCCGCTTTTCATGTGCTTGAAAGGCGATTCGAATCTACCTCCTGAAATCTGTTTCCTGCAATTCTGCCTTGCTTTCAAATCCTCTTCGTTGCCTTCCCTCAATATATTTGTGGACGAGAGTTATCATTTATAACTCTGCAGGTCTGTGAATTGCAGTGCCCCTGAGCTCCATTTTTCAACTCTCTTTTTTGGGAGCTGGCCGCAAAAGCGCAGGGTTGCTTCAGGCCGTATTCTGGTTCCGGGGGGCAGGCTGAGCCTGTGGTTATTTCTTCTTCCTGATGGGAAAAAATAGTGACCTGTGCCTGTCACAACACCTAGAGCAAGTCTCTCATTGGTTCCCCCACTTCCCGTTCATTCTCAGGACAAATTGCAACCTGTACAGAACAGGAGGTTAAAGGTTCTGATTCTCCAATGAAGGAGATTGCTAGTAACGCGGCTGGAATGGCGAACCCGAGCACAAGGAGATGAGAAATGAGGTGCGTTTCAGAAACCTTTCCTGATCAGACGGTGTACCATCTTCTGGGTTTATCGTGCATGTTTTCGATGTAGGAAGATGCCCTTGAACCTGGAGATTTGGGCCCCATGGGTTTGGTACAACGCAGTAGTACTTTAAAGGGTCTGTGTTTGCTCACCCAACCTCACCAATCCACTCAGCCCCAAGAGTTTCCACCCTTATGTCTCATCTAGCTGTGGGTCTAGATATGGTCAATCCAGATTGCATCACAGCCCCTGAACGAATTGTGTAAGAATTTCTCTCTTTCACTCTCTTTGTTTCATGGGTTTTTAAAAGTAATTTATTTTGATAATGGGGTTTCACTGCTTTTCACTGCTGTGTTTATGCCGCTTTACACCCGCTTGACACACTCCCAGAGAGATATCAATACATAGGTTTAAAGATTCTTACTAGTCAGATATATTCTTTTGTGGTGAATAGGCGGTGCTGAGTCCAGTTCACTGAGCAAGGAGTAGGTCTTGTCTATTACATATTGTGTTTATAGAACGGTATCTGAGCTAATTTGAAACCCTTGTTTTATGCATCACCCCACCTCACCTTTCGCGTTAAGCAGCCATAGTGAGTTTTCAAAATGTGTGACTCTGTTCTGTTTTGTAATTCAGTTCAAGGGTAACGGTTTTTACATTCCCTCTATAAGTGATATCTTATGATAAGTGTCTTTTTCTGTGTGACTTATTTCACTTAGAATCGTCGTACCTAAATCCAATCATCATGCTGCTACTAGCCTTAGGACTCTGATTTCATGGCTGAGTGATATTCCATTGTACATAAGGACCTCAACTTCTTTATCCATTTTTCTCTTTCCTGGGATATTTAAGGTGGAATGAAGTGGAGGTCCTTGTCAACAGAGCAGCCCTAAATTTGGGGTGCCTGTGTCTTGCTGATTTTCAGTTTTCCCAATTTGTACACCCATGAGTTGAAGTGCCCTATGCTCTCTAAGCTGTGTGTTTTAGATGTTTCAGGACACACCGTACTCTTCTCCAGAGTGGCTGTTGGCAATTTACATCCCGCCCATCAGCGTAGCAAGGCTCCCATTTCTCCATGGCCTGTCCTGCCTTTCTGGTTTGTACACTTTTTTCAACATTGCCCTTTGACCGATGGGAAGCGAGACTTCTTTGTAGCGCTGATTTGCCTTTCCAGGTTGCTTGGTTGGCCAAAAAGGGCGTATGCGTTTTTTCCTGAATATATTCAGGAAAAAACGCATACGCCCTTTTTGGCCAAGGGCATCATTGTCCACGTTTTGCCGCTTTTCATGTGCTTGAAAGGCGATTCGAATCTACCTCCTGAAATCTGTTTCCTGCAATTCTGCCTTGCTTTCAAATCCTCTTCGTTGCCTTCCCTCAATATATTTGTGGACGAGAGTTATCATTTATAACTCTGCAGGTCTGTGAATTGCAGTGCCCCTGAGCTCCATTTTTCAACTCTCTTTTTTGGGAGCTGGCCGCAAAAGCGCAGGGTTGCTTCAGGCCCTATTCTGGTTCCGGGCGGCAGGCTGAGCCTGTGGTTAATTCTTCTTCCTGATGGGAAAAAAGAGTGACCTGTGCCTGTCACAACACCTAGAGCTAGTCTCTCATTGGTTCCCCCACTTCCCGTTCATTCTCAGGACAAATTGCAACCTGTACAGAACAGGAGGTTAAAGGTGCTAATTCTCCAAGGAAGGAGATTGCTAGTAACGAGGCTGGAATGGCGAACCCGAGCACAAGGAGATGAGAAATGAGGTGCGTTTCAGAAACCTTTCCCGATCAGACGGTGTACCATCTTCTGGGTTTCTCGTGCATGTTTTCAATGTAGGAAGATGCCCTTGAACCTGGAGATTTGGGCCCCATGGGATGGGTACCACGCAGTAGTACTTTAAAGGGTCTGCGTTTGCTCACCCAACCTCACCAATCCTCTCAGCCCCAAGAGTGTCCACCCTTATGTCTCATCTAGCTGTGGGTCTAGATATGGTCAATCCAGGTTGCATCACAGCCCCTGAACGAATTGTGTAAGAATTTCTCTCTCTTTCACTCTCTTTGTTTCATGGGTTTTTAAAAGTAATTTATTTTGATAATGGGGTTTCCCTGCTTTTCACTGCTGTGTTTATGCCGCTTTACACCCACTTGACACACTCCCAGAGAGATATCAATACATAGGTTTTAAGATTCTTACTAGTCAGATATATTCTTGTGCGGTGAATACGGGGTGTTGAGTCCAGTTCACTGAGCAAGGGGTAGGTCTTTTCTATTACATATTGTGTTTATAGAACGGTATCTGAGCTAATTTGAAACCCTTGTTTTATGCATCACCCCACCTCACCTTTCGCGTTAAGCAGCCATAGTGAGTTTTCAAAATGTGTGACTCTGTTCTGTTTTGTAATTCAGTTCAAGGGTAACGGTTATTACATTCCCTCTATAAGTGATATCTTATGATAAGTGTCTTTTTCTGTGTGACTTATTTCACTTAGAATTGTCGTAGCTAAATCCACTCATCATGCTGCTACTAGCCTTAGGACACTGATTTCATGGCTGAGTGATATTCCATTGTACATAAGGACCTCAAGTTCTTTATCCATTTTTCTCTTTCCTGGGATATTTAAGGTGGAATGAAGTGGAGGTCCTTGTCAACAGAGCAGCCCTAAACTTTGGGGTGCCTGTGTCTTGCTGATTTTTAGTTTTCCCAATTTGTACACCCATGAGTGGAAGTGCCCTATGATCTCTAAGCTGTGTGTTTTAGATGTTTCAGGACACACCGTACACTTCTCCAGAGTGGTTGTTGGCAATTTACATCCCGCCCATTAGCGTAGCAAGGCTCCCATTTCTCCATGGCCTGTCCTGCATTTCTGGTTTTTACAGTTTTTTCAGCATAGCCCTATTGACCGATGGGAAGCGAGACTTCTTTGTAGCGCAGATTTGCATTTCCAGGTTGCTTGGTTGGCCAAAAAGGGCGTATGCGTTTTTTCCTGGATATATTCACGAAAAAACGGATACGCCCTTTTTGGCCAAGGGCATCAATGTCGACGTTTTGCCTCTTTTCTTGTGCTTTAAAGGCGATTTGTATCTTCCTCCAGAAATCTGTTTCTTGAAATTCTGCCTTGCTTTCAAATTCTCTTCGTTGCCTTCCCTCAATATATTTGTGGACGAGAGTTATTATTTATTACTCTGCAGGTTTGTGAATTGCAGTGCCCCTGAGCTCCATTTTTCAACTCGCTTTTTTGGGAGCTGGCCGCAAAAGCGCAAGATTGCTTCAGGCCCTATTCTGGTTCCGGGGGGCAGGCTGAGCCTGTGGTTAATTCTTCTTCCTGATGGGAAAATAGAGTGACCTGTGCCTGTCCCAACACCTAGAGCTAGTCTCTCATTGGTTTCCCCTCTTCCCGTTCGTCCTCAGGACAAATTGCAACCTGTACGGAACAGGAGGTTAAAGGTGCTGATTCTCCAAGTAGGGAGATTGCTAGTAAAGAAGCTGGAATGGCGAACCCGAGCACAAGGAGATGAGAAATGAGGTGCGTTCTAGAATCCTTTCCCAATCACACGGTGTACCATCTTCTGGGTTTTTTATGCATGTTTTCGATGTAGGAAGATGCCCTTGAACCTGGAGATTTGGGACCCATGGGATGGGTAACACGCAGTATTACTTTAAAGGGTCTGCGTTTGCTCACCAAACCTCACCAATCCTCTCAGCCCCAAGAGTGTCCACCCTTATGTCTCATCCAGCTTTGGGTCTAGATATGGTCAATCCAGGTTGCATCACAGCCCCTGAACGAATTTTGTAAGTATTTCTCTCTCTTTCACTGTCTATGTTTTACGGGTTTTTAAAAGTAATTTATTTTTATAATGGGGTTTAGCTGCTTTTCACGGCTGTGTTTATGCGGCTTTACACCCACTTGACTTACTTCCAGAGAGATATCAATACATAGGTTTTAAGATTCTTATTAGTCAGATATATTCTTGTGCGGTGAATAGGGGGTGTTGAGTCCAGTTCACTGAGCAAGGAGTAGGTCTTGTCTATTACATATTGGGTTTATGGAACCGTATCTGAGCTAATTTGAAACCCTTGTTTTATGAATCACCCCACCTCACCTTTCGCGTTAAGCAGCCATAGTGAGTTTTCAAAATGTGTGACTCTGTTCTGTTTTGTAATTCAGTTCAAGGGTAACGGTTTTTACATTCCCTCTATAAGTGATATCTTATGATAAGTGTCTTTTTCTGTGTGACTTATTTCACTTAGAATCCTCGTACCTAAATCCAATCATCATGCTGCTACTAGCCTTAGGACTCTGATTTCATGGCTGAGTGATATTCCATTGTACATAAGGACCTCAACTTCTTTATCCATTTTTCTCTTTCCTGGGATATTTAAGGTGGAATGAAGTGGAGGTCCTTGTCAACAGAGCAGCCCTAAATTTGGGGTGCCTGTGTCTTGCTGATTTTCAGTTTTCCCAATTTGTACACCCATGAGTTGAAGTGCCCTATGCTCTCTAAGCTGTGTGTTTTAGATGTTTCAGGACACACCGTACACTTCTCCAGAGTGGCTGTTGGCAATTTACATCCCGCCCATCAGCGTAGCAAGGCTCCCATTTCTCCATGGCCTGTCCTGCCTTTCTGGTTTGTACACTTTTTTCAACATGGCCCTTTGACCGATGGGAAGCGAGACTTCTTTGTAGCGCTGATTAGCCTTTCCAGGTTGCTTGGTTTGCCAAAAAGGGCGTATGCGTTTTTTCCTGAATATATTCAGGAAAAAACGCATACGCCCTTTTTGGCCAAGGGCATCATTGTCCACGTTTTGCCGCTTTTCATGTGCTTGAAAGGCGATTCGAATCTACCTCCTGAAATCTGTTTCCTGCAATTCTGCCTTGCTTTCAAATCCTCTTCGTTGCCTTCCCTCAATATATTTGTGGACGAGAGTTATCATTTATAACTCTGCAGGTCTGTGAATTGCAGTGCCCCTGAGCTCCATTTTTCAACTCTCTTTTTTGGGAGCTGGCCGCAAAAGCGCAGGGTTGCTTCAGGCCTTATTCTGGTTCCGGGCGGCAGGCTGAGCCTGTGGTTAATTCTTCTTCCTGATGGGAAAAAAGAGTGACCTGTGCCTGTCACAACACCTAGAGCTAGTCTCTCATTGGTTCCCCCACTTCCCGTTCATTCTCAGGACAAATTGCAACCTGTACAGAACAGGAGGTTAAAGGTGCTAATTCTCCAAGGAAGGAGATTGCTAGTAACGAGGCTGGAATGGCGAACCCGAGCACAAGGAGATGAGAAATGAGGTGCGTTTCAGAAACCTTTCCCGATCAGACGGTGTACCATCTTCTGGGTTTCTCGTGCATGTTTTCAATGTAGGAAGATGCCCTTGAACCTGGAGATTTGGGCCCCATGGGATGGGTACCACGCAGTAGTACTTTAAAGGGTCTGCGTTTGCTCACCCAACCTCACCAATCCTCTCAGCCCCAAGAGTGTCCACCCTTATGTCTCATCTAGCTGTGGGTCTAGATATGGTCAATCCAGGTTGCATCACAGCCCCTGAACGAATTGTGTAAGAATTTCTCTCTCTTTCACTCTCTTTGTTTCATGGGTTTTTAAAAGTAATTTATTTTGATAATGGGGTTTCGCTGCTTTTCACTGCTGTGTTTATGCCGCTTTACACCCACTTGACACACTCCCAGAGAGATATCAATACATAGGTTTTAAGATTCTTACTAGTCAGATATATTCTTGTGCGGTGAATACGGGGTGTTGAGTCCAGTTCACTGAGCAAGGGGTAGGTCTTTTCTATTACATATTGTGTTTATAGAACGGTATCTGAGCTAATTTGAAACCCTTGTTTTATGCATCACCCCACCTCACCTTTCGCGTTAAGCAGCCATAGTGAGTTTTCAAAATGTGTGACTCTGTTCTGTTTTGTAATTCAGTTCAAGGGTAACGGTTATTACATTCCCTCTATAAGTGATATCTTATGATAAGTGTCTTTTTCTGTGTGACTTATTTCACTTAGAATTGTCGTAGCTAAATCCACTCATCATGCTGCTACTAGCCTTAGGACACTGATTTCATGGCTGAGTGATATTCCATTGTACATAAGGACCTCAAGTTCTTTATCCATTTTTCTCTTTCCTGGGATATTTAAGGTGGAATGAAGTGGAGGTCCTTGTCAACAGAGCAGCCCTAAACTTTGGGGTGCCTGTGTCTTGCTGATTTTTAGTTTTCCCAATTTGTACACCCATGAGTGGAAGTGCCCTATGATCTCTAAGCTGTGTGTTTTAGATGTTTCAGGACACACCGTACACTTCTCCAGAGTGGTTGTTGGCAATTTACATCCCGCCCATTAGCGTAGCAAGGCTCCCATTTCTCCATGGCCTGTCCTGCATTTCTGGTTTTTACAGTTTTTTCAGCATAGCCCTATTGACCGATGGGAAGCGAGACTTCTTTGTAGCGCAGATTTGCATTTCCAGGTTGCTTGGTTGGCCAAAAAGGGCGTATGTGTTTTTTCCTGGATATATTCACGAAAAAACGGATACGCCCTTTTTGGCCAAGGGCATCAATGTCGACGTTTTGCCTCTTTTCTTGTGCTTTAAAGGCGATTTGTATCTTCCTCCAGAAATCTGTTTCTTGAAATTCTGCCTTGCTTTCAAATTCTCTTCGTTGCCTTCCCTCAATATATTTGTGGACGAGAGTTATTATTTATTACTCTGCAGGTTTGTGAATTGCAGTGCCCCTGAGCTCCATTTTTCAACTCGCTTTTTTGGGAGCTGGCCGCAAAAGCGCAAGATTGCTTCAGGCCCTATTCTGGTTCCGGGGGGCAGGCTGAGCCTGTGGTTAATTCTTCTTCCTGATGGGAAAATAGAGTGACCTGTGCCTGTCCCAACACCTAGAGCTAGTCTCTCATTGGTTTCCCCTCTTCCCGTTCGTCCTCAGGACAAATTGCAACCTGTACGGAACAGGAGGTTAAAGGTGCTGATTCTCCAAGTAGGGAGATTGCTAGTAAAGAAGCTGGAATGGCGAACCCGAGCACAAGGAGATGAGAAATGAGGTGCGTTCTAGAAACCTTTCCCAATCACACGGTGTACCATCTTCTGGGTTTTTTATGCATGTTTTCGATGTAGGAAGATGCCCTTGAACCTGGAGATTTGGGACCCATGGGATGGGTAACACGCAGTATTACTTTAAAGGGTCTGCGTTTGCTCACCAAACCTCACCAATCCTCTCAGCCCCAAGAGTGTCCACCCTTATGTCTCATCCAGCTTTGGGTCTAGATATGGTCAATCCAGGTTGCATCACAGCCCCTGAACGAATTTTGTAAGTATTTCTCTCTCTTTCACTGTCTATGTTTTACGGGTTTTTAAAAGTAATTTATTTTTATAATGGGGTTTAGCTGCTTTTCACGGCTGTGTTTATGCGGCTTTACACCCACTTGACTTACTTCCAGAGAGATATCAATACATAGGTTTTAAGATTCTTATTAGTCAGATATATTCTTGTGCGGTGAATAGGGGGTGTTGAGTCCAGTTCACTGAGCAAGGAGTAGGTCTTGTCTATTACATATTGGGTTTATGGAACCGTATCTGAGCTAATTTGAAACCCTTGTTTTATGAATCACCCCACCTCACCTTTCGCGTTAAGCAGCCATAGTGAGTTTTCAAAATGTGTGACTCTGTTCTGTTTTGTAATTCAGTTCAAGGGTAACGGTTTTTACATTCCCTCTATAAGTGATATCTTATGATAAGTGTCTTTTTCTGTGTGACTTATTTCACTTAGAATCGTCGTACCTAAATCCAATCATCATGCTGCTACTAGCCTTAGGACATTGTTTTCATGGCTGAGTGATATTCCATTGTACATAAGGACCTCAAGTTCTTTATCCATTTTTCTCTTTCCTGGGATATTTAAGGTGGAATGAAGTGGAGGTCCTTGTCAACAGAGCAGCCCTAAACTTTGGGGTGCCTGTGTCTTGCTGATTTTTAGTTTTCCCAATTTGTACACCCATGAGTGGAAGTGCCCTATGCTCTCTAAGCTGTGTGTTTTAGATGTTTCAGGACACACCGTACACTTCTCCAGAGTGGCTGTTGGCAATTTACATCCCGCCCATCAGCGTAGCAAGGCTCCCATTTCTCCATGGCCTGCCCTGCCTTTCTGGTTTGTACACATTTTTCAGCATGGCCCTTTGACCGATGGGAAGCGAGACTTCTTTGTAGCGCTGATTTGCCTTTCCAGGTTGCTTGGTTGGCCAAAAAGGGCGTATGCGTTTTTTGCTGAATATATTCAGGAAAAAACGCATGCGCCCTTTTTGGCCAAGGGCATCATTGTCCACGTTTTTGCCACTTTTCATGTGCTTGAAAGGCGATTCGAATATACCTCCTGAAATCTGTTTCCTGCAATTTTGCCTTGCTTTCATATCCTCTTCGTTGCTTTCCTTCAATATATTTGTGGACGAGAGTTATCATTTATAACTCTGCAGGTCTGTGAATTGCAGTGCCCCTGAGCTCCATTTTTCAACTCTCTTTTTTGGGAGCTGGCCGCAAAAGCGCAGGGTTGCTTCAGGCCCTATTCTGGTTCCGGGGGGCAGGCTGAGCCTGTGGTTAATTCTTCTTCCTGATGGGAAAAAATAGTGACCTGTGCCTGTCACAACACCTAGAGCAAGTCTCTCATTGGTTCCCCCACTTCCCGTTCATTCTCAGGACAAATTGCAACCTGTACAGAACAGGAGGTTAAAGGTGCTAATTCTCCAAGGAAGGAGATTGCTAGTAACGAGGCTGGAATGGCGAACCCGAGCACAAGGAGATGAGAAATGAGGTGCGTTTCAGAAACCTTTCCCGATCAGACGGTGTACCATCTTCTGGGTTTCTCGTGCATGTTTTCAATGTAGGAAGATGCCCTTGAACCTGGAGATTTGGGCCCCATGGGATGGGTACCACGCAGTAGTACTTTAAAGGGTCTGCGTTTGCTCACCCAACCTCACCAATCCTCTCAGCCCCAAGAGTGTCCACCCTTATGTCTCATCTAGCTGTGGGTCTAGATATGGTCAATCCAGGTTGCATCACAGCCCCTGAACGAATTGTGTAAGAATTTCTCTCTCTTTCACTCTCTTTGTTTCATGGGTTTTTAAAAGTAATTTATTTTGATAATGGGGTTTCGCTGCTTTTCACTGCTGTGTTTATGCCGCTTTACACCCACTTGACACACTCCCAGAGAGATATCAATACATAGGTTTTAAGATTCTTACTAGTCAGATATATTCTTGTGCGGTGAATACGGGGTGTTGAGTCCAGTTCACTGAGCAAGGAGTAGGTCTTGTCTATTACATATTGTGTTTATAGAACGGTATCTGAGCTAATTTGAAACCCTTGTTTTATGCATCACCCCACCTCACCTTTCGCGTTAAGCAGCCATAGTGAGTTTTCAAAATGTGTGACTCTGTTCTGTTTTGTAATTCAGTTCAAGGGTAACGGTTTTTACATTCCCTCTATAAGTGATATCTTATGATAAGTGTCTTTTTCTGTGTGACTTATTTCACTTAGAATTGTCGTAGCTAAATCCACTCATCATGCTGCTACTTGCCTTAGGACACTGATTTCATGGCTGAGTGATATTCCATTGTACATAAGGACCTCAAGTTCTTTATCCATTTTTCTCTTTCCTGGGATATTTAAGGTGGAATGAAGTGGAGGTCCTTGTCAACAGAGCAGCCCTAAACTTTGGGGTGCCTATGTCTTGCTGATTTTTAGTTTTCCCAATATGTACACCCATGAGTGGAAGTGCCCTATGCTCTCTAAGCTGTGTGTTTTAGATGTTTCAGGACACACCGTACACTTCTCCAGAGTGGCTGTTGGCAATTTACATCCCGCCCATCAGCGTAGCAAGGCTCCCATTTCTCCATGGCCTGTCCTGCCTTTCTGGTTTGTACACTGTTTTCAGCATGGCCCTTTGACCGATGGGAAGCGAGACTTCTTTGTAGCGCTGATTTGCCTTTCCAGGTTGCTTGGTTGGCCAAAAAGGGCGTAGGCGTTTTTTCCTGAATATATTCAGGAAAAAACGCATACGCCCTTTTTGGCCAAGGGCATCATTGTCCACGTTTTGCCGCTTTTCATGTGCTTTAAATGCGATTCGAATCTACCTCCTGAAATCTGTTTCCTGCAATTCTGCCTTGCTTTCAAATCCTCTTCGTTGCCTTCCCTCAATATATTTGTGGACGAGAGTTATCATTTATAACTCTGCAGGTCTGTGAATTGCAGTGCCCCTGAGCTCCATTTTTCAACTTGCTTTTTTGGGAGCTGGCCTCAAAAGCGCAGGATTGCTTCAGGCCCTATTTTGGTTCCGGGGGGCAGGCTGAACCTGTGGTTAATTCTTCTTCCTGATGGGAAAAATGTGTGACCTGTGCCTGTCACAACACCTTTAGCTAGTCTCACATTGGTTCCCCCACTTCCCGTTCATTCTCAGGACAAATTGCAACCTGTACAGAACAGGAGGTTAAAGGTGCTGATTCTCCAATGAAGGAGATTGCTAGTAACGAGGCTGGAATGGCGAACCCGAGCACAAGGAGATGAGAAATGAGGTGCGTTTCAGAAACCTTTCCTGATCAGACGGTGTACCATCTTCTGGGTTTCTCGTGCATGTTTTCGATGTAGGAAGATGCCCTTGAACCTGGAGATTTGGGCCCCATGGGATTGGTACAACGCAGTAGTACTTTAAAGGGTCTGCGTTTGCTCACCCAACCTCACCAATCCACTCAGCCCCAAGAGTTTCCACCCTTATGTCTCATCTAGCTGTGGGTCTAGATATGGTCAATCCAGATTGCATCACAGCCCCTGAACGAATTGTGTAAGAATTTCTCTCTCTTTCACTCTCTTTGTTTCATGGGTTTTTAAAAGTAATTTATTTTGATAATGGGGTTTCACTGCTTTTCACTGCTGTGTTTATGCCGCTTTACACCCGCTTGACACACTCCCAGAGAGATATCAATACATAGGTTTAAAGATTCTTACTAGTCAGATATATTCTTTTGCGGTGAATAGGGGGTGCTGAGTCCAGTTCACTGAGCAAGGAGTAGGTCTTGTCTATTACATATTGGGTTTATAGAACGGTATCTGAGCTAATTTGAAACCCTTGTTTTATGCATCACCCCACCTCACCTTTCGCGTTAAGCAGCCATAGTGAGTTTTCAAAATGTGTGACTCTGTTCTGTTTTGTAATTCAGTTCAAGGGTAACGGTTTTTACATTCCCTCTATAAGTGATATCTTATGATAAGTGTCTTTTTCTGTGTGACTTATTTCACTTAGAATCGTTGTACCTAAATCCAATCATCATGCTGCGACTAGCCTTAGGACTCTGATTTCATGGCTGAGTGATATTCCATTGTACATAAGGACCTCAACTTCTTTATCCATTTTTCTCTTTCCTGGGATATTTAAGGTGGAATGAAGTGGAGGTCCTTGTCAACAGAGCAGCCCTAAATTTGGGGTGCCTGTGTCTTGCTGATTTTCAGTTTTCCCAATTAGTACACCCATGAGTTGAAGTGCCCTATGCTCTCTAAGCTGTGTGTTTTAGATGTTTCCGGACACACCGCACTCTTCTCCAGAGTGGCTGTTGGCAATTTACATCCCGCCCATCAGCGTAGCAAGGCTCCCATTTCTCCATGGCCTGTCCTGCCTTTCTGGTTTGTACACTTTTTTCAACATGGCCCTTTGACCGATGGGAAGCGAGACTTCTTTGTAGCGCTGATTTGCCTTTCCAGGTTGCTTGGTTGGCCAAAAAGGGCGTATGCGTTTTTTCCTGAATATATTCAGGAAAAAACGCATACGCCCTTTTTGGCCAAGGGCATCATTGTCCACGTTTTGCCGCTTTTCATGTGCTTGAAAGGCGATTCGAATCTACCTCCTGAAATCTGTTTCCTGCAATTCTGCCTTGCTTTCAAATCCTCTTCGTTGCCTTCCCTCAATATATTTGTGGACGAGAGTTATCATTTATAACTCTGCAGGTCTGTGAATTGCAGTGCCCCTGAGCTCCATTTTTCAACTCGCTTTTTTGGGAGCTGGCCGCAAAAGCGCAGGGTTGCTTCAGGCCCTATTCTGGTTCCGGGGGGCAGGCTGAGCCTGTGGTTAATTCTTCTTCCTGATGGGAAAAAAGAGTGACCTGTGCCTGTCACAACACCTAGAGCTAGTCTCTCATTGGTTCCCCCACTTCCCGTTCATTCTCAGGACAAATTGCAACCTGTACAGAACAGGAGGTTAAAGGTGCTAATTCTCCAAGGAAGGAGATTGCTAGTAACGAGGCTGGAATGGCGAACCCGAGCACAGGGAGATGAGAAATGAGGTGCGTTTCAGAAACGTTTCCCGATCAGACGGTGTACCATCTTCTGGGTTTCTCGTGCATGTTTTCAATGTAGGAAGATGCCCTTGAACCTGGAGATTTGGGCCCCATGGGATGGGTACCACGCAGTAGTACTTTAAAGGGTCTGCGTTTGCTCACCCAACCTCACCAATCCTCTCAGCCCCAAGAGTGTCCACCCTTATGTCTCATCTAGCTGTGGGTCTAGATATGGTCAATCCAGGCTGCATCACAGCCCCTGAACGAATTGTGTAAGAATTTCTCTCTCTTTCACTCTCTTTGTTTCATGGGTTTTTAAAAGTAATTTATTTTGATAATGGGGTTTCACTGCTTTTCACTGCTGTGTTTATGCCGCTTTACACCCGCTTGACACACTCCCAGAGAGATATCAATACATAGGTTTTAAGATTCTTACTAGTCAGATATATTCTTGTGCGGTGAATACGGGGTGTTGAGTCCAGTTCACTGAGCAAGGAGTAGGTCTTGTCTATTACATATTGGGTTTATAGAACGGTATCTGAGCTAATTTGAAACCCTTGTTTTATGCATCACCCCACCTCACCTTTCGCGTTAACCAGCCATAGTGAGTTTTCAAAATGTGTGACTCTGTTCTGTTTTGTAATTCAGTTCAAGGGTAACGGTTTTTACATTCCCTCTATAAGTGATATCTTATGATAAGTGTCTTTTTCTGTGTGACTTATTTCACTTAGAATCGTCGTACCTAAATCCAATCATCATGCTGCTACTAGCCTTAGGACTCTGATTTCATGGCTGAGTGATATTCCATTGTACATAAGGACCTCAACTTCTTTATCCATTTTTCTCTTTCCTGGGATATTTAAGGTGGAATGAAGTGGAGGTCCTTGTCAACAGAGCAGCCCTAAATTTGGGGTGCCTCTGTCTTGCTGATTTTCAGTTTTCCCAATTTGTACACCCATGAGTTGAAGTGCCCTATGCTCTCTAAGCTGTGTGTTTTAGATGTTTCAGGACACACCGTACTCTTCTCCAGAGTGGCTGTTGGCAATTTACATCCCGCCCATCAGCGTAGCAAGGCTCCCATTTCTCCATGGCCTGTCCTGCCTTTCTGGTTTGTACACTTTTTTCAACATGGCCCTTTGACCGATGGGAAGCGAGACTTCTTTGTAGCGCTGATTTGCCTTTCCAGGTTGCTTGGTTGGCCAAAAGGGCGTATGTGTTTTTTCCTGAATATATTCAGGAAAAAACGCATACGCCCTTTTTGGCCAAGGGCATCATTGTCCACGTTTTGCCGCTTTTCATGTGCTTGAAAGGCGATTCGAATCTACCTCCTGAAATCTGTTTCCTGCAATTCTGCCTTGCTTTCAAATCCTCTTCGTTGCCTTCCCTCAATATATTTGTGGACGAGAGTTATCATTTATAACTCTGCAGGTCTGTGAATTGCAGTGCCCCTGAGCTCCATTTTTCAACTCTCTTTTTTGGGAGCTGGCCGCAAAAGCGCAGGGTTGCTTCAGGCCCTATTCTGGTTCCGGGGGGCAGGCTGAGCCTGTGGTTAATTCTTCTTCCTGATGGGAAAAAAGAGTGACCTGTGCCTGTCACAACACCTAGAGCTAGTCTCTCATTGGTTCCCCCACTTCCCGTTCATTCTCAGGACAAATTGCAACCTGTACAGAACAGGAGGTTAAAGGTGCTAATTCTCCAAGGAAGGAGATTGCTAGTAACGAGGCTGGAATGGCGAACCCGAGCACAGGGAGATGAGAAATGAGGTGCGTTTCAGAAACCTTTCCCGATCAGACGGTGTACCATCTTCTGGGTTTCTCGTGCATGTTTTCAATGTAGGAAGATGCCCTTGAACCTGGAGATTTGGGCCCCATGGGATGGGTACCACGCAGTAGTACTTTAAAGGGTCTGCGTTTGCTCACCCAACCTCACCAATCCTCTCAGCCCCAAGAGTGTCCACCCTTATGTCTCATCTAGCTGTGGGTCTAGATATGGTCAATCCAGGTTGCATCACAGCCCCTGAACGAATTGTGTAAGAATTTCTCTCTCTTTCACTCTCTTTGTTTCATGGGTTTTTAAAAGTAATTTATTTTGATAATGGGGTTTCACTGCTTTTCACTGCTGTGTTTATGCTGCTTTACACCCGCTTGACACACTCCCAGAGAGATATCAATACATAGGTTTTAAGATTCTTACTAGTCAGATATATTCTTGTGCAGTGAATACGGGGTGTTGAGTCCAGTTCACTGAGCAAGGAGTAGGTCTTGTCTATTACATATTGGGTTTATAGAACGGTATCTGAGCTAATTTGAAACCCTTGTTTTATGCATCACCCCACCTCACCTTTCGCGTTAAGCAGCCATAGTGAGTTTTCAAAATGTGTGACTCTGTTCTGTTTTGTAATTCAGTTCAAGGGTAACGGTTTTTACATTCCCTCTATAAGTGATATCTTATGATAAGTGTCTTTTTCTGTGTGACTTATTTCACTTAGAATCGTCGTACCTAAATCCAATCATCATGCTGCTACTAGCCTTAGGACTCTGATTTCATGGCTGAGTGATATTCCATTGTACATAAGGACCTCAACTTCTTTATCCATTTTTCTCTTTCCTGGGATATTTAAGGTGGAATGAAGTGGAGGTCCTTGTCAACAGAGCAGCCCTAAATTTGGGGTGCCTGTGTCTTGCTGATTTTCAGTTTTCCCAATTTGTACACCCATGAGTTGAAGTGCCCTATGCTCTCTAAGCTGTGTGTTTTAGATGTTTCAGGACACACCGTACTCTTCTCCAGAGTGGCTGTTGGCAATTTACATCCCGCCCATCAGCGTAGCAAGGCTCCCATTTCTCCATGGCCTGTCCTGCCTTTCTGGTTTGTACACTTTTTTCAACATGGCCCTTTGACCGATGGGAAGCGAGACTTCTTTGTAGCGCTGATTTGCCTTTCCAGGTTGCTTGGTTGGCCAAAAAGGGCGTATGCGTTTTTTCCTGAATATATTCAGGAAAAAACGCATACGCCCTTTTTGGCCAAGGGCATCATTGTCCACGTTTTGCCGCTTTTCATGTGCTTGAAAGGCGATTCGAATCTACCTCCTGAAATCTGTTTCCTGCAATTCTGCCTTGCTTTCAAATCCTCTTCGTTGCCTTCCCTCAATATATTTGTGGACGAGAGTTATCATTTATAACTCTGCAGGTCTGTGAATTGCAGTGCCCCTGAGCTCCATTTTTCAACTCTCTTTTTTGGGAGCTGGCCGCAAAAGCGCAGGGTTGCTTCAGGCCCTATTCTGGTTCCGGGGGGCAGGCTGAGCCTGTGGTTAATTCTTCTTCCTGATGGGAAAAAAGAGTGACCTGTGCCTGTCACAACACCTAGAGCTAGTCTCTCATTGGTTCCCCCACTTCCCGTTCATTCTCAGGACAAATTGCAACCTGTACAGAACAGGAGGTTAAAGGTGCTAATTCTCCAAGGAAGGAGATTGCTAGTAACGAGGCTGGAATGGCGAACCCGAGCACAGGGAGATGAGAAATGAGGTGCGTTTCAGAAACCTTTCCCGATCAGACGGTGTACCATCTTCTGGGTTTCTCGTGCATGTTTTCAATGTAGGAAGATGCCCTTGAACCTGGAGATTTGGGCCCCATGGGATGGGTACCACGCAGTAGTACTTTAAAGGGTCTGCGTTTGCTCACCCAACCTCACCAATCCTCTCAGCCCCAAGAGTGTCCACCCTTATGTCTCATCTAGCTGTGGGTCTAGATATGGTCAATCCAGGTTGCATCACAGCCCCTGAACGAATTGTGTAAGAATTTCTCTCTCTTTCACTCTCTTTGTTTCATGGGTTTTTAAAAGTAATTTATTTTGATAATGGGGTTTCACTGCTTTTCACTGCTGTGTTTATGCCGCTTTACACCCGCTTGACACACTCCCAGAGAGATATCAATACATAGGTTTTAAGATTCTTACTAGTCAGATATATTCTTGTGCGGTGAATACGGGGTGTTGAGTCCAGTTCACTGAGCAAGGAGTAGGTCTTGTCTATTACATATTGGGTTTATAGAACGGTATCAGAGCTAATTTGAAACCCTTGTTTTATGCATCACCCCACCTCACCTTTCGCGTTAAGCAGCCATAGTGAGTTTTCAAAATGTGTGACTCTGTTCTGTTTTGTAATTCAGTTCAAGGGTAACGGTTATTACATTCCCTCTATAAGTGATATCTTATGATAAGTGTCTTTTTCTGTGTGACTTATTTCACTTAGAATCGTCGTACCTAAATCCAATCATCATGCTGCTACTAGCCTTAGGACTCTGATTTCATGGCTGAGTGATATTCCATTGTACATAAGGACCTCAACTTCTTTATCCATTTTTCTCTTTCCTGGGATATTTAAGGTGGAATGAAGTGGAGGTCCTTGTCAACAGAGCAGCCCTAAATTTGGGGTGCCTGTGTCTTGCTGATTTTCAGTTTTCCCAATTTGTACACCCATGAGTTGAAGTGCCCTATGCTCTCTAAGCTGTGTGTTTTAGATGTTTCAGGACACACCGTACTCTTCTCCAGAGTGGCTGTTGGCAATTTACATCCCGCCCATCAGCGTAGCAAGGCTCCCATTTCTCCATGGCCTGTCCTGCCTTTCTGGTTTGTACACTTTTTTCAGCATGGCCCTTTGACCGATGGGAAGCGAGACTTCTTTGTAGCGCTGATTTGCCTTTCCAGGTTGCTTGGTTGGCCAAAAAGGGCGTATGCGTTTTTTCCTGAATATATTCAGGAAAAAACGCATACGCCCTTTTTGGCCAAGGGCATCATTGTCCACGTTTTGCCGCTTTTCATGTGCTTGAAAGGCGATTCGAATCTACCTCCTGAAATCTGTTTCCTGCAATTCTGCCTTGCTTTCAAATCCTCTTCGTTGCCTTCCCTCAATATATTTGTGGACGAGAGTTATCATTTATAACTCTGCAGGTCTGTGAATTGCAGTGCCCCTGAGCTCCATTTTTCAACTCTCTTTTTTGGGAGCTGGCCGCAAAAGCGCAGGGTTGCTTCAGGCCCTATTCTGGTTCCGGGGGGCAGGCTGAGCCTGTGGTTAATTCTTCTTCCTGATGGGAAAAAAGAGTGACCTGTGCCTGTCACAACACCTAGAGCTAGTCTCTCATTGGTTCCCCCACTTCCCGTTCATTCTCAGGACAAATTGCAACCTGTACAGAACAGGAGGTTAAAGGTGCTAATTCTCCAAGGAAGGAGATTGCTAGTAACGAGGCTGGAATGGCGAACCCGAGCACAGGGAGATGAGAAATGAGGTGCGTTTCAGAAACCTTTCCCGATCAGACGGTGTACCATCTTCTGGGTTTCTCGTGCATGTTTTCAATGTAGGAAGATGCCCTTGAACCTGGAGATTTGGGCCCCATGGGATGGGTACCACGCAGTAGTACTTTAAAGGGTCTGCGTTTGCTCACCCAACCTCACCAATCCTCTCAGCACCAAGAGTGTCCACCCTTATGTCTCATCTAGCTGTGGGTCTAGATATGGTCAATCCAGGTTGCATCACAGCCCCTGAACGAATTGTGTAAGAATTTCTCTCTCTTTCACTCTCTTTGTTTCATGGGTTTTTAAAAGTAATTTATTTTGATAATGGGGTTTCACTGCTTTTCACTGCTGTGTTTATGCTGCTTTACACCCGCTTGACACACTCCCAGAGAGATATCAATACATAGGTTTTAAGATTCTTACTAGTCAGATATATTCTTGTGCGGTGAATACGGGGTGTTGAGTCCAGTTCACTGAGCAAGGAGTAGGTCTTGTCTATTACATATTGGGTTTATAGAACGGTATCAGAGCTAATTTGAAACCCTTGTTTTATGCATCACCCCACCTCACCTTTCGCGTTAAGCAGCCATAGTGAGTTTTCAAAATGTGTGACTCTGTTCTGTTTTGTAATTCAGTTCAAGGGTAACGGTTATTACATTCCCTCTATAAGTGATATCTTATGATAAGTGTCTTTTTCTGTGTGACTTATTTCACTTAGAATTGTCGTAGCTAAATCCACTCATCATGCTGCTACTAGCCTTAGGACACTGATTTCATGGCTGAGTGATATTCCATTGTACATAAGGATCTCAAGTTCTTTATCCATTTTTCTCTTTCCTGGGATATTTAAGGTGGAATTAAGTGGAGGTCCTTGTCAACAGAGCAGCCTTAAACTATGGGGTGCCTGTGTCTTGCTGATTTTTAGTTTTCCCATTTTGTACACCCATGAGTGGAAGTGCCCTATGCTCTCTAAGCTGTGTGTTTTAGATGTTTCAGGACACACCGTACACTTCTCCAGAGTGGCTGTTGGCAATTTACATCCCGCCCATCAGCGTAGCAAGGCTCCCATTTCTCCATGGCCTGTCCTGCCTTTCTGGTTTGTACACTTTTTTCAACATGGCCCTTTGACCGATGGGAAGCGAGACTTCTTTGTAGCGCTGATTTGCCTTTCCAGGTTGCTTGGTTGGCCAAAAAGGGCGTATGCGTTTTTTCCTGAATATATTCAGGAAAAAACGCATACGCCCTTTTTGGCCAAGGGCATCATTGTCCACGTTTTGCCGCTTTTCATGTGCTTGAAAGGCGATTCGAATCTACCTCCTGAAATCTGTTTCCTGCAATTCTGCCTTGCTTTCAAATCCTCTTCGTTGCCTTCCCTCAATATATTTGTGGACGAGAGTTATCATTTATAACTCTGCAGGTCTGTGAATTGCAGTGCCCCTGAGCTCCATTTTTCAACTCTCTTTTTTGGGAGCTGGCCGCAAAAGCGCAGGGTTGCTTCAGGCCCTATTCTGGTTCCGGGGGGCAGGCTGAGCCTGTGGTTAATTCTTCTTCCTGATGGGAAAAAAGAGTGACCTGTGCCTGTCACAACACCTAGAGCTAGTCTCTCATTGGTTCCCCCACTTCCCGTTCATTCTCAGGACAAATTGCAACCTGTACAGAACAGGAGGTTAAAGGTGCTAATTCTCCAAGGAAGGAGATTGCTAGTAACGAGGCTGGAATGGCGAACCCGAGCACAGGGAGATGAGAAATGAGGTGTGTTTCAGAAACCTTTCCCGATCAGACGGTGTACCATCTTCTGGGTTTCTCGTGCATGTTTTCAATGTAGGAAGATGCCCTTGAACCTGGAGATTTGGGCCCCATGGGATGGGTACCACGCAGTAGTACTTTAAAGGGTCTGCGTTTGCTCACCCAACCTCACCAATCCTCTCAGCCCCAAGAGTGTCCACCCTTATGTCTCATCTAGCTGTGGGTCTAGATATGGTCAATCCAGGTTGCATCACAGCCCCTGAACGAATTGTGTAAGAATTTCTCTCTCTTTCACTCTCTTTGTTTCATGGGTTTTTAAAAGTAATTTATTTTGATAATGGGGTTTCACTGCTTTTCACTGCTGTGTTTATGCCGCTTTACACCCGCTTGACACACTCCCAGAGAGATATCAATACATAGGTTTTAAGATTCTTACTAGTCAGATATATTCTTGTGCGGTGAATACGGGGTGTTGAGTCCAGTTCACTGAGCAAGGAGTAGGTCTTGTCTATTACATATTGGGTTTATAGAACGGTATCTGAGCTAATTTGAAACCCTTGTTTTATGCATCACCCCACCTCACCTTTCGCGTTAAGCAGCCATAGTGAGTTTTCAAAATGTGTGACTCTGTTCTGTTTTGTAATTCAGTTCAAGGGTAACGGTTTTTACATTCCCTCTATAAGTGATATCTTATGATAAGTGTCTTTTTCTGTGTGACTTATTTCACTTAGAATCGTCGTACCTAAATCCAATCATCATGCTGCTACTAGCCTTTGGACTCTGATTTCATGGCTGAGTGATATTCCATTGTACATAAGGACCTCAACTTCTTTATCCATTTTTCTCTTTCCTGGGATATTTAAGGTGGAATGAAGTGGAGGTCCTTGTCAACAGAGCAGCCCTAAATTTGGGGTGCCTGTGTCTTGCTGATTTTCAGTTTTCCCAATTTGTACACCCATGAGTTGAAGTGCCCTATGCTCTCTAAGCTGTGTGTTTTAGATGTTTCAGGACACACCGTACTCTTCTCCAGAGTGGCTGTTGGCAATTTACATCCCGCCCATCAGCGTAGCAAGGCTCCCATTTCTCCATGGCCTGTCCTGCCTTTCTGGTTTGTACACTTTTTTCAACATGGCCCTTTGACCGATGGGAAGCGAGACTTCTTTGTAGCGCTGATTTGCCTTTCCAGGTTGCTTGGTTGGCCAAAAAGGGCGTATGCGTTTTTTCGTGAATATATTCAGGAAAAAACGCATACGCCCTTTTTGGCCAAGGGCATCATTGTCCACGTTTTGCCGCTTTTCATGTGCTTGAAAGGCGATTCGAATCTACCTCCTGAAATCTGTTTCCTGCAATTCTGCCTTGCTTTCAAATCCTCTTCGTTGCCTTCCCTCAATATATTTGTGGACGAGAGTTATCATTTATAACTCTGCAGGTCTGTGAATTGCAGTGCCCCTGAGCTCCATTTTTCAACTCTCTTTTTTGGGAGCTGGCCGCAAAAGCGCAGGGTTGCTTCAGGCCCTATTCTGGTTCCGGGGGGCAGGCTGAGCCTGTGGTTAATTCTTCTTCCTGATGGGAAAAAAGAGTGACCTGTGCCTGTCACAACACCTAGAGCTAGTCTCTCATTGGTTCCCCCACTTCCCGTTCATTCTCAGGACAAATTGCAACCTGTACAGAACAGGAGGTTAAAGGTGCTAATTCTCCAAGGAAGGAGATTGCTAGTAACGAGGCTGGAATGGCGAACCCGAGCACAGGGAGATGAGAAATGAGGTGCGTTTCAGAAACCTTTCCCGATCAGACGGTGTACCATCTTCTGGGTTTCTCGTGCATGTTTTCAATGTAGGAAGATGCCCTTGAACCTGGAGATTTGGGCCCCATGGGATGGGTACCACGCAGTAGTACTTTAAAGGGTCTGCGTTTGCTCACCCAACCTCACCAATCCTCTCAGCCCCAAGAGTGTCCACCCTTATGTCTCATCTAGCTGTGGGTCTAGATATGGTCAATCCAGGTTGCATCACAGCCCCTGAACGAATTGTGTAAGAATTTCTCTCTCTTTCACTCTCTTTGTTTCATGGGTTTTTAAAAGTAATTTATTTTGATAATGGGGTTTCACTGCTTTTCACTGCTGTGTTTATGCCGCTTTACACCCGCTTGACACACTCCCAGAGAGATATCAATACATAGGTTTTAAGATTCTTATTAGTCAGATATATTCTTGTGCGGTGAATACGGGGTGTTGAGTCCAGTTCACTGAGCAAGGAGTAGGTCTTGTCTATTACATATTGGGTTTATAGAACGGTAACAGAGCTAATTTGAAACCCTTGTTTTATGCATCACCCCACCTCACCTTTCGCGTTAAGCAGCCATAATGAGTTTTCAAAATGTGTGACTCTGTTCTGTTTTGTAATTCAGTTCAAGGGTAACGGTTATTACATTCCCTCTATAAGTGATATCTTATGATAAGTGTCTTTTTCTGTGTGACTTATTTCACTTAGAATTGTCGTAGCTAAATCCACTCATCATGCTGCTACTAGCCTTAGGACACTGATTTCATGGCTGAGTGATATTCCATTGTACATAAGGACCTCAAGTTCTTTATCCATTTTTCTCTTTCCTGGGATATTTAAGGTGGAATGAAGTGGAGGTCCTTGTCAACAGAGCAGCCCTAAACTATGGGGTGCCTGTGTCTTGCTGATTTTTAGTTTTTCCATTTTGTACACCCATGAGTTGAAGTGCCGTATGCTCTCTAAGCTGTGTGTTTTAGATGTTTCAGGACACACCGTACACTTCTCCAGATTGGCTGTTTTCAATTTACATCCCGCCCATCAGCGTAGCAAGGCTCCCATTTCTCCATGGCCTGTCCTGCCTTTCTGGTTTGTACACTTTTTTCAACATGGCCCTTTGACCGATGGGAAGCGAGACTTCTTTGTAGCGCTGATTTGCCTTTCCAGGTTGCTTGGTTGGCCAAAAAGGGCGTATGCGTTTTTTCCTGAATATATTCAGGAAAAAACGCATACGCCCTTTTTGGCCAAGGGCATCATTGTCCACGTTTTGCCGCTTTTCATGTGCTTGAAAGGCGATTCGAATCTACCTCCTGAAATCTGTTTCCTGCAATTCTGCCTTGCTTTCAAATCCTCTTCGTTGCCTTCCCTCAATATATTTGTGGACGAGAGTTATCATTTATAACTCTGTAGGTCTGTGAATTGCAGTGCCCCTGAGCTCCATTTTTCAACTCTCTTTTTTGGGAGCTGGCCGCAAAAGTGCAGGGTTGCTTCAGGCCCTATTCTGGTTCCGGGGGGCAGGCTGAGCCTGTGGTTAATTCTTCTTCCTGATGGGAAAAAAGAGTGACCTGTGCCTGTCACAACACCTAGAGCTAGTCTCTCATTGGTTCCCCCACTTCCCGTTCATTCTCAGGACAAATTGCAACCTGTACAGAACAGGAGGTTAAAGGTGCTAATTCTCCAAGGAAGGAGATTGCTAGTAACGAGGCTGGAATGGCGAACCCGAACACAGGGAGATGAGAAATGAGGTGCGTTTCAGAAAACTTTCCCGATCAGACGGTGTACCATCTTCTGGGTTTCTCGTGCATGTTTTCAATGTAGGAAGATGCCCTTGAACCTGGAGATTTGGGCCCCATGGGATGGGTACCACGCAGTAGTACTTTAAAGGGTCTGCGTTTGCTCACCCAACCTCACCAATCCTCTCAGCCCCAAGAGTGTCCACCCTTATGTCTCATCTAGCTGTGGGTCTAGATATGGTCAATCCAGGTTGCATCACAGCCCCTGAACGAATTGTGTAAGAATTTCTCTCTCTTTCACTCTCTTTGTTTCATGGGTTTTTAAAAGTAATTTATTTTGATAATGCGGTTTCACTGCTTTTCACTGCTGTGTTTATGCCGCTTTACACCCGCTTGACACACTCCCAGAGAGATATCAATACATAGGTTTTAAGATTCTTACTAGTCAGATATATTCTTGTGCGGTGAATACGGGGTTTTGAGTCCAGTTCACTGAGCAAGGAGTAGGTCTTGTCTATTACATATTGGGTTTATAGAACGGTATCTGAGCTAATTTGAAACCCTTGTTTTATGCATCACCCCACCTCACCTTTCGCGTTAATCAGTCATAGTGAGTTTTCAAAATGTGTGACTCTGTTCTGTATTGTAATTCAGTTCAAGGCTAACGGTTTTTACATTCCCTCTATAAGTGATATCTTATGATAAGTGTCTTTTTCTGTGTGACTTATTTCACTTAGAATCGTCGTACCTAAATCCAATCATCATGCTGCTACTAGCCTTAGGACTCTGATTTCATGGCTGAGTGATATTCCATTGTACATAAGGACCTCAACTTCTTTATCCATTTTTCTCTTTCCTGGGATATTTAAGGTGGAATGAAGTGGAGGTCCTTGTCAACAGAGCAGCCCTAAATTTGGGGTGCCTGTGTCTTGCTGATTTTCAGTTTTCCCAATTTGTACACCCATGAGTTGAAGTGCCCTATGCTCTCTAAGCTGTGTGTTTTAGATGTTTCAGGACACACCGTACTCTTCTCCAGAGTGGCTGTTGGCAATTTACATCCCGCCCATCAGCGTAGCAAGGCTCCCATTTCTCCATGGCCTGTCCTGCCTTTCTGGTTTGTACACTTTTTTCAACATGGCCCTTTGACCGATGGGAAGCGAGACTTCTTTGTAGCGCTGATTTGCCTTTCCAGGTTGCTTGGTTGGCCAAAAAGGGCGTATGCGTTTTTTCCTGAATATATTCAGGAAAAAACGCATACGCCCTTTTTGGCCAAGGGCATCATTGTCCACGTTTTGCCGCTTTTCATGTGCTTGAAAGGCGATTCGAATCTACCTCCTGAAATCTGTTTCCTGCAATTCTGCCTTGCTTTCAAATCCTCTTCGTTGCCTTCCCTCAATATATTTGTGGACGAGAGTTATCATTTATAACTCTGCAGGTCTGTGAATTGCAGTGCCCCTGAGCTCCATTTTTCAACTCTCTTTTTTGGGAGCTGGCCGCAAAAGCGCAGGGTTGCTTCAGGCCCTATTCTGGTTCCGGGGGGCAGGCTGAGCCTGTGGTTAATTCTTCTTCCTGATGGGAAAAAAGAGTGACCTGTGCCTGTCACAACACCTAGAGCTAGTCTCTCATTGGTTCCCCCACTTCCCGTTCATTCTCAGGACAAATTGCAACCTGTACAGAACAGGAGGTTAAAGGTGCTAATTCTCCAAGGAAGGAGATTGCTAGTAACGAGGCTGGAATGGCGAACCCGAGCACAGGGAGATGAGAAATGAGGTGCGTTTCAGAAACCTTTCCCGATCAGACGGTGTACCATCTTCTGGGTTTCTCGTGCATGTTTTCAATGTAGGAAGATGCCCTTGAACCTGGAGATTTGGGCCCCATGGGATGGGTACCACGCAGTAGTACTTTAAAGGGTCTGCGTTTGCTCACCCAACCTCACCAATCCTCTCAGCCCCAAGAGTGTCCACCCTTATGTCTCATCTAGCTGTGGGTCTAGATATGGTCAATCCAGGTTGCATCACAGCCCCTGAACGAATTGTGTAAGAATTTCTCTCTCTTTCACTCTCTTTGTTTCATGGGTTTTTAAAAGTAATTTATTTTGATAATGGGGTTTCGCTGCTTTTCACTGCTGTGTTTATGCCGCCTTACACCCACTTGACACACTCCCAGAGAGATATCAATACATAGGTTTTAAGATTCTTACTAGTCAGATATATTCTTGTGCGGTGAATACGGGGTGTTGAGTCCAGTTCACTGAGCAAGGAGTAGGTCTTGTCTATTACATATTGGGTTTATAGAACGGTATCAGAGCTAATTTGAAACCCTTGTTTTATGCATCACCCCACCTCACCTTTCGCGTTAAGCAGCCATAGTGAGTTTTCAAAATGTGTGACTCTGTTCTGTTTTGTAATTCAGTTCAAGGGTAACGGTTATTACATTCCCTCTATAAGTGATATCTTATGATAAGTGTCTTTTTCTGTGTGACTTATTTCACTTAGTATTGTCGTAGCTAAATCCACTCATCATGCTGCTACTAGCCTTAGGACACTGATTTCATGGCTGAGTGATATTCCATTGTACATAAGAACCTCAAGTTCTTTATCCATTTTTCTCTTTCCTGGGATATTTAAGGTGCAATGAAGTGGAGGTCCTTGTCAACAGAGCAGCCTTAAACTATGGGGTGCCTGTGTCTTGCTGATTTTTAGTTCTCCCATTTTGTACACCCATGAGTGGAAGTGCCCTATGCTCTCTAAGCTGTGTGTTTTAGATGTTTCAGGACACACCGTACACTTCTCCAGAGTGGCTGTTGGCAATTTACATCCCGCCCATCAGCGTAGCAAGGCTCCCATTTCTCCATGGCCTGTCCTGCCTTTCTGGTTTGTACACTTTTTTCAGCATGGCCCTTTGACCGATGGGAAGGGAGACTTCTTTGTAGCGCTGATTTGCCTTTCCAGGTTGCTTGGTTGGCCAAAAAGGGCGTATGCGTTTTTTCCTGAATATATTCAGGAAAAAACGCATACGCCCTTTTTGGCCAAGGGCATCATTGTCCACGTTTTGCCGCTTTTCATGTGCTTTAAAGGCGATTCGAATCTACCTCCTGAAATCTGTTTCCTGCAATTCTGCCTTGCTTTCAAATCCTCTTCTTTGTCTTCCCTCAATATATTTGTGGACGAGAGTTATCATTTATAACTCTGCAGGTCTGTGAATTGCAGTGCCCCTGAGCTCCATTTTTCAACTCTCTTTTTTGGGAGCTGGCCGCAAAAGCGCAGGGTTGCTTCAGGCCCTATTCTGGTTCCGGGGGGCAGGCTGAGCCTGTGGTTAATTCTTCTTCCTGATGGGAAAAAAGAGTGACCTGTGCCTGTCACAACACCTAGAGCTAGTCTCTCATTGGTTCCCCCACTTCCCGTTCATTCTCAGGACAAATTGCAACCTGTACAGAACAGGAGGTTAAAGGTGCTAATTCTCCAAGGAAGGAGATTGCTAGTAACGAGGCTGGAATGGCGAACCCGAGCACAGGGAGATGAGAAATGAGGTGCGTTTCAGAAACGTTTCCCGATCAGACGGTGTACCATCTTCTGGGTTTCTCGTGCATGTTTTCAATGTAGGAAGATGCCCTTGAACCTGGAGATTTGGGCCCCATGGGATGGGTACCACGCAGTAGTACTTTAAAGGGTCTGCGTTTGCTCACCCAACCTCACCAATCCTCTCAGCCCCAAGAGTGTCCACCCTTATGTCTCATCTAGCTGTGGGTCTAGATATGGTCAATCCAGGTTGCATCACAGCCCCTGAACGAATTGTGTAAGAATTTCTCTCTCTTTCACTCTCTTTGTTTCATGGGTTTTTAAAAGTAATTTATTTTGATAATGGGGTTTCACTGCTTTTCACTGCTGTGTTTATGCCGCTTTACACCCGCTTGACACACTCCCAGAGAGATATCAATACATAGGTTTTAAGATTCTTACTAGTCAGATATATTCTTGTGCGGTGAATACGGGGTGTTGAGTCCAGTTCACTGAGCAAGGAGTAGGTCTTGTCTATTACATATTGGGTTTATAGAACGGTATCAGAGCTAATTTGAAACCCTTGTTTTATGCATCACCCCACCTCACCTTTCGCGTTAAGCAGCCATAGTGAGTTTTCAAAATGTGTGACTCTGTTCTGTTTTGTAATTCAGTTCAAGGGTAACGGTTATTACATTCCCTCTATAAGTGATATCTTATGATAAGTGTCTTTTTCTGTGTGACTTATTTCACTTAGAATTGTCGTAGCTAAATCCACTCATCATGCTGCTACTAGCCTTAGGACACTGATTTCATGGCTGAGTGATATTCCATTGTACATAAGGACCTCAAGTTCTTTATCCATTTTTCTCTTTCCTGGGATATTTAAGGTGGAATGAAGTGGAGGTCCTTGTCAACAGAGCAGCCCTAAACTATGGGGTGCCTGTGTCTTGCTGATTTTCAGTTTTCCCATTTTGTACACCCATGAGTGGAAGTGCCCTATGCTCTCTAAGCTGTGTGTTTTAGATGTTTCAGGACACACCATACACTTCTCCAGAGTGGCTGTTGGCAATTTACATCCCGCCCATCAGCGTAGCAAGGCTCCCATTTCTCCATGGCCTGTCCTGCCTTTCTGGTTTGTACACTTTTTTCAACATGGCCCTTTGACCGATGGGAAGCGAGACTTCTTTGTAGCGCTGATTTGCCTTTCCAGGTTGCTTGGTTGGCCAAAAAGGGCGTATGCGTTTTTTCCTGAATATATTCAGGAAAAACCGCATACGCCCTTTTTGGCCAAGGGCATCATTGTCCACGTTTTGCCGCTTTTCATGTGCTTGAAAGGCGATTCGAATCTACCTCCTGAAATCTGTTTCCTGCAATTCTGCCTTGCTTTCAAATCCTCTTCGTTGCCTTCCCTCAATATATTTGTGGACGAGAGTTATCATTTATAACTCTGCAGGTCTGTGAATTGCAGTGCCCCTGAGCTCCATTTTTCAACTCTCTTTTTTGGGAGCTGGCCGCAAAAGCGCAGGGTTGCTTCAGGCCCTATTCTGGTTCCGGGGGGCAGGCTGAGCCTGTGGTTAATTCTTCTTCCTGATGGGAAAAAAGAGTGACCTGTGCCTGTCACAACACCTAGAGCTAGTCTCTCATTGGTTCCCCCACTTCCCGTTCATTCTCAGGACAAATTGCAACCTGTACAGAACAGGAGGTTAAAGGTGCTAATTCTCCAAGGAAGGAGATTGCTAGTAACGAGGCTGGAATGGCGAACCCGAGCACAGGGAGATGAGAAATGAGGTGCGTTTCAGAAACCTTTCCCGATCAGACGGTGTACCATCTTCTGGGTTTCTCGTGCATGTTTTCAATGTAGGAATATGCCCTTGAACCTGGAGATTTGGGCCCCATGGGATGGGTACCATGCAGTAGTACTTTAAAGGGTCTGCGTTTGCTCACCCAACCTCACCAATCCTCTCAGCCCCAAGAGTGTCCACCCTTATGTCTCATCTAGCTGTGGGTCTAGATATGGTCAATCCAGGTTGCATCACAGCCCCTGAACGAATTGTGTAAGAATTTCTCTCCCTTTCACTCTCTTTGTTTCATGGGTTTTTAAAAGTAATTTATTTTGATAATGGGGTTTCGCTGCTTTTCACTGCTGTGTTTATGCCGCTTTACACCCACTTGACACACTCCCAGAGAGATATCAATACATAGGTTTTAAGATTCTTACTAGTCAGATATATTCTTGTGCGGTGAATACGGGGTGTTGAGTCCAGTTCACTGAGCAAGGAGTAAGTCTTGTCTATTACATATTGGGTTTATAGAACGGTATCAGAGCTAATTTGAAACCCTTGTTTTATGCATCACCCCACCTCACCTTTCGCGTTAAGCAGCCATAGTGAGTTTTCAAAATGTGTGACTCTGTTCTGTTTTGTAATTCAGTTCAAGGGTAACGGTTATTACATTCCCTCTATAAGTGATATCTTATGATAAGTGTCTTTTTCTGTGTGACTTATTTCACTTAGAATTGTCGTAGCTAAATCCACTCATCATGCTGCTACTAGCCTTAGGACACTGATTTCATGGCTGAGTGATATTCCATTGTACATAAGGACCTCAAGTTCTTTATCCATTTTTCTCTTTCCTGGGATATTTAAGGTGGAATGAAGTGGAGGTCCTTGTCAACAGAGCAGCCCTAAACTATGGGGTGCCTGTGTCTTGCTGATTTTTAGTTTTCCCATTTTGTACACCCATGAGTTGAAGTGCCCTATGCTCTCTAAGCTGTGTGTTTTAGATGTTTCAGGACACACCGTACACTTCTCCAGAGTGGCTGTTTTCAATTTACATCCCGCCCATCAGCGTAGCAAGGCTCCCATTTCTCCATGGCCTGTCCTGCCTTTCTGGTTTGTACACTTTTTTCAGCATGGCCTTTTGACCGATGGGAAGGGAGACTTCTTTGTAGCGCTGATTTGCCTTTCCAGGTTGCTTGGTTGGCCAAAAAGGGCGTATGCGTTTTTTCCTGAATATATTCAGGAAAAAACGCATACGCCCTTTTTGGCCAAGGGCATAATTGTCCACGTTTTGCCGCTTTTCATGTGCTTGAAAGGCGATTCGAATCTACCTCCTGAAATCTGTTTCCTGCAATTCTGCCTTGCTTTCAAATCCTCTTCTTTGTCTTCCCTCAATATATTTGTGGACGAGAGTTATCATTTATAACTCTGCAGGTCTGTGAATTGCAGTGCCCCTGAGCTCCATTTTTCAACTCTCTTTTTTGGGAGCTGGCCGCAAAAGCTCAGGGTTGCTTCAGGCCCTATTCTGGTTCCGGGGGGCAGGCTGAGCCTGTGGTTAATTCTTCTTCCTGATGGGAAAAAAGAGTGACCTGTGCCTGTCACAACACCTAGAGCTAGTCTCTCATTGGTTCCCCCACTTCCCGTTCATTCTCAGGACAAATTGCAACCTGTACAGAACAGGAGGTTAAAGGTGCTAATTCTCCAAGGAAGGAGATTGCTAGTAACGAGGCTGGAATGGCGAACCCGAGCACAGGGAGATGAGAAATGAGGTGCGTTTCAGAAACCTTTCCCGATCAGACGGTGTACCATCTTCTGGGTTTCTCGTGCATGTTTTCAATGTAGGAAGATGCCCTTGAACCTGGAGATTTGGGCCCCATGGGATGGGTACCACGCAGTAGTACTTTAAAGGGTCTGCGTTTGCTCACCCAACCTCACCAATCCTCTCAGCCCCAAGAGTGTCCACCCTTATGTCTCATCTAGCTGTGGGTCTAGATATGGTCAATCCAGGTTCCATCACAGCCCCTGAACGAATTGTGTAAGAATTTCTCTCCCTTTCACTCTCTTTGTTTCATGGGTTTTTAAAAGTAATTTATTTTGATAATGGGGTTTCACTGCTTTTCACTGCTGTGTTTATGCCGCTTTACACCCGCTTGACACACTCCCAGAGAGATATCAATACATAGGTTTTAAGATTCTTACTAGTCAGATATATTCTTTTGCGGTGAATAGGGGGTGCTGAGTCCAGTTTACTGAGCAAGGAGTAGGTCTTGTCTATTACATATTGGGTTTATAGAACGGTATCTGAGCTAATCTGAAACCCTTGTTTTATGCATCACCCCACCTCACCTTTCGCGTTAAGCAGCCATAGTGTGTTTTCTAAATGTGTGACTCTGTTCTGTTTTGTAATTCAGTTCAAGGGTAACGGTTTTTACATTCCCTCTATAAGTGATATCTTATGATAAGTGTCTTTTTCTGTGTGACTTATTTCACTTAGAATCGTCGTACCTAAATCCAATCATCATGCTGCTACTAGCCTTAGGACTCTGATTTCATGGCTGAGTGATATTCCATTGTACATAAGGACCTCAACTTCTTTATCCATTTTTCTCTTTCCTGGGATATTTAAGGTGGAATGAAGTGGAGGTCCTTGTCAACAGAGCAGCCCTAAATTTGGGGTGCCTGTGTCTTGCTGATTTTCAGTTTTCCCAATTTGTACACCCATGAGTTGAAGTGCCCTATGCTCTCTAATCTGTGTGTTTTAGATGTTTCAGGACACACCGTACACTTCTCCAGAGTGGCTGTTGGCAATTTACATCCCGCCCATCAGCGTAGCAAGGCTCCCATTTCTCCATGGCCTGTCCTGCCTTTCTGGTTTGTACACATTTTTCAACATGGCCCTTTGACCGATGGGAAGCGAGACTTCTTTGTAGCGCTGATTTGCCTTTCCAGGTTGCTTGGTTGGCCAAAAAGGGCGTATGCCTTTTTTCCTGAATATATTCAGGAAATAACGCATACGCCCTTTTTGGCCAAGGGCATCATTGTCCACGTTTTGCCGCTTTTCATGTGCTTGAAAGGCGATTCGAATCTACCTCCTGAAATCTGTTTCCTGCAATTCTGCCTTGCTTTCAAATCCTCTTCGTTGCCTTCCCTCAATATATTTGTGGACGAGAGTTATCATTTATAACTCTGCAGGTCTGTGAATTGCAGTGCCCCTGAGCTCCATTTTTCAACACTCTTTTTTGGGAGCTGGCCGCAAAAGCGCAGGGTTGCTTCAGGCCCTATTCTGGTTCCGGGGGGCAGGCTGAGCCTGTGGTTAATTCTTCTTCCTGATGGGAAAAAAGAGTGACCTGTGCCTGTCACAACACCTAGAGCTAGTCTCTCATTGGTTCCCCCACTTCCCGTTCATTCTCAGGACAAATTGCAACCTGTACAGAACAGGAGGTTAAAGGTGCTAATTCTCCAAGGAAGGAGATTGCTAGTAACGAGGCTGGAATGGCGAACCCGAGCACAGGGAGATGAGAAATGAGGTGCGTTTCAGAAACCTTTCCCGATCAGACGGTGTACCATCTTCTGGGTTTCTCGTGCATGTTTTCAATGTAGGAAGATGCCCTTGAACCTGGAGATTTGGGCCCCATGGGATGGGTACCACGCAGTAGTACTTTAAAGGGTCTGCGTTTGCTCACCCAACCTCACCAATCCTCTCAGCCCCAAGAGTGTCCACCCTTATGTCTCATCTAGCTGTGGGTCTAGATATGGTCAATCCAGGTTGCATCACAGCCCCTGAACGAATTGTGTAAGAATTTCTCTCCCTTTCACTCTCTTTGTTTCATGGGTTTTTAAAAGTAATTTATTTTGATAATGGGGTTTCGCTGCTTTTCACTGCTGTGTTTATGCCGCTTTACACCCACTTGACACACTCCCAGAGAGATATCAATACATAGGTTTTAAGATTCTTACTAGTCAGATATATTCTTGTGCGGTGAATACGGGGTGTTGAGTCCAGTTCACTGAGCAAGGAGTAGGTCTTGTCTATTACATATTGGGTTTATAGAACGGTATCAGAGCTAATTTGAAACCCTTGTTTTATGCATCACCCCACCTCACCTTTCGCGTTAAGCAGCCATAGTGAGTTTTCAAAATGTGTGACTCTGTTCTGTTTTGTAATTCAGTTCAAGGGTAACGGTTATTACATTCCCTCTATAAGTGATATCTTATGATAAGTGTCTTTTTCTGTGTGACTTATTTCACTTAGAATTGTCGTAGCTAAATCCACTCATCATGCTGCTACTAGCCTTAGGACACTGATTTCATGGCTGAGTGATATTCCATTGTACATAAGGACCTCAAGTTCTTTATCCATTTTTCTCTTTCCTGGGATATTTAAGGTGGAATGAAGTGGAGGTCCTTGTCAACAGAGCAGCCCTAAACTATGGGATGCCTGTGTCTTGCTGATTTTTAGTTTTCCCATTTTGTACACCCATGAGTGGAAGTGCCCTATGCTCTCTAAGCTGTGTGTTTTAGATGTTTCAGGACACACCGTACACTTCTCCAGAGTGGCTGTTGGCAATTTACATCCCGCCCATCAGCGTAGCAAGGCTCCCATTTCTCCATGGCCTGTCCTGCCTTTCTGGTTTGTACACTTTTTTCAACATGGCCCTTTGACCGATGGGAAGCGAGACTTCTTTGTAGCGCTGATTTGCCTTTCCAGGTTGCTTGGTTGGCCAAAAAGGGCGTATGCCTTTTTTCCTGAATATATTCAGGAAATAACGCATACGCCCTTTTTGGCCAAGGGCATCATTGTCCACGTTTTGCCGCTTTTCATGTGCTTGAAAGGCGATTCGAATCTACCTCCTGAAATCTGTTTCCTGCAATTCTGCCTTGCTTTCAAATCCTCTTCGTTGCCTTCCCTCAATATATTTGTGGACGAGAGTTATCATTTATAACTCTGCAGGTCTGTGAATTGCAGTGCCCCTGAGCTCCATTTTTCAACTCTCTTTTTTGGGAGCTGGCCGCAAAAGCGCAGGGTTGCTTCAGGCCCTATTCTGGTTCTGGGGGGCAGGCTGAGCCTGTGGTTAATTCTTCTTCCTGATGGGAAAAAAGAGTGACCTGTGCCTGTCACAACACCTAGAGCTAGTCTCTCATTGGTTCCCCCACTTCCCGTTCATTCTCAGGACAAATTGCAACCTGTACAGAACAGGAGGTTAAAGGTGCTAATTCTCCAAGGAAGGAGATTGCTAGTAACGAGGCTGGAATGGCGAACCCGAGCACAGGGAGATGAGAAATGAGGTGCGTTTCAGAAACCTTTCCCGATCAGACGGTGTACCATCTTCCGGGTTTCTCGTGCATGTTTTCAATGTAGGAAGATGCCCTTGAACCTGGAGATTTGGGCCCCATGGGATGGGTACCACGCAGTAGTACTTTAAAGGGTCTGCGTTTGCTCACCCAACCTCACCAATCCTCTCAGCCCCAAGAGTGTCCACCCTTATGTCTCATCTAGCTGTGGGTCTAGATATGGTCAATCCAGGTTGCATCACAGCCCCTGAACGAATTGTGTAAGAATTTCTCTCCCTTTCACTCTCTTTGTTTCATGGGTTTTTAAAAGTAATTTATTTTGATAATGGGGTTTCACTGCTTTTCACTGCTGTGTTTATGCCGCTTTACACCCGCTTGACACACTCCCAGAGAGATATCAATACACAGGTTTTAAGATTCTTACTAGTCAGATATATTCTTGTGCGGTGAATACGGGGTGTTGAGTCCAGTTCACTGAGCAAGGAGTAGGTCTTGTCTATTACATATTGGGTTTATAGACGGTATCAGAGCTAATTTGAAACCCTTGTTTTATGCATCACCCCACCTCACCTTTCGCGTTAAGCAGCCATAGTGAGTTTTCAAAATGTGTGACTCTGTTCTGTTTTGTAATTCAGTTCAAGGGTAACGGTTATTACATTCCCTCTATAAGTGATATCTTATGATAAGTGTCTTTTTCTGTGTGACTTATTTCACTTAGAATTGTCGTAGCTAAATCCACTCATCATGCTGCTACTAGCCGTAGGACACTGATTTCATGGCTGAGTGATATTCCATTGTACATAAGGACCTCAAGTTCTTTATCCATTTTTCTCTTTCCTGGGATATTTAAGGTGGAATGAAGTGGAGGTCCTTGTCAACAGAGCAGCCTTAAACTATGGGGTGCCTGTGTCTTGCTGATTTTTAGTTTTCCCATTTTGTACACCCATGAGTGGAAGTGCCCTATGCTCTCTAAGCTGTGTGTTTTAGATGTTTCAGGACACACCGTACACTTCTCCAGAGTGGCTGTTGGCAATTTACATCCCGCCCATCAGCGTAGCAAGGCTCCCATTTCTCCATGGCCTGTCCTGCCTTTCTGGTTTGTACACTTTTTTCAGCATGGCCCTTTGACCGATGGGAAGCGAGACTTCTTTGTAGCGCTGATTTGCCTTTCCAGGTTGCTTGGTTGGCCAAAAAGGGCGTATGCGTTTTTTCCTGAATATATTCAGGAAAAAACGCATACGCCCTTTTTGGCCAAGGGCATCATTGTCCACGTTTTGCCGCTTTTCATGTGCTTGAAAGGCGATTCGAATCTACCTCCTGAAATCTGTTTCCTGCAATTCTGCCTTGCTTTCAAATCCTCTTCGTTGCCTTCCCTCAATATATTTGTGGACGAGAGTTATCATTTATAATTCTGCAGGTCTGTGAATTTCAGTGCCCCTGAGCTCCATGTTTCAACTCTCTTTTTTGGGAGCTGGCCGCAAAAGCGCAGGGTTGCTTCAGGCCCTATTCTGGTTCCGGGGGGCAGGCTGAGCCTGTGGTTAATTCTTCTTCCTGATGGGAAAAAAGAGTGACCTGTGCCTGTCACAACACCTAGAGCTAGTCTCTCATTGGTTCCCCCACTTCCCGTTCATTCTCAGGACAAATTGCAACCTGTACAGAACAGGAGGTTAAAGGTGCTAATTCTCCAAGGAAGGAGATTGCTAGTAACGAGGCTGGAATGGCGAACCCGAGCACAGGGAGATGAGAAGTGAGGTGCGTTTCAGAAAACTTTCCCGATCAGACGGTGTACCATCTTCTGGGTTTCTCGTGCATGTTTTCAATGTAGGAAGATGCCCTTGAACCTGGAGATTTGGGCCCCATGGGATGGGTACCACGCAGTAGTACTTTAAAGGGTCTGCGTTTGCTCACCCAACCTCACCAATCCTCTCAGCCCCAAGAGTGTCCACCCTTATGTCTCATCTAGCTGTGGGTCTAGATATGGTCAATCCAGGTTGCATCACAGCCCCTGAACGAATTGTGTAAGAATTTCTCTCCCTTTCACTCTCTTTGTTTCATGGGTTTTTAAAAGTAATTTATTTTGATAATGGGGTTTCACTGCTTTTCACTGCTGTGTTTATGCCGCTTTACACCCGCTTGACACACTCCCAGAGAGATATCAATACATAGGTTTTAAGATTCTTACTAGTCAGATATATTCTTTTGCGGTGAATAGGGGGTGCTGAGTCCAGTTCACTGAGCAAGGAGTAGGTCTTGTCTACTACATATTGGGTTTATAGAACGGTATCTGAGCTAATTTGAAACCCTTGTTTTATGCATCACCCCACCTCACCTTTCGCGTTAAGCAGCCATAGTGAGTTTTCAAAATGTGTGACTCTGTTCTGTTTTGTAATTCAGTTCAAGGGTAACGGTTTTTACATTCCCTCTATAAGTGATATCTTATGATAAGTGTCTTTTTCTGTGTGACTTATTTCACTTAGAATCGTTGTACCTAAATCCAATCATCATGCTGCTACTAGCCTTAGGACTCTGATTTCATGGCTGAGTGATATTCCATTGTACATAAGGACCTCAACTTCTTTATCCATTTTTCTCTTTCCTGGGATATTTAAGGTGGAATGAAGTGGAGGTCCTTGTCAACAGAGCAGCCCTAAACTATGGGGTGCCTGTGTCTTGCTGATTTTTAGTTTTCCCATTTTGTACACCCATGAGTGGAAGTGCCCTATGCTCTCTAAGCTGTGTGTTTTAGATGTTTCAGGACACACCGTAGACTTCTCCAAAGTGGCTGTTGGCAATTTACATCCCGCCCATCAGCTTAGCAAGGCTCCCATTTCTCCATGGCCTGTCCTGCCTTTCTGGTTTGTACACTTTTTTCAACATGGCCCTTTGACCGATGGGAAGCGAGACTTCTTTGTAGCGCTGATTTGCCTTTCCAGGTTGCTTGGTTGGCCAAAAAGGGCGTATGCGTTTTTTCCTGAATATATTCAGGAAAAAACGCATACGCCCTTTTTGGCCAAGGGCATCATTGTCCTCGTTCTGCCGCTTTTCATGTGCTTGAAGGGCGATTCGAATCTACCTCCTGAAATCTGTTTCCTGCAATTCTGCCTTGCTTTCAAATCCTCTTCGTTGCCTTCCCTCAATATATTTGTGGACGAGAGTTATCATTTATAACTCTGCAGGTCTGTGAATTGCAGTGCCCCTGAGCTCCATTTTTCAACTCTCTTTTTTGGGAGCTGGCCGCAAAAGCGCAGGGTTGCTTCAGGCCCTATTCTGGTTCCGGGGGGCAGGCTGAGCCTGTGGTTAATTCTTCTTCCTGATGGGAAAAAAGAGTGACCTGTGCCTGTCACAACACCTAGAGCTAGTCTCTCATTGGTTCCCCCACTTCCCGTTCATTCTCAGGATAAATTGCAACCTGTACAGAACAGGAGGTTAAAGGTGCTAATTCTCCAAGGAAGGAGATTGCTAGTAACGAGGCTGGAATGGCGAACCCGAGCATAGGGAGATGAGAAATGAGGTGCGTTTCAGAAACCTTTCCCGATCAGACGGTGTACCATCTTCTGGGTTTCTCGTGCATGTTTTCAATGTAGGAATATGCCCTTGAACCTGGAGATTTGGGCCCCATGGGATGGGTACCATGCAGTAGTACTTTAAAGGGTCTGCGTTTGCTCACCCAACCTCACCAATCCTCTCAGCCCCAAGAGTGTCCACCCTTATGTCTCATCTAGCTGTGGGTCTAGATATGGTCAATCCAGGTTGCATCACAGCCCCTGAACGAATTGTGTAAGAATTTCTCTCCCTTTCACTCTCTTTGTTTCATGGGTTTTTAAAAGTAATTTATTTTGATAATGGGGTTTCGCTGCTTTTCACTGCTGTGTTTATGCCGCTTTACACCCACTTGACACACTCCCAGAGAGATATCAATACATAGGTTTTAAGATTCTTACTAGTCAGATATATTCTTGTGCGGTGAATACGGGGTGTTGAGTCCAGTTCACTGAGCAAGGAGTAGGTCTTGTCTAATACATATTGGGTTTATAGAACGGCATCTGAGCTAATTTGAAACCCTTGTTTTATGCATCACCCCACCTCACCTTTCGCGTTAAGCAGCCATAGTGAGTTTTCAAAATGTGTGACTCTGTTCTGTTTTGTAATTCAGTTCAAGTGTAACGGTTTTTACATTCCCTCTATAAGTGATATCTTATGATAAGTGTCTTTTTCTGTGTGACTTATTTCACTTAGAATCGTCGTACCTAAATCCAATCATCATGCTGCTACTAGCCTTAGGACTCTGATTTCATGGCTGAGTGATATTCCATTGTACATAAGGACCTCAACTTCTTTATCCATTTTTCTCTTTCCTGGGATATTTAAGGTGGAATGAAGTGGAGGTCCTTGTCAACAGAGCAGCCCTAAATTTGGGGTGCCTGTGTCTTGCTGATTTTCAGTTTTCCCAATTTGTACACCCATGAGTTGAAGTGCCCTATGCTCTCTAAGCTGTGTGTTTTAGATGTTTCAGGACACACCGTACTCTTCTCCAGAGTGGCTGTTGGCAATTTACATCCCGCCCATCAGCGTAGCAAGGCTCCCATTTCTCCATGGCCTGCCCTGCCTTTCTGGTTTGTACACTTTTTTCAACATGGCCCTTTGACCAATGGGAAGCGAGACTTCTTTGTAGCGCTGATTTGCCTTTCCAGGTTGCTTGGTTGGCCAAAAAGGGCGTATGCGTTTTTTCCTGAATATATTCAGGAAAAAACGCATACGCCCTTTTTGGCCAAGGGCATCATTTTCCACGTTTTGCCGCTTTTCATGTGCTTGAAAGGCGATTCGAATCTACCTCCTGAAATCTGTTTCCTGCAATTCTGCCTTGCTTTCAAATCCTCTTCGTTGCCTTCCCTCAATATATTTGTGGACGAGAGTTATCATTTATAACTCTGCAGGTCTGTGAATTGCAGTGCCCCTGAGCTCCATTTTTCAACTCTCTTTTTTGGGAGCTGGCCGCAAAAGCGCAGGGTTGCTTCAGGCCCTATTCTGGTTCCGGGGGGCAGGCTGAGCCTGTGGTTAATTCTTCTTCCTGATGGGAAAAAAGAGTGACCTGTGCCTGTCACAACACCTAGAGCTAGTCTCTCATTGGTTCCCCCACTTCCCGTTCATTCTCAGGACAAATTGCAACCTGTACAGAACAGGAGGTTAAAGGTGCTAATTCTCCAAGGAAGGAGATTGCTAGTAACGAGGCTGGAATGGCGAACCCGAGCACAGGGAGATGAGAAATGAGGTGCGTTTCAGAAACCTTTCCCGATCAGACGGTGTACCATCTTCTGGGTTTCTCGTGCATGTTTTCAATGTAGGAAGATGCCCTTGAACCTGGAGATTTGGGCCCCATGGGATGGGTACCACGCAGTAGTACTTTAAAGGGTCTGCGTTTGCTCACCCAACCTCACCAATCCTCTCAGCCCCAAGAGTGTCCACCCTTATGTCTCATCTAGCTGTGGGTCTAGATATGGTCAATCCAGGTTGCATCACAGCCCCTGAACGAATTGTGTAAGAATTTCTCTCTCTTTCACTCTCTTTGTTTCATGGGTTTTTAAAAGTAATTTATTTTGATAATGGGGTTTCACTGCTTTTCACTGCTGTGTTTATGCCGCTTTACACCCGCTTGACACACTCCCAGAGAGATATCAATACATAGGTTTTAAGATTCTTACTAGTCAGATATATTCTTGTGCGGTGAATACGGCGTGTTGAGTCCAGTTCACTGAGCAAGGAGTAGGTCTTGTCTATTACATATTGGGTTTATAGAACGGTATCAGAGCTAATTTGCAACCCTTGTTTTATGCATCACCCCACCTCACCTTTCGCGTTAAGCAGCCATAGTGAGTTTTCAAAATGTGTGAGACTCTGTTCTGTTTTGTAATTCAGTTCAAGGGTAACGGTTATTACATTCCCTCTATAAGTGATATCTTATGATAAGTGTCTTTTTCTGTGTGACTTATTTCACTTAGAATTGTCGTAGCTAAATCCACTCATCATGCTGCTACTAGCCTTAGGACACTGATTTCATGGCTGAGTGATATTCCATTGTACATAAGGACCTCAAGTTCTTTATCCATTTTTCTCTTTCCTGGGATATTTAAGGTGGAATGAAGTGGAGGTCCTTGTCAACAGAGCAGCCCTAAACTATGGGATGCCTGTGTCTTGCTGATTTTTACTTTTCCCATTTTCTACACCCATGAGTGGAAGTGCCCTATGCTCTCTAAGCTGTGTGTTTTAGATGTTTCAGGACACACCGTACACTTCTCCAGAGTGGCTGTTGGCAATTTACATCCCGCCCATCAGCGTAGCAAGGCTCCCATTTCTCCATGGCCTGTCCTGCCTTTCTGGTTTGTACACTTTTTTCAGCATGGCCCTTTGACCGATGGGAAGCGAGACTTCTTTGTAGCGCTGATTTGCCTTTCCAGGTTGCTTGGTTGGCCAAAAAGGGCGTATGCGTTTTTTCCTGAATATATTCAGGAAAAAACGCATACGCCCTTTTTGGCCAAGGGCATCATTGTCCACGTTTTGCCGCTTTTCATGTGCTTGAAAGGCGATTCGAATCTACCTCCTGAAATCTGTTTCCTGCAATTCTGCCTTGCTTTCAAATCCTCTTCGTTGCCTTCCCTCAATATATTTGTCGACGAGAGTTTTCATTTATAACTCTGCAGGTCTGTGAATTGCAGTGCCCCTGAGCTCCATTTTTCAACTCTCTTTTTTGGGAGCTGGCCGCAAAAGCGCAGGGTTGCTTCAGGCCCTATTCTGGTTCCGGGGGGCAGGCTGAGCCTGTGGTTAATTCTTCTTCCTGATGGGAAAAAAGAGTGACCTGTGCCTGTCACAACACCTAGAGCTTCTCTCTCATTGGTTCCCCCACTTCCCGTTCATTCTCAGGACAAATTGCAACCTGTACAGAACAGGAGGTTAAAGGTGCTAATTCTCCAAGGAAGGAGATTGCTAGTAACGAGGCTGGAATGGCGAACCCAAGCATAGGGAGATGAGAAATGAGGTGCGTTTCAGAAACCTTTCCCGATCAGACGGTGTACCATCTTCTGGGTTTCTCGTGTATGTTTTCAATGTAGGAAGATGCCCTTGAACCTGGAGATTTGGGCCCCATGGGATGGGTACCACGCAGTAGTACTTTAAAGGGTCTGCGTTTGCTCACCCAACCTCACCAATCCTCTCAGCCCCAAGAGTGTCCACCCTTATGTCTCATCTAGCTGTGGGTCTAGATATGGTCAATCCAGGTTGCATCACAGCCCCTGAACGAATTGTGTAAGAATTTCTCTCCCTTTCACTCTCTTTGTTTCATGGGTTTTTAAAAGTAATTTATTTTGATAATGGGGTTTCGCTGCTTTTCACTGCTGTGTTTATGCCGCTTTACACCCACTTGACACACTCCCAGAGAGATATCAATACATAGGTTTTAAGATTCTTACTAGTCAGATATATTCTTGTGCGGTGAATACGGGGTGTTGAGTCCAGTTCACTGAGCAAGGAGTAGGTCTTGTCTATTACATATTGGGTTTATAGAACGGTATCAGAGCTAATTTGAAACCCTTGTTTTATGCATCACCCCACCTCACCTTTCGCGTTAAGCAGCCATAGTGAGTTTTCAAAATGTGTGACTCTGTTCTGTTTTGTAATTCAGTTCAAGGGTAACGGTTATTACATTCCCTCTATAAGTGATATCTTATGATAAGTGTCTTTTTCTGTGTGACTTATTTCACTTAGAATTGTCGTAGCTAAATCCACTCATCATGCTGCTACTAGCCTTAGGACACTGATTTCATGGCTGAGTGATATTCCATTGTACATAAGGACCTCAAGTTCTTTATCCATTTTTCTCTTTCCTGGGATATTTAAGGTGGAATGAAGTGGAGGTCCTTGTCAACAGAGCAGCCTTAAACTATGGGGTGCCTGTGTCTTGCTGATTTTTAGTTTTCCCATTTTGTACACCCATGAGTGGAAGTGCCCTATGCTCTCTAAGCTGTGTGTTTTAGATGTTTCAGGACACACCGTACACTTCTCCAGAGTGGCTGTTGGCAATTTACATCCCGCCCATCAGCGTAGCAAGGCTCCCATTTCTCCATGGCCTGTCCTGCCTTTCTGGTTTGTACACTTTTTTCAGCATGGCCCTTTGACCGATGGGAAGCGAGACTTCTTTGTAGCGCTGATTTGCCTTTCCAGGTTGCTTGGTTGGCCAAAAAGGGCGTATGCGTTTTTTCCTGAATATATTCAGGAAAAAACGCATACGCCCTTTTTGGCCAAGGGCATCATTGTCCACGTTTTGCCGCTTTTCATGTGCTTGAAAGGCGATTCGAATCTACCTCCTGAAATCTGTTTCCTGCAATTCTGCCTTGCTTTCAAATCCTCTTCGTTGCCTTCCCTCAATATATTTGTCGACGAGAGTTATCATTTATAACTCTGCAGGTCTGTGAATTGCAGTGCCTCTGAGCTCCATTTTTCAACTCTCTTTTTTGGGAGCTGGCCGCAAAAGCGCAGGGTGGCTTCAGGCCCTATTTTGGTTCCGGGGGGCAGGCTGAGCCTGTGGTTAATTCTTCTTCCTGATGGGAAAAAAGAGTGACCTGTGCCTGTCACAACACCTAGAGCTAGTCTCTCATTGGTTCCCCCACTTCCCGTTCATTCTCAGGACAAATTGCAACCTGTACAGAACAGGAGGTTAAAGGTGCTAATTCTCCAAGGAAGGAGATTGCTAGTAACGAGGCTGGAATGGCGAACCCGAGCACAGGGAGATGAGAAATGAGGTGCGTTTCAGAAACCATTCCCGATCAGACGGTGTACCATCTTCTGGGTTTCTCGTGCATGTTTTCAATGTAGGAAGATGCCCTTGAACCTGGAGATTTGGGCCCCATGGGATGGGTACCACGCAGTAGTACTTTAAAGGGTCTGCGTTTGCTCACCCAACCTCACCAATCCTCTCAGCCCCAAGAGTGTCCACCCTTATGTCTCATCTAGCTGTGGGTCTAGATATGGTCAATCCAGGTTGCATCACAGCCCCTGAGCGAATTGTGTAAGAATTTCTCTCTCTTTCACTCTCTTTGTTTCATGGGTTTTAAAAAGTAATTTATTTTGATAATGGGGTTTCACTGCTTTTCACTGCTGTGTTTATGCCGCTTTACACCCGCTTGACACACTCCCAGAGAGATATCAATACATAGGTTTTAAGATTCTTACTAGTCAGATATATTCTTGTGTGGTGAATACGGCGCGTTGAGTCCAGTTCACTGAGCAAGGAGTAGGTCTTGTCTATTACATATTGGGTTTATAGAACGGTATCTGAGCTAATTTGAAACCCTTGTTTTATGCATCACCCCACCTCACCTTTCGCGTTAAGCAACCATAGTGAGTTTTCAAAATGTGTGACTCTGTTCTGTTTTGTAATTCAGTTCAAGGGTAACGGTTTTTACATTCCCTCTATAAGTGATATCTTATGATAAGTGTCTTTTTCTGTGTGACTTATTTCACTTAGAATCGTCGTACCTAAATCCAATCATCATGCTGCTACTAGCCTTAGGACTCTGATTTCATGGCTGAGTGATATTCCATTGTACATAAGGACCTCAACTTCTTTATCCATTTTTCTCTTTCCTGGGATATTTAAGGTGGAATGAAGTGGAGGTCCTTGTCAACAGAGCAGCCCTAAATTTGGGGTGCCTGTGTCTTGCTGATTTTCAGTTTTCCCAATTTGTACACCCATGAGTTGAAGTGCCCTATGCTCTCTAAGCTGTGTGTTTTAGATGTTTCAGGACACACCGTACTTTTCTCCAGAGTGGCTGTTGGCAATTTACATCCCTCCCATCAGCGTAGCAAGGCTCCCATTTCTCCATGGCCTGTCCTGCCTTTCTGGTTTGTACACTTTTTTCAACATGGCCCTTTGACCGATGGGAAGCGAGACTTCTTTGTAGCGCTGATTTGCCTTTCCAGGTTGCTTGGTTGGCCAAAAAGGGCGTATGCGTTTTTTCCTGAATATATTCAGGAAAAAACGCATACGCCCTTTTTGGCCAAGGGCATCATTGTCCACGTTTTGCCACTTTTCATGTGCTTGAAAGGCGATTCGAATCTACCTCCTGAAATCTGTTTCCTGCAATTCTGCCTTGCTTTCAAATCCTCTTCGTTGCCTTCCCTCAATATATTTGTGGACGAGAGTTATCATTTATAATTCTGCAGGTCTGTGAATTGCAGTGCCCCTGAGCTCCATGTTTCAACTCTCTTTTTTGGGAGCTGGCCGCAAAAGCGCAGGGTTGCTTCAGGCCCTATTCTGGTTCCGGGGGGCAGGCTGAGCCTGTGGTTAATTCTTCTTCCTGATGGGAAAAAAGAGTGACCTGTGCCTGTCACAACACCTAGAGCTAGTCTCTCATTGGTTCCCCCACTTCCCGTTCATTCTCAGGACAAATTGCAACCTGTACAGAACAGGAGGTTAAAGGTGCTAATTCTCCAAGGAAGGAGATTGCTAGTAACGAGGCTGGAATGGCGAACCCGAGCACAGGGAGATGAGAAATGAGGTGCGTTTCAGAAACCTTTCCCGATCAGACGGTGTACCATCTTCTGGGTTTCTCGTGCATGTTTTCAATGTAGGAAGATGCCCTTGAACCTGGAGATTTGGGCCCCATGGGATGGGTACCACGCAGTAGTACTTTAAAGGGTCTGCGTTTGCTCACCCAACCTCACCAATCCTGTCAGCCCCAAGAGTGTCCACCCTTATGTCTCATCTAGCTGTGGGTCTAGATATGGTCAATCCAGGTTGCATCACAGCCCCTGAACGAATTGTGTAAGAATTTCTCTCTCTTTCACTCTCTTTGTTTCATGGGTTTTTAAAAGTAATTTATTTTGATAATGGGGTTTCACTGCTTTTCACTGCTGTGTTTATGCCGCTTTACACCCGCTTGACACACTCCCAGAGAGATATCAATACATAGGTTTTAAGATTCTTACTAGTCAGATATATTCTTGTGTGGTGAATACGGCGCGTTGAGTCCAGTTCACTGAGCAAGGAGTAGGTCTTGTCTATTACATATTGGGTTTATAGAACGGTATCTGAGCTAATTTGAAACCCTTGTTTTATGCATCACCCCACCTCACCTTTCGCGTTAAGCAACCATAGTGAGTTTTCAAAATGTGTGACTCTGTTCTGTTTTGTAATTCAGTTCAAGGGTAACGGTTTTTACATTCCCTCTATAAGTGATATCTTATGATAAGTGTCTTTTTCTGTGTGACTTATTTCACTTAGAATCGTCGTACCTAAATCCAATCATCATGCTGCTACTAGCCTTAGGACTCTGATTTCATGGCTGAGTGATATTCCATTGTACATAAGGACCTCAACTTCTTTATCCATTTTTCTCTTTCCTGGGATATTTAAGGTGGAATGAAGTGGAGGTCCTTGTCAACAGAGCAGCCCTAAATTTGGGGTGCCTGTGTCTTGCTGATTTTCAGTTTTCCCAATTTGTACACCCATGAGTTGAAGTGCCCTATGCTCTCTAAGCTGTGTGTTTTAGATGTTTCAGGACACACCGTACTTTTCTCCAGAGTGGCTGTTGGCAATTTACATCCCTCCCATCAGCGTAGCAAGGCTCCCATTTCTCCATGGCCTGTCCTGCCTTTCTGGTTTGTACACTTTTTTCAACATGGCCCTTTGACCGATGGGAAGCGAGACTTCTTTGTAGCGCTGATTTGCCTTTCCAGGTTGCTTGGTTGGCCAAAAAGGGCGTATGCGTTTTTTCCTGAATATATTCAGGAAAAAACGCATACGCCCTTTTTGGCCAAGGGCATCATTGTCCACGTTTTGCCGCTTTTCATGTGCTTGAAAGGCGATTCGAATCTACCTCCTGAAATCTGTTTCCTGCAATTCTGCCTTGCTTTCAAATCCTCTTCGTTGCCTTCCCTCAATATATTTGTGGACGAGAGTTATCATTTATAATTCTGCAGGTCTGTGAATTGCAGTGCCCCTGAGCTCCATGTTTCAACTCTCTTTTTTGGGAGCTGGCCGCAAAAGCGCAGGGTTGCTTCAGGCCCTATTCTGGTTCCGGGGGGCAGGCTGAGCCTGTGGTTAATTCTTCTTCCTGATGGGAAAAAAGAGTGACCTGTGCCTGTCACAACACCTAGAGCTAGTCTCTCATTGGTTCCCCCACTTCCCGTTCATTCTCAGGACAAATTGCAACCTGTACAGAACAGGAGGTTAAAGGTGCTAATTCTCCAAGGAAGGAGATTGCTAGTAACGAGGCTGGAATGGCGAACCCGAGCACAGGGAGATGAGAAATGAGGTGCGTTTCAGAAACCTTTCCCGATCAGACGGTGTACCATCTTCTGGGTTTCTCGTGCATGTTTTCAATGTAGGAAGATGCCCTTGAACCTGGAGATTTGGGCCCCATGGGATGGGTACCACGCAGTAGTACTTTAAAGGGTCTGCGTTTGCTCACCCAACCTCACCAATCCTGTCAGCCCCAAGAGTGTCCACCCTTATGTCTCATCTAGCTGTGGGTCTAGATATGGTCAATCCAGGTTGCATCACAGCCCCTGAACGAATTGTGTAAGAATTTCTCTCTCTTTCACTCTCTTTGTTTCATGGGTTTTTAAAAGTAATTTATTTTGATAATGGGGTTTCACTGCTTTTCACTGCTGTGTTTATGCCGCTTTACACCCGCTTGACACACTCCCAGAGAGATATCAATACATAGGTTTTAAGATTCTTACTAGTCAGATATATTCTTGTGCGGTGAATACGGGGTGTTGAGTCCAGTTCACTGAGCAAGGAGTAGGTCTTGTCTATTACATATTGGGTTTATAGAACGGTATCAGAGCTAATTTGCAACCCTTGTTTTATGCATCACCCCACCTCACCTTTCGCGTTAAGCAGCCATAGTGAGTTTTCAAAATGTGTGACTCTGTTCTGTTTTGTAATTCAGTTCAAGGGTAACGGTTATTACATTCCCTCTATAAGTGATATCTTATGATAAGTGTCTTTTTCTGTGTGACTTATTTCACTTAGAATTGTCGTAGCTAAATCCACTCATCATGCTGCTACTAGCCTTAGGACACTGATTTCATGGCTGAGTGATATTCCATTGTACATAAGGACCTCAAGTTCTTTATCCATTTTTCTCTTTCCTGGGATATTTAAGGTGGAATGAAGTGGAGGTCCTTGTCAACAGAGCAGCCCTAAACTATGGGGTGCCTGTGTCTTGCTGATTTTTACTTTTCCCATTTTGTACACCCATGAGTGGAAGTGCCCTATGCTCTCTAAGCTGTGTGTTTTAGATGTTTCAGGACACACCGTACACTTCTCCAGAGTGGCTGTTGGCAATTTACATCCCGCCCATCAGCGTAGCAAGGCTCCCATTTCTCCATGGCCTGTCCTGCCTTTCCGGTTTGTACACTTTTTTCAGCATGGCCCTTTGACCGATGGGAAGCGAGACTTCTTTGTAGCGCTGATTTGCCTTTCCAGGTTGCTTGGTTGGCCAAAAAGGGCGTATGCGTTTTTTCCTGAATATATTCAGGAAAAAACGCATACGCCCTTTTTGGCCAAGGGCATCATTGTCCACGTTTTGCCGCTTTTCATGTGCTTTAAAGGCGATTCGAATCTACCTCCTGAAATCTGTATCCTGCAATTCTGCCTTGCTTTCAAATCCTCTTCGTTGCCTTCCCTCAATATATTTGTGGACGAGAGTTTTCATTTATAACTCTGCAGGTCTGTGAATTGCAGTGCCCCTGAGCTCCATTTTTCAACTTGCTTTTTTGGGAGCTGGCCTCAAAAGCGCAGGATTGCTTCAGGCCCTATTCTGGTTCCGGGGGGCAGGCTGAGCCTGTGGTTAATTCTTCTTCCTCATGGGAAAAAAGAGTGACCTGTGCCTGTCACAACACGTAGAGCTAGTCTCTCATTGGTTCCCCCACTTCCCGTTCATTCTCAGGACAAATTGCAACCTGTACACAACAGGAGGTTAAAGGTGCTAATTCTCCAAGGAAGGAGATTGCTAGTAACGCGGCTGGAATGGCGAACCCGAGCACAAGGAGATGAGAAATGAGGTGCGTTTCAGAAACCTTTCCTGATCAGACGGTGTACCATATTCTGGGTTTCTCGTGCATGTTTTCGATGTAGGAAGATGCCCTTGAACCTGGAGATTTGGGCCCCATGGGATGGGTACAACGCAGTAGTACTTTAAAGGGTCTGCGTTTGCTCACCCAACCTCAGCAATCCTCTCAGACCCAAGAGTGTCCACCCTTATGTCTCATCTAGCTGTGGGTCTAGATATGATCAATCCAGGTTGCATCACAGCCCCTGAACGAATTGTGTAAGAATTTCTCTCCCTTTCACTCTCTTTGTTTCATGGGTTTTTAAAAGTAATTTATTTTGATAATGGGGTTTCGCTGCTTTTCACTGCTGTGTTTATGCCGCTTTACACCCACTTGACACACTCCCAGAGAGATATCAATACATAGGTTTTAAGATTCTTACTAGTCAGATATATTCTTCTGCGGTGTATACGGGGTGTTGAGTCCAGTTCACTGAGCAAGGAGTAGGTCTTGTCTATTACATATTGTGTTTATAGAACGTTATCTGAGCTAATTTGAAACCCTTGTTTTATGCATCACCCCACCTCACTTTTCGCGTTAAGCAGCCATAGTGACTTTTCAAAAGGTGTGACTCTGTTCTGTTTTGTAATTCAGTTCAAGGGTAACGGTTATTACATTCCCTCTATAAGTGATATCTTATGATAAGTGTCTTTTTCTGTGTGACTTATTTCACTTAGAATTGTAGTAGCTAAATCCACTCATCATGCTGCTACTAGCCTTAGGACACTGATTTCATGGCTGAGTGATATTCCATTGTACATAAGGACCTCAAGTTCTTTATCCATTTTTCTCTTTCCTGGGATATTTAAGGTGGAATGAAGTGGAGGTCCTTGTCAACAGAGCAGCCCTAAATTTGGGGTGCCTGTTTCTTGCTGATTTTCAGTTTTCCCAATTTGTACACCCATGAGTTGAAGTGCCCTATGCTCTCTAAGCTGTGTGTTTTAGATGTTTCAGGACACACCGTACTCTTCTCCAGAGTGGCTGTTGGCAATTTACATCCCGCCCATCAGCGTAGCAAGGCTCCCATTTCTCCATGGCCTGTCCTGCCTTTCTGGTTTGTACACTTTTTTCAACATGGCCCTTTGACCGATGGGAAGCGAGACTTCTTTGTAGCGCTGATTTGCCTTTCCAGGTTGCTTGGTTGGCCAAAAAGGGCGTATGCGTTTTTTCCTGAATATATTCAGGAAAAAACGCATACGCCCTTTTTGGCCAAGGGCATCATTGTCCACGTTTTGCCGCTTTTCATGTGCTTGAAAGGCGATTCGAATCTACCTCCTGAAATCTGTTTCCTGCAATTCTGCCTTGCTTTCAAATCCTCTTCGTTGCCTTCCCTCAATATATTTGTGGACGAGAGTTATCATTTATAACTCTGCAGGTCTGTGAATTGCAGTGCCCCTGAGCTCCATTTTTCAACTCTCTTTTTTGGGAGCTGGCCGCAAAAGCGCAGGGTTGCTTCAGGCCCTATTCTGGTTCCGGGGGGCAGGCTGAGCCTGTGGTTAATTCTTCTTCCTGATGGGAAAAAAGAGTGACCTGTGCCTGTCATAACACCTAGAGCTAGTCTCTCATTGGTTCCCACACTTCCCGTTCATTCTCAGGACAAATTGCAACCTGTACAGAACAGGAGGTTAAAGGTGCTAATTCTCCAAGGAAGGAGATTGCTAGTAACGAGGCTGGAATGGCGAACCCGAGCACAGGGAGATGAGAAATGAGGTGCGTTTCAGAAACCTTTCCCGATCAGACGGTGTACCATCTTCTGGGTTTCTCGTGCATGTTTTCAATGTAGGAAGATGCCCTTGAACCTGGAGATTTGGGCCCCATGGGATGGGTACCACGCAGTAGTACTTTAAAGGGTCTGCGTTTGCTCACCCAACCTCACCAATCCTCTCAGCCCCAAGAGTGTCCACCCTTATGTCTCATCTAGCTGTGGGTCTAGATATGGTCAATCCAGGTTGCATCACAGCCCCTGAGCGAATTGTGTAAGAATTTCTCTCTCTTTCACTCTCTTTGTTTCATGGGTTTTTAAAAGTAATTTATTTTGATAATGGGGTTTCACTGCTTTTCACTGCTGTGTTTATGCCGCTTTACACCCGCTTGACACACTCCCAGAGAGATATCAATACATAGGTTTTAAGATTCTTACTAGTCAGATATATTCTTGTGCGGTGAATACGGCGTGTTGAGTCCAGTTCACTGAGCAAGGAGTAGGTCTTGTCTATTACATATTGGGTTTATAGAACGGTATCTGAGCTAATTTGAAACCCTTGTTTTATGCATCACCCCACCTCACCTTTCGCGTTAAGCAGCCATAGTGAGTTTTCAAAATGTGTGACTCTGTTCTGTTTTGTAATTCAGTTCAAGGGTAACGGTTTTTACATTCCCTCTATAAGTGATATCTTATGATAAGTGTCTTTTTCTGTGTGACTTATTTCACTTAGAATCGTCGTACCTAAATCCAATCATCATGCTGCTACTAGCCTTAGGACTCTGATTTCATGGCTGAGTGATATTCCATTGTACATAAGGACCTCAACTTCTTTATCCATTTTTCTCTTTCCTGGGATATTTAAGGTGGAATGAAGTGGAGGTCCTTGTCAACAGAGCAGCCCTAAATTTGGGGTGCCTGTGTCTTGCTGATTTTCAGTTTTCCCAATTTGTACACCCATGAGTTGAAGTGCCCTATGCTCTCTAAGCTGTGTGTTTTAGATGTTTCAGGACACACCGTACTTTTCTCCAGAGTGGCTGTTGGCAATTTACATCCCTCCCATCAGCGTAGCAAGGCTCCCATTTCTCCATGGCCTGTCCTGCCTTTCTGGTTTGTACACTTTTTTCAACATGGCCCTTTGACCGATGGGAAGCGAGACTTCTTTGTAGCGCTGATTTGCCTTTCCAGGTTGCTTGGTTGGCCAAAAAGGGCGTATGCGTTTTTTCCTGAATATATTCAGGAAAAAACGCATACGCCCTTTTTGGCCAAGGGCATCATTGTCCACGTTTTGCCGCTTTTCATGTGCTTGAAAGGCGATTCGAATCTACCTCCTGAAATCTGTTTCCTGCAATTCTGCCTTGCTTTCAAATCCTCTTCGTTGCCTTCCCTCAATATATTTGTGGACGAGAGTTATCATTTATAATTCTGCAGGTCTGTGAATTGCAGTGCCCCTGAGCTCCATGTTTCAACTCTCTTTTTTGGGAGCTGGCCGCAAAAGTGCAGGGTTGCTTCAGGCCCTATTCTGGTTCCGGGGGGCAGGCTGAGCCTGTGGTTAATTCTTCTTCCTGATGGGAAAAAAGAGTGACCTGTGCCTGTCACAACACCTAGAGCTAGTCTCTCATTGGTTCCCCCACTTCCCGTTCATTCTCAGGACAAATTGCAACCTGTACAGAACAGGAGGTTAAAGGTGCTAATTCTCCAAGGAAGGAGATTGCTAGTAACGAGGCTGGAATGGCGAACCCGAGCACAGGGAGATGAGAAGTGAGGTGCGTTTCAGAAACCTTTCCCGATCAGACGGTGTACCATCTTCTGGGTTTCTCGTGCATGTTTTCAATGTAGGAATATGCCCTTGAACCTGGAGATTTGGGCCCCATGGGATGGGTACCACGCAGTAGTACTTTAAAGGGTCTGCGTTTGCTCACCCAACCTCACCAATCCTCTCAGCCCCAAGAGTGTCCACCCTTATGTCTCATCTAGCTGTGGGTCTAGATATGGTCAATCCAGGTTGCATCACAGCCCCTGAACGAATTGTGTAAGAATTTCTCTCCCTTTCACTCTCTTTGTTTCATGGGTTTTTAAAAGTAATTTATTTTGATAATGGGGTTTCACTGCTTTTCACTGCTGTGTTTATGCCGCTTTACACCCGCTTGACACACTCCCAGAGAGATATCAATACATAGGTTTTAAGATTCTTACTAGTCAGATATATTCTTGTGCGGTGAATAGGGGGTGCTGAGTCCAGTTCACTGAGCAAGGAGTAGGTCTTGTCTACTACATATTGGGTTTATAGAACGGTATCTGAGCTAATTTGAAACCCTTGTTTTATGCATCACCCCACCTCACCTTTCGCGTTAAGCAGCCATAGTGAGTTTTCAAAATGTGTGACTCTGTTCTGTTTTGTAATTCAGTTCAAGGGTAACGGTTTTTACATTCCCTCTATAAGTGATATCTTATGATAAGTTTCTTTTTCTGTGTGACTTATTTCACTTAGAATCGTCGTACCTAAATCCAATCATCATGCTGCTACTAGCCTTAGGACTCTGATTTCATGGCTGAGTGATATTCCATTGTACATAAGGACCTCAACTTCTTTATCCATTTTTCTCTTTCCTGGGATATTTAAGGTGGAATGAAGTGGAGGTCCTTGTCAACAGAGCAGCCCTAAATTTGGGGTGCCTGTGTCTTGCTGATTTTCAGTTTTCCCAATTTGTACACCCATGAGTTGAAGTGCCCTATGCTCTCTAAGCTGTGTGTTTTAGATGTTTCAGGACACACCGTACTCTTCTCCAGAGTGGCTGTTGGCAATTTACATCCCTCCCATCAGCGTAGCAAGGCTCCCATTTCTCCATGGCCTGTCCTGCCTTTCTGGTTTGTACACTTTTTTCAACATGGCCCTTTGACCGATGGGAAGCGAGACTTCTTTGTAGCGCTGATTTGCCTTTCCAGGTTGCTTGGTTGGCCAAAAAGGGCGTATGCGTTTTTTCCTGAATATATTCAGGAAAAAACGCATACGCCCTTTTTGGCCAAGGGCATCATTGTCCACGTTTTGCCGCTTTTCATGTGCTTGAAAGGCGATTCGAATCTACCTCCTGAAATCTGTTTCCTGCAATTCTGCCTTGCTTTCAAATCCTCTTCGTTGCCTTCCCTCAATATATTTGTGGACGAGAGTTATTATTTATAATTCTGCAGGTCTGTGAATTGCAGTGCCCCTGAGCTCCATGTTTCAACTCTCTTTTTTGGGAGCTGGCCGCAAAAGCGCAGGGTTGCTTCAGGCCCTATTCTGGTTCCGGGGGGCAGGCTGAGCCTGTGGTTAATTCTTCTTCCTGATGGGAAAAAAGAGTGACCTGTGCCTGTCACAACACCTAGAGCTAGTCTCTCATTGGTTCCCCCACTTCCCGTTCATTCTCAGGACAAATTGCAACCTGTACAGAACAGGAGGTTAAAGGTGCTAATTCTCCAAGGAAGGAGATTGCTAGTAACGAGGCTGGAATGGCGAACCCGAGCACAGGGAGATGAGAAGTGAGGTGCGTTTCAGAAACCTTTCCCGATCAGACGGTGTACCATCTTCTGGGTTTCTCGTGCATGTTTTCAATGTAGGAATATGCCCTTGAACCTGGAGATTTGGGCCCCATGGGATGGGTACCACGCAGTAGTACTTTAAAGGGTCTGCGTTTGCTCACCCAACCTCACCAATCCTCTCAGCCCCAAGAGTGTCCACCCTTATGTCTCATCTAGCTGTGGGTCTAGATATGGTCAATCCAGGTTGCATCACAGCCCCTGAACGAATTGTGTAAGAATTTCTCTCCCTTTCACTCTCTTTGTTTCATGGGTTTTTAAAAGTAATTTATTTTGATAATGGGGTTTCACTGCTTTTCACTGCTGTGTTTATGCCGCTTTACACCCGCTTGACACACTCCCAGAGAGATATCAATACATAGGTTTTAAGATTCTTACTAGTCAGATATATTCTTTTGCGGTGAATAGGGGGTGCTGAGTCCAGTTCACTGAGCAAGGAGTAGGTCTTGTCTACTACATATTGGGTTTATAGAACGGTATCTGAGCTAATTTGAAACCCTTGTTTTATGCATCACCCCACCTCACCTTTCGCGTTAAGCAGCCATAGTGAGTTTTCAAAATGTGTGACTCTGTTCTGTTTTGTAATTCAGTTCAAGGGTAACGGTTTTTACATTCCCTTTATAAGTGATATCTTATGATAAGTGTCTTTTTCTGTGTGACTTATTTCACTTAGAATCGTTGTACCTAAATGCAATCATCATGCTGCTACTAGCCTTAGGACTCTGATTTCATGGCTGAGTGATATTCCATTGTACATAAGGACCTCAACTTCTTTATCCATTTTTCTCTTTCCTGGGATATTTAAGGTGGAATGAAGTGGAGGTCCTTGTCAACAGAGCAGCCCTAAACTATGGGGTGCCTGTGTCTTGCTGATTTTTATTTTTCCCATTTTGTACACCCATGAGTGGAAGTGCCCTATGCTCTCTAAGCTGTGTGTTTTAGATGTTTCAGGACACACCGTAGACTTCTCCAGAGTGGCTGTTGGCAATTTACATCCCGCCCATCAGCGTAGCAAGGCTCCCATTTCTCCATGGCCTGTCCTGCCTTTCTGGTTTGTACACTTTTTTCAACATGGCCCTTTGACCGATGGGAAGCGAGACTTCTTTGTAGCGCTGATTTGCCTTTCCAGGTTGCTTGGTTGGCCAAAAAGGGCGTATGCGTTTTTTCCTGAATATATTCAGGAAAAAACGCATACGCCCCTTTTGGCCAAGGGCATCATTTTCCACGTTTTGCCGCTTTTCATGTGCTTGAAAGGCGATTCGAATCTACCTCCTGAAATCTGTTTCCTGCAATTCTGCCTTGCTTTCAAATCCTCTTCGTTGCCTTCCCTCAATATATTTGTGGACGAGAGTTATCATTTATAACTCTGCAGGTCTGTGAATTGCAGTGCCCCTGAGCTCCATTTTTCAACTCTCTTTTTTGGGAGCTGGCCGCAAAAGCGCAGGGTTGCTTCAGGCCCTATTCTGGTTCCGGGGGGCAGGCTGAGCCTGTGGTTAATTCTTCTTCCTGATGGGAAAAAAGAGTGACCTGTGCCTGTCACAACACCTAGAGCTAGTCTCTCATTGGTTCCCCCACTTCCCGTTCATTCTCAGGACAAATTGCAACCTGTACAGAACAGGAGGTTAAAGGTGCTAATTCTCCAAGGAAGGAGATTGCTAGTAACGAGGCTGGAATGGCGAACCCGAGCACAGGGAGATGAGAAATGAGGTGCGTTTCAGAAACCTTTCCCGATCAGACGGTGTACCATCTTCTGGGTTTCTCGTGCATGTTTTCAATGTAGGAAGATGCCCTTGAACCTGGAGATTTGGGCCCCATGGGATGGGTACCACGCAGTAGTACTTTAAAGGGTCTGCGTTTGCTCACCCAACCTCACCAATCCTCTCAGCCCCAAGAGTGTCCACCCTTATGTCTCATCTAGCTGTGGGTCTAGATATGGTCAATCCAGGTTGCATCACAGCCCCTGAACGAATTGTGTAAGAATTTCTCTCCCTTTCACTCTCTTTGTTTCATGGGTTTTTAAAAGTAATTTATTTTGATAATGGGGTTTCACTGCTTTTCACTGCTGTGTTTATGCCGCTTTACACCCGCTTGACACACTCCCAGAGAGATATCAATACATAGGTTTTAAGATTCTTACTAGTCAGATATATTCTTTTGCGGTGAATAGGAGGTGCTGAGTCCAGTTCACTGAGCAAGGAGTAGGTCTTGTCTACTACATATTGGGTTTATAGAACGGTATCTGAGCTAATTTGAAACCCTTGTTTTATGCATCACCCCACCTCACCTTTCGCGTTAAGCAGCCATAGTGAGTTTTCAAAATGTGTGACTCTGTTCTGTTTTGTAATTCAGTTCAAGGGTAACGGTTTTTACATTCCCTTTATAAGTGATATCTTATGATAAGTGTCTTTTTCTGTGTGACTTATTTCACTTAGAATCGTTGTACCTAAATGCAATCATCATGCTGCTACTAGCCTTAGGACTCTGATTTCATGGCTGAGTGATATTCCATTGTACATAAGGACCTCAACTTCTTTATCCATTTTTCTCTTTCCTGGGATATTTAAGGTGGAATGAAGTGGAGGTCCTTGTCAACAGAGCAGCCCTAAACTATGGGGTGCCTGTGTCTTGCTGATTTTTATTTTTCCCATTTTGTACACCCATGAGTGGAAGTGCCCTATGCTCTCTAAGCTGTGTGTTTTAGATGTTTCAGGACACACCGTAGACTTCTCCAGAGTGGCTGTTGGCAATTTACATCCCGCCCATCAGCGTAGCAAGGCTCCCATTTCTCCATGGCCTGTCCTGCCTTTCTGGTTTGTACACTTTTTTCAACATGGCCCTTTGACCGATGGGAAGCGAGACTTCTTTGTAGCGCTGATTTGCCTTTCCAGGTTGCTTGGTTGGCCAAAAAGGGCGTATGCGTTTTTTCCTGAATATATTCAGGAAAAAACGCATACGCCCCTTTTGGCCAAGGGCATCATTTTCCACGTTTTGCCGCTTTTCATGTGCTTGAAAGGCGATTCGAATCTACCTCCTGAAATCTGTTTCCTGCAATTCTGCCTTGCTTTCAAATCCTCTTCGTTGCCTTCCCTCAATATATTTGTGGACGAGAGTTATCATTTATAACTCTGCAGGTCTGTGAATTGCAGTGCCCCTGAGCTCCATTTTTCAACTCTCTTTTTTGGGAGCTGGCCGCAAAAGCGCAGGGTTGCTTCAGGCCCTATTCTGGTTCCGGGGGGCAGGCTGAGCCTGTGGTTAATTCTTCTTCCTGTTGGGAAAAAAGAGTGACCTGTGCCTGTCACAACACCTAGAGCTAGTCTCTCATTGGTTCCCCCACTTCCCGTTCATTCTCAGGACAAATTGCAACCTGTACAGAACAGGAGGTTAAAGGTGCTAATTCTCCAAGGAAGGAGATTGCTAGTAACGAGGCTGGAATGGCGAACCCGAGCACAGGGAGATGAGAAATGAGGTGCGTTTCAGAAACCTTTCCCGATCAGACGGTGTACCATCTTCTGGGTTTCTCGTGCATGTTTTCAATGTAGGAAGATGCCCTTGAACCTGGAGATTTGGGCCCCATGGGATGGGTACCACGCAGTAGTACTTTAAAGGGTCTGCGTTTGCTCACCCAACCTCACCAATCCCCTCAGCCCCAAGAGTGTCCACCCTTATGTCTCATCTAGCTGTGGGTCTAGATATGGTCAATCCAGGTTGCATCACAGCCCCTGAACGAATTGTGTAAGAATTTCTCTCTCTTTCACTCTCTTTGTTTCATGGGTTTTTAAAAGTAATTTATTTTGATAATGGGGTTTCACTGCTTTTCACTGCTGTGTTTATGCCGCTTTACACCCGCTTGACACACTCCCAGAGAGATATCAATACATAGGTTTTAAGATTCTTACTAGTCAGATATATTCTTGTGCGGTGAATACGGGGTGTTGAGTCCAGTTCACTGAGCAAGGAGTAGGTCTTGTCTATTACATATTGGGTTTATAGAACGGTATCAGAGCTAATTTGCAACCCTTGTTTTATGCATCACCCCACCTCACCTTTCGCGTTAAGCAGCCATAGTGAGTTTTCAAAATGTGTGACTCTGTTCTGTTTTGTAATTCAGTTCAAGGGTAACGGTTATTACATTCCCTCTATAAGTGATATCTTATGATAAGTGTCTTTTTCTGTGTGACTTATTTCACTTAGAATTGTCGTAGCTAAATCCACTCATCATGCTGCTACTAGCCTTAGGACACTGATTTCATGGCTGAGTGATATTCCATTGTACATAAGGACCTCAAGTTCTTTATCCATTTTTCTCTTTCCTGGGATATTTAAGGTGGAATGAAGTGGAGGTCCTTGTCAACAGAGCAGCCCTAAACTATGGGGTGCCTGTGTCTTGCTGATTTTTACTTTTCCCATTTTGTACACCCATGAGTGGAAGTGCCCTATGCTCTCTAAGCTGTGTGTTTTAGATGTTTCAGGACACACCGTACACTTCTCCAGAGTGGCTGTTGGCAATTTACATCCCGCCCATCAGCGTAGCAAGGCTCCCATTTCTCCATGGCCTGTCCTGCCTTTCTGGTTTGTACACTTTTTTCAGCATGGCCCTTTGACCGATGGGAAGCGAGACTTCTTTGTAGCGCTGATTTGCCTTTCCAGGTTGCTTGGTTGGCCAAAAAGGGCGTATGCGTTTTTTCCTGAATATATTCAGGAAAAAACGCATACGCCCTTTTTGGCCAAGGGCATCATTGTCCACGTTTTGCCGCTTTTCATGTGCTTTAAATGTGATTCGAATCTACCTCCTGAAATCTGTTTCCTGCAATTCTGCCTTGCTTTCAAATCCTCTTCGTTGCCTTCCCTCAATATATTTGTGGACGAGAGTTTTCATTTATAACTCTGCAGGTCTGTGAATTGCAGTGCCCCTGAGCTCCATTTTTCAACTTGCTTTTTTGGGAGCTGGCCTCAAAAGCGCAGGATTGCTTCAGGCCCTATTCTGGTTCCGGGGGGCAGGCTGAGCCTGTGGTTAATTCTTCATCCTCATGGGAAAAAAGAGTGACCTGTGCCTGTCACAACACCTAGAGCTAGTCTCTCATTGGTTCCCCCACTTCCCGTTCATTCTCAGGACAAATTGCAACCTGTACAGAACAGGAGGTTAAAGGTGCTGATTCTCCAATGAAGGAGATTGCTAGTAACGCGGCTGGAATGGCGAACCCGAGCACAAGGAGATGAGAAATGAGGTGCGTTTCAGAAACCTTTCCTGATTAGACGGTGTACCATATTCTGGGTTTCTCGTGCATGTTTTCGATGTAGGAAGATGCCCTTGAACCTGGAGATTTGGGCCCCATGGGATGGGTACAACGCAGTAGTACTTTAAAGGGTCTGCGTTTGCTCACCCAACCTCAGCAATCCTCTCAGACCCAAGAGTGTCCACCCTTATGTCTCATCTAGCTGTGGGTCTAGATATGATCAATCCAGGTTGCATCACAGCCCCTGAACGAATTGTGTAAGAATTTCTCTCCCTTTCACTCTCTTTGTTTCATGGGTTTTTAAAAGTAATTTATTTTGATAATGGGGTTTCGCTGCTTTTCACTGCTGTGTTTATGCCGCTTTACACCCACTTGACACACTCCCAGAGAGATATCAATACATAGGTTTTAAGATTCTTACTAGTCAAATATATTCTTGTGCGGTGTATACGGGGTGTTGAGTCCAGTTCACTGAGCAAGGAGTAGGTCTTGTCTATTACATATTGTGTTTATAGAACGGTATCTGAGCTAATTTGAAACCCTTGTTTTATGCATCACCCCACCTCACTTTTCGCGTTAAGCAGCCATAGTGAGTTTTCAAAAGGTGTGACTCTGTTCTGTTTTGTAATTCAGTTCAAGGGTAACGGTTAATACATTCCCTCTATAAGTGATATCTTATGATAAGTGTCTTTTTCTGTGTGACTTATTTCACTTAGAATTGTAGTAGATAAATCCACTCATCATGCTGCTACTAGACTTAGGACACTGATTTCATGGCTGAGTGATATTCCATTGTACATAAGGACCTCAGCTTCTTTATCCATTTTTCTCTTTCCTGGGATATTTAAGGTGGAATGAAGTGGAGGTCCTTGTCAACAGAGCAGCCCTAAATTTGGGGTGCCTGTGTCTTGCTGATTTTCAGTTTTCCCAATTTGTACACCCATGAGTTGAAGTGCCCTATGCTCTCTAAGCTGTGTGTTTTAGATGTTTCAGGACACACCGTACTCTTCTCCAGAGTGGCTGTTGGCAATTTACATCCCGCCCATCAGCGTAGCAAGGCTCCCATTTCTCCATGGCCTGTCCTGCCTTTCTGGTTTGTACACTTTTTTCAACATTGCCCTTTGACCGATGGGAAGCGAGACTTCTTTGTAGCGCTGATTTGCCTTTCCAGGTTGCTTGGTTGGCCAAAAAGGGCGTATGCGTTTTTTCCTGAATATATTCAGGAAAAAACGCATACGCCCCTTTTGGCCAAGGGCATCATTTTCCACGTTTTGCCGCTTTTCATGTGCTTGAAAGGCGATTCGAATCTACCTCCTGAAATCTGTTTCCTGCAATTCTGCCTTGCTTTCAAATCCTCTTCGTTGCCTTCCCTCAATATATTTGTGGACGAGAGTTATCATTTATAACTCTGCAGGTCTGTGAATTGCAGTGCCCCTGAGCTCCATTTTTCAACTCTCTTTTTTGGGAGCTGGCCGCAAAAGCGCAGGGTTGCTTCAGGCCCTATTCTGGTTCCGGGGGGCAGGCTGAGCCTGTGGTTAATTCTTCTTCCTGATGGGAAAAATGTGTGACCTGTGCCTGTCACAACACCTATAGCTAGTCTCTCATTGGTTCCCCCACTTCCCGTTCATTCTCAGGACAAATTGCAACCTGTACAGAACAGGAGGTTAAAGGTGCTAATTCTCCAAGGAAGGAGATTGCTAGTAACGAGGCTGGAATGGCGAACCCGAGCACAGGGAGATGAGAAATGAGGTGCGTTTCAGAAACCTTTCCCGATCAGACGGTGTACCATCTTCTGGGTTTCTCGTGCATGTTTTCAATATAGGAAGATGCCCTTGAACCTGGAGATTTGGGCCCCATGGGATGGGTACCACGCAGTAGTACTTTAAAGGGTCTGCGTTTGCTCACCCAACCTCACCAATCCTCTCAGCCCCAAGAGTGTCCACCCTTATGTCTCATCTAGCTGTGGGTCTAGATATGGTCAATCCAGGTTGCATCACAGCCCCTGAACGAATTGTGTAAGAATTTCTCTCTCTTTCACTCTCTTTGTTTCATGGGTTTTTAAAAGTAATTTATTTTGATAATGGGGTTTCACTGCTTTTCACTGCTGTGTTTATGCCGCTTTACACCCGCTTGACACACTCCCAGAGAGGTATCAATACATAGGTTTTAAGATTCTTACTAGTCAGATATATTCTTGTGCGGTGAATACGGGGTGTTGAGTCCAGTTCACTGAGCAAGGAGTAGGTCTTGTCTATTACATATTGGGTTTATAGAACGGTATCAGAGCTAATTTGCAACCCTTGTTTTATGCATCACCCCACCTCACCTTTCGCGTTAAGCAGCCATAGTGAGTTTTCAAAATGTGTGACTCTGTTCTGTTTTGTAATTCAGTTCAAGGGTAACGGTTATTACATTCCCTCTATAAGTGATATCTTATGATAAGTGTCTTTTTCTGTGTGACTTATTTCACTTAGAATTGTCGTAGCTAAATCCACTCATCATGCTGCTACTAGCCTTAGGACACTGATTTCATGGCTGAGTGATATTCCATTGTACATAAGGACCTCAAGTTCTTTATCCATTTCTCTCTTTCCTGGGATATTTAAGGTGGAATGAAGTGGAGGTCCTTGTCAACAGAGCAGCCCTAAACTATGGGGTGCCTGTGTCTTGCTGATTTTTACTTTTCCCATTTTGTACACCCATGAGTGGAAGTGCCCTATGCTCTCTAAGCTGTGTGTTTTAGATGTTTCAGGACACACCGTACACTTCTCCAGAGTGGCTGTTGGCAATTTACATCCCGCCCATCAGCGTAGCAAGGCTCCCATTTCTCCATGGCCTGTCCTGCCTTTCTGGTTTGTACACTTTTTTCAGCATGGCCCTTTGACCGATGGGAAGCGAGACTTCTTTGTAGCGCTGATTTGCCTTTCCAGGTTGCTTGGTTGGCCAAAAAGGGCGTATGCGTTTTTTCCTGAATATATTCAGGAAAAAACGCATACGCCCTTTTTGGCCAAGGGCATCATTGTCCACGTTTTGCCGCTTTTCATGTGCTTTAAAGGTGATTCGAATCTACCTCCTGAAATCTGTTTCCTGCAATTCTGACTTGCTTTCAAATCCTCTTCGTTGCCTTCCCTCAATATATTTGTGGACGAGAGTTTTCATTTATAACTCTGCAGGTCTGTGAATTGCAGTGCCCCTGAGCTCCATTTTTCAACTTGCTTTTTTGGGAGCTGGCCTCAAAAGCGCAGGATTGCTTCAGGCCCTATTCTGGTTCCGGGGGGCAGGCTGAGCCTGTGGTTATTTCTTCTTCCTGATGGGAAAAATGTGTGACCTGTGCCTGTCACAACACCTTTAGCTAGTCTCTCATTGGTTCCCCCACTTTCCGTTCATTCTCAGGACATATTGCAACCTGTACAGAACAGGAGGTTAAAGGTGCTGATTCTCCAAGGAAGGAGATTGCTAGTAACGCGGCTGGAATGGCGAACCCGAGCACAAGGAGATGAGAAATGAGGTGCATTTCAGAAACCTTTCCTGATCAGTCGGTGTACCATATTCTGGGTTTCTCGTGCATGTTTTCGATGTAGGAAGATGCCCTTGAACCTGGAGATTTGGGCCCCATGGGATGGGTACCACGCAGTAGTACTTTAAAGGGTCTGCGTTTGCTCACCCAACCTCAGCAATCCTCTCAGACCCAAGAGTGTCCACCCTTAAGTCTCATCTAACTGTGGGTCTAGATATGATCAATCCAGGTTGCATCACAGCCCCTGAACGAATTGTGTAAGAATTTCTCTCCCTTTCACTCTCTTTGTTTCATGGGTTTTTAAAAGTAATTTATTTTGATAATGGGGTTTCGCTGCTTTTCACTGCTGTGTTTATGCCGCTTTACACCCACTTGACACACTCCCAGATAGATATCAATACATAGGTTTTAAGATTCTTACTAGTCAGATATATTCTTGTGCGGTGAATACGGGGTGTTGAGTCCAGTTCACTGAGCAAGGAGTAGGTCTTGTCTATTACATATTGGGTTTATAGAACGGTATCTGAGCTAATTTGAAACCCTTGTTTTATGCATCACCCCACCTCACTTTTCGCGTTAAGCAGCCATAGTGAGTTTTCAAAAGGTGTGACTCTGTTCTGTTTTGTAATTCAGTTCAAGTGTAACGGTTATTACATTCCCTCTATAAGTGATATCTTATGATAAGTGTCTTTTTCTGTGTGACTTATTTCACTTAGAATTGTCGTAGCTAAATCCACTCATCATGCTGCTACTAGCCTTAGGACACTGATTTCATGGCTGAGTGATATTCCATTGTACATAAGGACCTCAAGTTCTTTATCCATTTTTCTCTTTCCTGGGATATTTAAGGTGGAATGAAGTGGAGGTCCTTGTCAACAGAGCAGCCCTAAACTATGGGGTGCCTGTGTCTTGCTGATTTTTAGTTTTCCCATTTTGTACACCCATGAGTGGAAGTGCCCTATGCTCTCTAAGCTGTGTGTTTTAGATGTTTCAGGACACACCGTACACTTCTCCAGAGTGGCTGTTGGCAATTTACATCCCGCCCATTAGCGTAGCAAGGCTCCCATTTCTCCATGGCCTGTCCTGCCTTTCTGGTTTGTACACTTTTTTCAACATGGCCTTTTGACCAATGGGAAGCGAGACTTCTTTGTAGCGCTGATTTGCCTTTCCAGGTTGCTTGGTTGGCCAAAAAGGGCGTATGCGTTTTTTCCTGAATATATTCAGGAAAAAACGCATACGCCCTTTTTGGCCAAGGGCATCATTGTCCACGTTTTGCCGCTTTTCATGTGCTTGAAAGGCGATTCGAATCTACCTCCTGAAATCTGTTTCCTGCAATTCTGCCTTGCTTTCAAATCCTCTTCGTTGCCTTCCCTCAATATATTTGTGGACGAGAGTTATCATTTATAACTCTGCAGGTCTGTGAATTGCAGTGCCCCTGAGCTCCATTTTCAACTCTCTTTTTTGGGAGCTGGCCGCAAAAGCACAGGATTGCTTCAGGCCCTATTCTGGTTCCGGGGGGCAGGCTGAGCCTGTGGTTAATTCTTCTTCCTGATGGGAAAAAAGAGTGACGTCTGCCTGTCACAACACCTCGAGCTAGTCTCTCATTGGTTCCCCCACTTCCCGTTCATTCTCAGGACAAATTGCAACCTGTACAGAACAGGCGGTTAAAGGTGCTAATTCTCCAAGGAAGGAGATTGCTAGTAACGAGGCTGGAATGGCGAACCCGAGCACAAGGAGATGAGAAATGAGGTGCGTTTCAGAAACCTTTCCCGATCAGACGGTGTACCATCTTCTGGGTTTCTCGTGCATGTTTTCGATGTAGGAAGATGCCCTTGAACCTGGAGATTTGGGCCCCATGGGATGGGTACCACGCAGTAGTACTTTAAAGGGTCTGCGTTTGCTCACCCAACCTCACCAATCCTCTCAGCCCCAAGAGTGTCCACCCTTATGTCTCATCTAGCTGTGGGTCTAGATATGATCAATCCAGGTTGCATCACAGCCCCTGAACGAATTGTGTAAGAATTTCTCTCCCTTTCACTCTCTTTGTTTCATGGGTTTTTAAAAGTAATTTATTTTGATAATGGGGTTTCGCTGCTCTTCACTGCTGTGTTTATGCCGCTTTACACCCACTTGACACACTCCCAGAGAGATATCAATACATAGGTTTTAAGATTCTTACTAGTCAGATATATTCTTGTGCGGTGTATACGGGGTGTTGAGTCCAGTTCACTGAGCAAGGAGTAGGTCTTGTCTATTACATATTGGGTTTATAGAACGGTATCTGAGCTAATTTGAAACCCTTGTTTTATGCATCACCCCACCTCACTTTTCGCGTTAAGCAGCCATAGTGAGTTTTCAAAATGTGTGACTCTGTTCTGTTTTGTAATTCAGTTCAAGGGTAACGGTTATTACATTCCCTCTATAAGTGATATCTTATGATAAGTGTCTTTTTCTGTGTGACTTATTTCACTTAGAATTGTCGTAGCTAAATCCACTCATCATGCTGCTACTAGCCTTAGGACACTGATTTCATGGCTGAGTGATATTCCATTGTACATAAGGACCTCAAGTTCTTTATCCATTTTTCTCTTTCCTGGGATATTTAAGGTGGAATGAAGTGGAGGTCCTTGTCAACAGAGCAGCCCTAAACTATGGGGTGCCTGTGTCTTGCTGATTTTTAGTTTTCCCATTTTGTACACCCATGAGTGGAAGTGCCCTATGCTCTCTAAGCTGTGTGTTTTAGATGTTTCAGGACAACACCGTACACTTCTCCAGAGTGGCTGTTGGCAATTTACATCCCGCCCATCAGCGTAGCAAGGCTCCCATTTCTCCATGGCCTGTCCTGCCTTTCTGGTTTGTACACTTTTTTCAGCATGGCCCTTTGACCGATGGGAAGCGAGACTTCATTGTAGCGCTGATTTGCCTTTCCATGTTGCTTGGTTGGCCAAAAAGGGCGTATGCGTTTTTTCCTGAATATATTCAGGAAAAAACGCATACGCCCTTTTTGGCCAAGGGCATCATGGTCCAGGTTTTGCCGCTTTTCATGTGCTTTAAAGGCGATTCGAATCTACCTCCTGAAATCTGTTTCCTGCAATTCTGCCTTGCTTTCAAATCCTCTTCGTTGCATTCCCTCAATATATTTGTGGACGAGAGTTTTCATTTATAACTCTGCAGGTCTGTGAATTGCAGTGACCCTGAGCTCCATTTTTCAACTTGCTTTTTTGGGAGCTGGCCTCAAAAGCGCAGGATTGCTTCAGGCCCTTTTCTGGTTCCGGGGGGCAGGCTGAGCCTGTGGTTAATTCTTCTTCCTGATGGGAAAAATGTGTGACCTGTGCCTGTCACAACACCTATAGCTAGTCTCTCATTGGTTCCCCCACTTCCCGTTCATTCTCAGGACAAATTGCAACCTGTACAGAACAGGAGGTTAAAGGTGCAGATTCTCCAAGGAGGGTGATTTCTAGTAACGCGGTGGAATGGCGAACCCGAGCACAAGGAGATGAGAAATGAGGTGCGTTTCAGAAACCTTTCCTGATCAGACGGTGTACCATCTTCTAGGTCTCTCGTGCATGTTTTCGATGTAGGAAGATGACCTTGAACCTGGAGATTTGGGACCCATGGGATGGGGACCACGCAGTAGTACTTTAAATGGTCTGCGTTTGCTCACCCACCCTCACCAATCCTCTCAGCCCCAAGAGTGTCCACCCTTATGTCTCATTTAGCTGTGGGTCTAGATATGGTCAATCCAGGTTGCATCACAGCCCCTGAACGAGTTGTGTAAGAATTTCTCTCTCTTTCACTCTCTTTGTTTCATGGGTTTTTAAAAGTAAATTATTTTGATAATGGGGTTTCACTGCTTTTCACTGCTGTGTTTATGTCACTTTACACCCGCTTGACACACTCCCAGAGAGATATCAATACATAGGTTTTAAGATTCTTACTAGTCAGATATATTCTTGTGCGGTGAATACGGGGTGTTGAGTCCAGTTCACTGAGCAAGGAGTAGGTCTTGTCTATTACATATTGGGTTTATAGAACGGTATCAGAGCTAATTTGAAACCCTTGTTTTATGCATCACCCCACCTCACCTTTCGCGTTAAGCAGCCATAGTGAGTTTTCAAAATGTGTGACTCTGTTCTGTTTTGTAATTCAGTTCAAGGGTAACGGTTTTTACATTCCCTCTATAAGTGATATCTTATGATAAGTGTCTTTTTCTGTGTGACTTATTTCACTTAGAATCGTCGTACCTAAATCCAATCATCATGGTGCTACTAGCCTTAGGACTCTGATTTCATGGCTGAGTGATATTCCATTGTACATAAAGACCTCAACTTCTTTATCCATTTTTCTCTTTCCTGGGATATTTAAGGTGGAATGAAGTGGAGGTCCTTGTCAACAGAGCAGCCCTTAATTTGGGGTGCCTGTGTCTTGCTGATTTTCAGTTTTCCCAATTTGTACACCCATGAGTTGAAGTGCCCTATGCTCTCTAAGCTGTGTGTTTTAGATGTTTCAGGACACACCGTACTCTTCTCCAGAGTGGCTGTTGGCAATTTACATCCCGCCCATCAGTGTAGCAAGGCTCCCATTTCTCCATGGCCTGTCCTGCCTTTCTGGTTTGTACACTTTTTTCAACATGGCCCTTTGACCGATGGGAAGCGAGACTTCTTTGTAGCGCTGATTTGCCTTTCCAGGTTGCTTGGTTGGCCAAAAAGGGCGTATGCGTTTTTTCCTGAATATATTCAGGAAAAAACGCATACGCCCTTTTTGGCCAAGGGCATCATTGTCCACGTTTTGCCGCTTTTCATGTGCTTGAAAGGCGATTCGAATCTACCTCCTGAAATCTGTTTCCTGCAATTCTGCCTTGCTTTCAAATCCTCTTCGTTGCCTTCCCTCAATATATTTGTGGACGAGAGTTTTCATTTATAACTCTGCAGGTCTGTGAATTGCAGTGCCCCTGAGCTCCATTTTTCAACTTGCTTTTTTGGGAGCTGGCCTCAAAAGCGCAGGATTGCTTCAGGCCCTATTCTGGTTCCGGGGGGCAGGCTGAGCCTGTGGTTATTTCTTCTTCCTGATGGGAAAAATGTGTGACCTGTGCCTGTCACAACACCTTTAGCTAGTCTCTCATTGGTTCCCCCACTTTCCGTTCATTCTCAGGACATATTGCAACCTGTACAGAACAGGAGGTTAAAGGTGCTGATTCTCCAAGGAAGGAGATTGCTAGTAACGCGGCTGGAATGGCGAACCCGAGCACAAGGAGATGAGAAATGAGGTGCATTTCAGAAACCTTTCCTGATCAGTCGGTGTACCATATTCTGGGTTTCTCGTGCATGTTTTCGATGTAGGAAGATGCCCTTGAACCTGGAGATTTGGGCCCCATGGGATGGGTACCACGCAGTAGTACTTTAAAGGGTCTGCGTTTGCTCACCCAACCTCAGCAATCCTCTCAGACCCAAGAGTGTCCACCCTTAAGTCTCATCTAACTGTGGGTCTAGATATGATCAATCCAGGTTGCATCACAGCCCCTGAACGAATTGTGTAAGAATTTCTCTCCCTTTCACTCTCTTTGTTTCATGGGTTTTTAAAAGTAATTTATTTTGATAATGGGGTTTCGCTGCTTTTCACTGCTGTGTTTATGCCGCTTTACACCCACTTGACACACTCCCAGATAGATATCAATACATAGGTTTTAAGATTCTTACTAGTCAGATATATTCTTGTGCGGTGAATACGGGGTGTTGAGTCCAGTTCACTGAGCAAGGAGTAGGTCTTGTCTATTACATATTGGGTTTATAGAACGGTATCTGAGCTAATTTGAAACCCTTGTTTTATGCATCACCCCACCTCACTTTTCGCGTTAAGCAGCCATAGTGAGTTTTCAAAAGGTGTGACTCTGTTCTGTTTTGTAATTCAGTTCAAGTGTAACGGTTATTACATTCCCTCTATAAGTGATATCTTATGATAAGTGTCTTTTTCTGTGTGACTTATTTCACTTAGAATTGTCGTAGCTAAATCCACTCATCATGCTGCTACTAGCCTTAGGACACTGATTTCATGGCTGAGTGATATTCCATTGTACATAAGGACCTCAAGTTCTTTATCCATTTTTCTCTTTCCTGGGATATTTAAGGTGGAATGAAGTGGAGGTCCTTGTCAACAGAGCAGCCCTAAACTATGGGGTGCCTGTGTCTTGCTGATTTTTAGTTTTCCCATTTTGTACACCCATGAGTGGAAGTGCCCTATGCTCTCTAAGCTGTGTGTTTTAGATGTTTCAGGACACACCGTACACTTCTCCAGAGTGGCTGTTGGCAATTTACATCCCGCCCATTAGCGTAGCAAGGCTCCCATTTCTCCATGGCCTGTCCTGCCTTTCTGGTTTGTACACTTTTTTCAACATGGCCTTTTGACCAATGGGAAGCGAGACTTCTTTGTAGCGCTGATTTGCCTTTCCAGGTTGCTTGGTTGGCCAAAAAGGGCGTATGCGTTTTTTCCTGAATATATTCAGGAAAAAACGCATACGCCCTTTTTGGCCAAGGGCATCATTGTCCACGTTTTGCCGCTTTTCATGTGCTTGAAAGGCGATTCGAATCTACCTCCTGAAATCTGTTTCCTGCAATTCTGCCTTGCTTTCAAATCCTCTTCGTTGCCTTCCCTCAATATATTTGTGGACGAGAGTTATCATTTATAACTCTGCAGGTCTGTGAATTGCAGTGCCCCTGAGCTCCATTTTCAACTCTCTTTTTTGGGAGCTGGCCGCAAAAGCACAGGATTGCTTCAGGCCCTATTCTGGTTCCGGGGGGCAGGCTGAGCCTGTGGTTAATTCTTCTTCCTGATGGGAAAAAAGAGTGACGTCTGCCTGTCACAACACCTCGAGCTAGTCTCTCATTGGTTCCCCCACTTCCCGTTCATTCTCAGGACAAATTGCAACCTGTACAGAACAGGCGGTTAAAGGTGCTAATTCTCCAAGGAAGGAGATTGCTAGTAACGAGGCTGGAATGGCGAACCCGAGCACAAGGAGATGAGAAATGAGGTGCGTTTCAGAAACCTTTCCCGATCAGACGGTGTACCATCTTCTGGGTTTCTCGTGCATGTTTTCGATGTAGGAAGATGCCCTTGAACCTGGAGATTTGGGCCCCATGGGATGGGTACCACGCAGTAGTACTTTAAAGGGTCTGCGTTTGCTCACCCAACCTCACCAATCCTCTCAGCCCCAAGAGTGTCCACCCTTATGTCTCATCTAGCTGTGGGTCTAGATATGATCAATCCAGGTTGCATCACAGCCCCTGAACGAATTGTGTAAGAATTTCTCTCCCTTTCACTCTCTTTGTTTCATGGGTTTTTAAAAGTAATTTATTTTGATAATGGGGTTTCGCTGCTCTTCACTGCTGTGTTTATGCCGCTTTACACCCACTTGACACACTCCCAGAGAGATATCAATACATAGGTTTTAAGATTCTTACTAGTCAGATATATTCTTGTGCGGTGTATACGGGGTGTTGAGTCCAGTTCACTGAGCAAGGAGTAGGTCTTGTCTATTACATATTGGGTTTATAGAACGGTATCTGAGCTAATTTGAAACCCTTGTTTTATGCATCACCCCACCTCACTTTTCGCGTTAAGCAGCCATAGTGAGTTTTCAAAATGTGTGACTCTGTTCTGTTTTGTAATTCAGTTCAAGGGTAACGGTTATTACATTCCCTCTATAAGTGATATCTTATGATAAGTGTCTTTTTCTGTGTGACTTATTTCACTTAGAATTGTCGTAGCTAAATCCACTCATCATGCTGCTACTAGCCTTAGGACACTGATTTCATGGCTGAGTGATATTCCATTGTACATAAGGACCTCAAGTTCTTTATCCATTTTTCTCTTTCCTGGGATATTTAAGGTGGAATGAAGTGGAGGTCCTTGTCAACAGAGCAGCCCTAAACTATGGGGTGCCTGTGTCTTGCTGATTTTTAGTTTTCCCATTTTGTACACCCATGAGTGGAAGTGCCCTATGCTCTCTAAGCTGTGTGTTTTAGATGTTTCAGGACACACCGTACACTTCTCCAGAGTGGCTGTTGGCAATTTACATCCCGCCCATCAGCGTAGCAAGGCTCCCATTTCTCCATGGCCTGTCCTGCCTTTCTGGTTTGTACACTTTTTTCAGCATGGCCCTTTGACCGATGGGAAGCGAGACTTCATTGTAGCGCTGATTTGCCTTTCCATGTTGCTTGGTTGGCCAAAAAGGGCGTATGCGTTTTTTCCTGAATATATTCAGGAAAAAACGCATACGCCCTTTTTGGCCAAGGGCATCATGGTCCAGGTTTTGCCGCTTTTCATGTGCTTTAAAGGCGATTCGAATCTACCTCCTGAAATCTGTTTCCTGCAATTCTGCCTTGCTTTCAAATCCTCTTCGTTGCATTCCCTCAATATATTTGTGGACGAGAGTTTTCATTTATAACTCTGCAGGTCTGTGAATTGCAGTGACCCTGAGCTCCATTTTTCAACTTGCTTTTTTGGGAGCTGGCCTCAAAAGCGCAGGATTGCTTCAGGCCCTTTTCTGGTTCCGGGGGGCAGGCTGAGCCTGTGGTTAATTCTTCTTCCTGATGGGAAAAATGTGTGACCTGTGCCTGTCACAACACCTATAGCTAGTCTCTCATTGGTTCCCCCACTTCCCGTTCATTCTCAGGACAAATTGCAACCTGTACAGAACAGGAGGTTAAAGGTGCAGATTCTCCAAGGAGGGTGATTTCTAGTAACGCGGTGGAATGGCGAACCCGAGCACAAGGAGATGAGAAATGAGGTGCGTTTCAGAAACCTTTCCTGATCAGACGGTGTACCATCTTCTAGGTCTCTCGTGCATGTTTTCGATGTAGGAAGATGACCTTGAACCTGGAGATTTGGGACCCATGGGATGGGGACCACGCAGTAGTACTTTAAATGGTCTGCGTTTGCTCACCCACCCTCACCAATCCTCTCAGCCCCAAGAGTGTCCACCCTTATGTCTCATTTAGCTGTGGGTCTAGATATGGTCAATCCAGGTTGCATCACAGCCCCTGAACGAGTTGTGTAAGAATTTCTCTCTCTTTCACTCTCTTTGTTTCATGGGTTTTTAAAAGTAAATTATTTTGATAATGGGGTTTCACTGCTTTTCACTGCTGTGTTTATGTCACTTTACACCCGCTTGACACACTCCCAGAGAGATATCAATACATAGGTTTTAAGATTCTTACTAGTTAGATATATTCTTGTGCGGTGAATACGGGGTGTTGAGTCCAGTTCACTGAGCAAGGAGTAGGTCTTGTCTATTACATATTGGGTTTATAGAACGGTATCAGAGCTAATTTGAAACCCTTGTTTTATGCATCACCCCACCTCACCTTTCGCGTTAAGCAGCCATAGTGAGTTTTCAAAATGTGTGACTCTGTTCTGTTTTGTAATTCAGTTCAAGGGTAACGGTTTTTACATTCCCTCTATAAGTGATATCTTATGATAAGTGTCTTTTTCTGTGTGACTTATTTCACTTAGAATCGTCGTACCTAAATCCAATCATCATGGTGCTACTAGCCTTAGGACTCTGATTTCATGGCTGAGTGATATTCCATTGTACATAAAGACCTCAACTTCTTTATCCATTTTTCTCTTTCCTGGGATATTTAAGGTGGAATGAAGTGGAGGTCCTTGTCAACAGAGCAGCCCTTAATTTGGGGTGCCTGTGTCTTGCTGATTTTCAGTTTTCCCAATTTGTACACCCATGAGTTGAAGTGCCCTATGCTCTCTAAGCTGTGTGTTTTAGATGTTTCAGGACACACCGTACTCTTCTCCAGAGTGGCTGTTGGCAATTTACATCCCGCCCATCAGTGTAGCAAGGCTCCCATTTCTCCATGGCCTGTCCTGCCTTTCTGGTTTGTACACTTTTTTCAACATGGCCCTTTGACCGATGGGAAGCGAGACTTCTTTGTAGCGCTGATTTGCCTTTCCAGGTTGCTTGGTTGGCCAAAAAGGGCGTATGCGTTTTTTCCTGAATATATTCAGGAAAAAACGCATACGCCCTTTTTGGCCAAGGGCATCATTGTCCACGTTTTGCCGCTTTTCATGTGCTTGAAAGGCGATTCGAATCTACCTCCTGAAATCTGTTTCCTGCAATTCTGCCTTGCTTTCAAATCCTCTTCGTTGCATTCCCTCAATATATTTGTGGACGAGAGTTTTCATTTATAACTCTGCAGGTCTGCGAATTGCAGTGCCCCTGAGCTCCATTTTTCAACTTGCTTTTTTGGGAGCTGGCCTCAAAAGCGCAGGATTGCTTCAGGCCCTATTCTGGTTCCGGGGGGCAGGCTGAGCCTGTGGTTAATTCTTCTTCCTGATGGGAAAAATGTGTGACCTGTGCCTGTCACAACACCTATAGCTAGTCTCTCATTGGTTCCCCCACTTCCCGTTCATTCTCAGGACAAATTGCAACCTGTACAGAACAGGAGGTTAAAGGTGCAGATTCTCCAAGGAGGGTGATTGCTAGTAACGCGGTGGAATGGCGAACCCGAGCACAAGGAGATGAGAAATGAGGTGCGTTTCAGAAACCTTTCCTGATCAGACGGTGTACCATCTTCTGGGTTTCTCGTGCATGTTTTCGATGTAGGAAGATGACCTTGAACCTGGAGATTTGGGCCCCATGGGATGGGTACCACGCAGTAGTACTTTAAAGGGTCTGCATTTGCTCACCCAACCTCACCAATCCTCTCAGCCCCAAGAGTGTCCACCCTTATGTCTCATCTAGCTGTGGGTCTAGATATGGTCAATCCAGGTTGCATCACAGCCCCTGAACGAATTGTGTAAGAATTTCTCTCTCTTTCACTCTCTTTGTTTCATGGGTTTTTAAAAGTAATTTATTTTGATAATGCGGTTTCACTGCTTTTCACTGCTGTGTTTATGCCGCTTTACACCCGCTTGACACACTCCCAGAGAGATATCAATACATAGGTTTTAAGATTCTTACTAGTCAGATATATTCTTGTGCGGTGAATACGGGGTTTTGAGTCCAGTTCACTGAGCAAGGAGTAGGTCTTGTCTATTACATATTGGGTTTATAGAACGGTATCTGAGCTAAATTGAAACCCTTGTTTTATGCATCACCCCACCTCACCTTTCGCGTTAAGCAGCCATAGTGAGTTTTCAAAATGTGTGACTCTGTTCTGTTTTGTAATTCAGTTCAAGGGTAACGGTTTTTACATTCCCTCTATAAGTGATATGTTATGATAAGTGTCTTTTTCTGTGTGACTTATTTCACTTAGAATCGTCTTACCTAAATCCACTCATCATGCTGCTACTAGCCTTAGGACATTGATTTCATGGCTGAGTGATATTCCATTGTACATAAGGACCTCAAGTTCTTTATCCATTTTCCTCTTTCCTGGGATATTTAAGGTGGAATGAAGTGGAGGTCCTTGTCAACAGAGCAGCCCTAAACTTTGGGGTGCCTGTGTCTTGCTGATTTTTAGTTTTCCCAATTTGTACACCCATGAGTGGAAGTGCCCAATGCTCTCTAAGCTGTGTGTTTTAGATGTTTCAGGACACACCGTACACTTCTCCAGAGCGGCTGTTGGCAATTTACATCCCGCCCATCAGCTTAGCAAGGCTCCCATTTCTCCATGGCCTGTCCTGCCTTTCTGGTTTGTACACTTTTTTCAACATGGCCCTTTGACCGATGGGAAGCGAGACTTCTTTGTAGCGCTGATTTGCCTTTCCAGGTTGCTTGGTTGGCCAAAAAGGGCGTAGGCATTTTTTCCTGAATATATTCAGGAAAAAACGCATACGCCCTTTTTGGCCAAGGGCATCATTGTCCACGTTTTGCCGCTTTTCATGTGCTTGAAAGGCGATTCGAATCTACCTCCTGAAATCTGTTTCCTGCAATTCTGCCTTGCTTTCAAATCCTCTTCGTTGCCTTCCCTCAATATATTTGTGGACGAGAGTTATCATTTATAACTCTGCAGGTCTGTGAATTGCAGTGCCCCTGAGCTCCATTTTTCAACTTGCTTTTTTGGGAGCTGGCCGCAAAAGCGCAGGGTTGCTTCAGGCCCTATTCTGGTTCCGGGGGGCAGGCTGAGCCTGTGGTTAATTCTGCTTCCTGATGGGAAAAAAGAGTGACCTGTGCCTGTCACAACACCTAGAGCTAGTCTCTCATTGGTTCCACCACTTCCCGTTCATTCTCAGGACAAATTGCAACCTGTACAGAACAGGAGGTTAAAGGTGCTGATTCTCCAAGGAAGGAGATTGCAAGTAACGCGGCTGGAATGGCGAACCCGAGCACAAGGAGATGAGCAATGAGGTGCGTTTCAGAAACCTTTCCCGATCAGACGGTGTACCATCTTCTGGGTTTCTCGTGCATGTTTTCGATGTAGGAAGATGACCTTGAACCTGGAGATTTGGGCCCCATGGGATGGGTACCACGCAGTAGTACTTTAAAGGGTCTGCATTTGCTCACCCAACCTCACCAATCCTCTCAGCCCCAAGAGTGTCCACCCTTATGTCTCATCTAGCTGTGGGTCTAGATATGGTCAATCCAGGTTGCATCACAGCCCCTGAACGAATTGTGTAAGAATTTCTCTCTCTTTCACTCTCTTTGTTTCATGGGTTTTTAAAAGTAATTTATTTTGATAATGGGGTTTCACTGCTTTTCACTGCTGTGTTTATGCCGCTTTACACCCGCTTGACACACTCCCAGAGAGATATCAATACATAGGTTTTAAGATTCTTATTAGTCAGATATATTTTTGTGCGGTGAATACGGGGTGTTGAGTCCAGTTCACTGAGCAAGGAGTAGGTCTTGTCTATTACATATTGGGTTTATAGAACGGTATCTGAGCTAATTTGAAACCCTTGTTTTATGCATCACCCCACCTCACCTTTCGCGTTAAGCAGCCATAGTGAGTTTTCAAAATGTGTGACTCTGTTCTGTTTTGTAATTCAGTTCAAGGGTAACGGTTTTTACATTCCCTCTATAAGTGATATGTTATGATAAGTGTCTTTTTCTGTGTGACTTATTTCACTTAGAATCGTCTTACCTAAATCCACTCATCATGCTGCTACTAGCCTTAGGACATTGATTTCATGGCTGAGTGATATTCCATTGTACATAAGGACCTCAAGTTCTTTATCCATTTTCCTCTTTCCTGGGATATTTAAGGTGGAATGAAGTGAAGGTCCTTGTCAACAGAGCAGCCCTAAACTTTGGGGTGCCTGTGTCTTGCTGATTTTTAGTTTTCCCAATTTGTACACCCATGAGTGGAAGTGCCCAATGCTCTCTAAGCTGTGTGTTTTAGATGTTTCAGGACACACCGTACACTTCTCCAGAGTGGCTGTTGGCAATTTACATCCCGCCCATCAGCGTAGCAAGGCTCCCTTTTCTCCATGGCCTGTCCTGCCTTTCTGGTTTGTACACTGTTTTCAGCATGGCCCTTTGACCGATGGGAAGCGAGACTTCTTTGTAGCGCTGATTTGCCTATCCATGTTGCTTGGTTGGCCAAAAAGGGCGTATGCGTTTTTTCCTGAATATATTCAGGAAAAAACGCATACGCCCTTTTTGGCCAAGGGCATCATTGTCCACGTTTTGCCGCTTTTCATGTGCTTGAAAGGCGATTCGAATCTACCTCCTGAAATCTGTTTCCTTCAATTCTGCCTTGCTTTCAAATCCTCTTCGTTGCCTTCCCTCAATATATTTGTGGACGAGAGTTATCATTTATAACTCTGCAGGTCTGTGAATTGCAGTGCCCCTGAGCTCCATTTTTCAACTCGCTTTTTTGGGAGCTGGCCGCAAAAGCGCAGGATTGCTTCAGGCCCTTTCTGGTTCCGGGGGGCAGGCTGAGCCTGTGGTTAATTCTTCTTCCTGATGGGAAAAAAGAGTGACCTGTGCCTGTCACAACACCTAGAGCTTGTCTCTCATTGTTTCCCCCACTTCCCGTTCATTCTCAGGACAAATTGCAACCTGTACAGAACAGGAGGTTAAAGGTGCTGATTCTCCAATGAAGGAGATTGCTAGTAGCGCGGCTGGAATGGCGAACCCGAGCACAAGGAGATGAGAAATGAGGTGCGTTTCAGAAACCTTTCCCGATCAGACGGTGTACCATCTTCTGGGTTTCTCGTGCATGTTTTCGATGTAGGAAGATGCCCTTGAACCTGGAGATTTGGGCCCCATGGGATGGGTACCACGCAGTAGTACTTTAAAGGGTCTGCGTTTGCTCACCCAACCTCACCAATCCTCTCAGCCCCAAGAGTGTCCACCCTTATGTCTCATCTAGCTGTGGGTCTAGATATGGTCAATCCAGGTTGCATCACAGCCCCTGAACGAATTGTGTAAGAATTTCTCTCTCTTTCACTCTCTTTGTTTCATGGGTTTTTAAAAGTAATTTATTTTGATAATGGGGTTTCACTGCTTTTCACTGCTGTGTTTATGCCGCTTTACACCCGCTTGACACACTCCCAGAGAGATATCAATACATAGGTTTTAAGATTCTTATTAGTCAGATATATTCTTGTGCGGTGAATACGGGGTGTTGAGTCCAGTTCACTGAGCCAGGAGTAGCTCTTGTCTATTACATATTGGGTTTATAGAACGGTATCTGAGCTAATTTGAAACCCTTGTTTTATGCATCACCCCACCTCACCTTTCGCGTTAAGCAGCCATAGTGAGTTTTCAAAATGTGTGACTCTGTTCTGTTTTGTAATTCAGTTCAAGGGTAACGGTTTTTACATTCCCTCTATAAGTGATATCTTATGATAAGTGTCTTTTTCTGTGTGACTTATTTCACTTAGAATCGTCTTACCTAAATCCACTCATCATGCTGCTACTAGCCTTAGGACATTGATTTCATGGCTGAGTGATATTCCATTGTACATAAGGACCTCAAGTTCTTTATCCATTTTTCTCTTTCCTGGGATATTTAAGGTGGAATGAAGTGGAGGTCCTTGTCAACAGAGCAGCCCTAAACTATGGGGTGCCTGTGTCTTGCTGATTTTTATTTTTCCCATTTTGTACACCCATGAGTGGAAGTGCCCTATGCTCTCTAAGCTGTGTGTTTTAGATGTTTCAGGACACACCGTACACTTCTCCAGAGTGGCTGTTGGCAATTTACATCCCGCCCATCAGCGTAGCAAGGCTCCCATTTCTCCATGGCCTGTCCTGCCTTTCTGGTTTGTACACCTTTTTCAGCATGGCCCTTTGACCGATGGGAAGCGAGACTTCTTTGTAGCGCTGATTTGCCTTTCCAGGTTGCTTGGTTGGCCAAAAAGGGCGTATGCGTTTTTTCCTGAATATATTCAGGAAAAAACGCATACGCCCTTTTTGGCCAAGGGCATCATTGTCCACGTTTTGCCGGTTTTCATGTGCTTGAAAGGCGATTCGAATCTACCTCCTGAAATCTGTTTCCTGCAATTCTGCCTTGCTTTCAAATCCTCTTCGTTGCATTCCCTCAATATATTTGTGGACGAGAGTTATCATTTATAACTCTGCAGGTCTGTGAATTGCAGTGCCCCTGAGCTCCATTTTTCAACTCGCTTTTTTGGGAGCTGGCCGCAAAAGCGCAGGATTGCTTCAGGCCCTTTCTGGTTCCGGGGGGCAGGCTGAGCCTGTGGTTAATTCTTCTTCCTGATGGGAAAAAAGAGTGACCTGTGCCTGTCACAACACCTAGAGCTTGTCTCTCATTGTTTCCCCCACTTCCCGTTCATTCTCAGGACAAATTGCAACCTGTACAGAACAGGAGGTTAAAGGTGCTGATTCTCCAATGAAGGAGATTGCTAGTAGCGCGGCTGGAATGGCGAACCCGAGCACAAGGAGATGAGAAATGAGGTGCGTTTCAGAAACCTTTCCCGATCAGACGGTGTACCATCTTCTGGGTTTCTCGTGCATGTTTTCGATGTAGGAAGATGCCCTTGAACCTGGAGATTTGGGCCCCATGGGATGGGTACCACGCAGTAGTACTTTAAAGGGTCTGCGTTTGCTCACCCAACCTCACCAATCCTCTCAGCCCCAAGAGTGTCCACCCTTATGTCTCATCTAGCTGTGGGTCTAGATATGGTCAATCCAGGTTGCATCACAGCCCCTGAACGAATTGTGTAAGAATTTCTCTCTCTTTCACTCTCTTTGTTTCATGGGTTTTTAAAAGTAATTTATTTTGATAATGGGGTTTCACTGCTTTTCACTGCTGTGTTTATGCCGCTTTACACCCGCTTGACACACTCCCAGAGAGATATCAATACATAGGTTTTAAGATTCTTATTAGTCAGATATATTTTTGTGCGGTGAATACGGGGTGTTGAGTCCAGTTCACTGAGCAAGGAGTAGGTCTTGTCTATTACATATTGGGTTTATAGAACGGTATCTGAGCTAATTTGAAACCCTTGTTTTATGCATCACCCCACCTCACCTTTCGCGTTAAGCAGCCATAGTGAGTTTTCAAAATGTGTGACTCTGTTCTGTTTTGTAATTCAGTTCAAGGGTAACGGTTTTTACATTCCCTCTATAAGTGATATGTTATGATAAGTGTCTTTTTCTGTGTGACTTATTTCACTTAGAATCGTCTTACCTAAATCCACTCATCATGCTGCTACTAGCCTTAGGACATTGATTTCATGGCTGAGTGATATTCCATTGTACATAAGGACCTCAAGTTCTTTATCCATTTTTCTCTTTCCTGGGATATTTAAGGTGGAATGAAGTGAAGGTCCTTGTCAACAGAGCAGCCCTAAACTTTGGGGTGCCTGTGTCTTGCTGATTTTTAGTTTTCCCAATTTGTACACCCATGAGTGGAAGTGCCCAATGCTCTCTAAGCTGTGTGTTTTAGATGTTTCAGGACACACCGTACACTTCTCCAGAGTGGCTGTTGGCAATTTACATCCCGCCCATCAGCGTAGCAAGGCTCCCATTTCTCCATGGCCTGTCCTGCCTTTCTGGTTTGTACACTGTTTTCAGCATGGCCCTTTGACCGATGGGAAGCGAGACTTCTTTGTAGCGCTGATTTGCCTATCCAGGTTGCTTGGTTGGCCAAAAAGGGCGTATGCGTTTTTTCCTGAATATATTCAGGAAAAAACGCATACGCCCTTTTTGGCCAAGGGCATCATTGTCCACGTTTTGCCGCTTTTCATGTGCTTGAAAGGCGATTCGAATCTACCTCATGAAATCTGTTTCCTTCAATTCTGCCTTGCTTTCAAATCCTCTTCGTTGCCTTCCCTCAATATATTTGTGGACGAGAGTTATCATTTATAACTCTGCAGGTCTGTGAATTGCAGTGCCCCTGAGCTCCATTTTTCAACTCGCTTTTTTGGGAGCTGGCCGCAAAAGCGCAGGATTGCTTCAGGCCCTTTCTGGTTCCGGGGGGCAGGCTGAGCCTGTGGTTAATTCTTCTTCCTGATGGGAAAAAGAGTGACCTGTGCCTGTCACAACACCTAGAGCTTGTCTCTCATTGGTTCCCCCACTTCCCGTTCATTCTCAGGACAAATTGCAACCTGTACAGAACAGGAGGTTAAAGGTGCTGATTCTCCAATGAAGGAGATTGCTAGTAGCGCGGCTGGAATGGCGAACCCGAGCACAAGGAGATGAGAAATGAGGTGCGTTTCAGAAACCTTTCCCGATCAGACGGTGTACCATCTTCTGGGTTTCTCGTGCATGTTTTCGATGTAGGAAGATGCCCTTGAACCTGGAGATTTGGGCCCCATGGGATGGGTACCACGCAGTAGTACTTTAAAGGGTCTGCGTTTGCTCACCCAACCTCACCAATCCTCTCAGCCCCAAGAGTGTCCACCCTTATGTCTCATCTAGCTGTGGGTCTAGATATGGTCAATCCAGGTTGCATCACAGCCCCTGAACGAATTGTGTAAGAATTTCTCTCTCTTTCACTCTCTTTGTTTCATGGGTTTTTAAAAGTAATTTATTTTGATAATGGGGTTTCACTGCTTTTCACTGCTGTGTTTATGCCGCTTTACACCCGCTTGACACACTCCCAGAGAGATATCAATACATAGGTTTTAAGATTCTTATTAGTCAGATATATTCTTGTGCGGTGAATACGGGGTGTTGAGTCCAGTTCACTGAGCCAGGAGTAGCTCTTGTCTATTACATATTGGGTTTATAGAACGGTATCTGAGCTAATTTGAAACCCTTGTTTTATGCATCACCCCACCTCACCTTTCGCGTTAAGCAGCCATAGTGAGTTTTCAAAATGTGTGACTCTGTTCTGTTTTGTAATTCAGTTCAAGGGTAACGGATTTTACATTCCCTCTATAAGTGATATCTTATGATAAGTGTCTTTTTCTGTGTGACTTATTTCACTTAGAATCGTCTTACCTAAATCCACTCATCATGCTGCTACTAGCCTTAGGACATTGATTTCATGGCTGAGTGATATTCCATTGTACATAAGGACCTCAAGTTCTTTATCCATTTTTCTCTTTCCTGGGATATTTAAGGTGGAATGAAGTGGAAGTCCTTGTCAACAGAGCAGCCCTAAACTATGGGGTGCCTGTGTCTTGCTGATTTTTATTTTTCCCATTTTGTACACCCATGAGTGGAAGTGCCCTATGCTCTCTAAGCTGTGTGTTTTAGATGTTTCAGGACACACCGTACACTACTCCAGAGTGGCTGTTGGCAATTTACATCCCGCCCATCAGCGTAGCAAGGCTCCCATTTCTCCATGGCCTGTCCTGCCTTTCTGGTTTGTACACCTTTTTCAGCATGGCCCTTTGACCGATGGGAAGCGAGACTTCTTTGTAGCGCTGATTTGCCTTTCCAGGTTGCTTGGTTGGCCAAAAAGGGCGTATGCGTTTTTTCCTGAATATATTCAGGAAAAAACGCATACGCCCTTTTTGGCCAAGGGCATCATTGTCCACGTTTTGCCGGTTTTCATGTGCTTGAAAGGCGATTCGAATCTACCTCCTGAAATCTGTTTCCTGCAATTCTGCCTTGCTTTCAAATCCTCTTCGTTGCATTCCCTCAATATATTTGTGGACGAGAGTTTTCATTTATAACTCTGCAGGTCTGCGAATTGCAGTGCCCCTGAGCTCCATTTTTCAACTTGCTTTTTTGGGAGCTGGCCTCAAAAGCGCAGGATTGCTTCAGGCCCTATTCTGGTTCCGGGGGGCAGGCTGAGCCTGTGGTTAATTCTTCTTCCTGATGGGAAAAAAGAGTGACCTGTGCCTGTCACAACACCTATAGCTAGTCTCTCATTGGTTCCCCCACTTCCCGTTCATTCTCAGGACAAATTGCAACCTGTACAGAACAGGAGGTTAAAGGTGCAGATTCTCCAAGGAGGGTGATTGCTAGTAACGCGGTGGAATGGCGAACCCGAGCACAAGGAGATGAGAAATGAGGTGCGTTTCAGAAACCGTTCCTGATCAGGCGGTGTACCATTTTCTGGGTTTCTCGTGCATGTTTTCGATGTAGGAAGATGACCTTGAACCTGGAGATTTGGGCCCCATGGGATGGGTACCACGCAGTAGTACTTTAAAGGGTCTGCATTTGCTCACCCAACCTCACCAATCCTCTCAGCCCCAAGAGTGTCCACCCTTATGTCTCATCTAGCTGTGGGTCTAGATATGGTCAATCCAGGTTGCATCACAGCCCCTGAACGAATTGTGTAAGAATTTCTCTCTCTTTCACTCTCTTTGTTTCATGGGTTTTTAAAAGTAATTTATTTTGATAATGCGGTTTCACTGCTTTTCACTGCTGTGTTTATGCCGCTTTACACCCGCTTGACACACTCCCAGAGAGATATCAATACATAGGTTTTAAGATTCTTACTAGTCAGATATATTCTTGTGCGGTGAATACGGGGTTTTGAGTCCAGTTCACTGAGCAAGGAGTAGGTCTTGTCTATTACATATTGGGTTTATAGAACGGTATCTGAGCTAATTTGAAACCCTTGTTTTATGCATCACCCCACCTCACCTTTCGCGTTAAGCAGCCATAGTGAGTTTTCAAAATGTGTGACTCTGTTCTGTTTTGTAATTCAGTTCAAGGGTAACGGTTTTTACATTCCCTCTATAAGTGATATCTTATGATAAGTGTCTTTTTCTGTGTGACTTATTTCACTTAGAATCGTCTTACCTAAATCCACTCATCATGCTGCTACTAGCCTTAGGACATTGATTTCATGGCTGAGTGATATTCCATTGTACATAAGCACCTCAAATTCTTTATCCATTTTTCTCTTTCCTGGGATATTTAAGGTGGAATGAAGTGGAGGTCCTTGTCAACAGAGCAGCCCTAAACTTTGGGGTGCCTGTGTCTTGCTGATTTTTAGTTTTCCCAATTTGTACACCCATGAGGGGAAGTGCCCAATGCTCTCTAAGCTGTGTGTTTTAGATGTTTCAGGACACACAGTACTCTTCTCCAGAGTGGCTGTTGGCAATTTACATCCCGCCCATCAGCGTAGCAAGGCTCCCATTTCTCCATGGCCTGTCCTGCCTTTCTGGTTTGTACACTTTTTTCAACATGGCCCTTTGACCGTTGGGAAGCGAGATTTCTTTGTAGCGCTGATTTGCCTTTCCAGGTTGCTTGGTTGGCCAAAAAGGGCGTAGGCGTTTTTTCCTGAAAAAACGCCTACGCCCTTTTTGGCCAAGGGCATCATTGTCCACGTTTTGCCGCTTTTCATGTGCTTGAAAGGCGATTCGAATCTACCTCCTGAAATCTGTTTCCTGCAATTCTGCCTTGCTTTCAAATCCTCTTCGTTGCCTTCCCTCAATATATTTGTGGACGAGATTTATCATTTATAACTCTGCAGGTCTGTGAATTGCAGTGCCCCTGAGCTCCATTTTTCAACTCGCTTTTTTGGGAGCTGGCCGCAAAAGCGCAAGATTGCTTCAGGCCCTATTCTGGTTCCGGGGGGCAGGCTGAGCCTGTGGTTAATTCTTATTCCTGATGGGAAAAAAGAGTGACCTGTGCCTGTCACAACACCTAGAGCTAGTCTCTCATTGGTTCCCCCACTTCCCGTTCATTCTCAGGACAAATTACAAGCTGTACAGAACAGGAGGTTAAAGGTGCTGATTCTCCAAGGAAGGAGATTGCTAGTAACGCGGCTGGAATGGCGAACCCGAGCACAAGGAGATGAGCAATGAGGTGCGTTTCAGAAACCTTTCCCGATCAGACGGTGTACCATCTTCTGGGTTTCTCGTGCATGTTTTCGATGTAGGAAGATGCCCTTGAACCTGGAGATTTGGGCCCCATGGGATGGGTACCACGCAGTAGTACTTTAAAGGGTCTGCATTTGCTCACCCAACCTCACCAATCCTCTCAGCTCCAAGAGTGTCCACCCTTATGTCTCATCTAGCTGTGGGTCTAGATATGGTCAATCCAGGTTGCATCACAGCCCCTGAACGAATTGTGTAAGAATTTCTCTCTCTTTCACTCTCTTTGTTTCATGGGTTTTTAAAAGTAATTTATTTTGATAATGGGGTTTCACTGCTTTTCACTGCTGTGTTTATGCCGCTTTACACCCGCTTGACACACTCCCAGAGAGATATCAATACACAGGTTTTAAGATTCTTACTAGTCAGATATATTCTTGTGCGGTGAATACGGGGTGTTGAGTCCAGTTCACTGAGCAAGGAGTAGGTCTTGTCTATTACATATTGGGTTTATAGAACGGTATCTGAGCTAATTTGAAACCCTTGTTTTATGCATCACCCCACCTCAGTTTTCGCGTTAAGCAGCCATAGTGAGTTTTCAAAATGTGTGACTCTGTTCTGTTTTGTAATTCAGTTCAAGGGTAACGGTTATTACATTCCCTCTATAAGTGATATCTTATGATAAGTGTCTTTTTCTGTGTGACTTATTTCACTTAGAATTGTCGTAGCTAAATCCACTCATCATGCTGCTACTAGCCTTAGGACACTGATTTCATGGCTGACTGATATTCCATTGTACATAAGGACCTCAAGTACTTTATCCATTTTTCTCTTTCCTGGGATATTTAAGGTGGAATGAAGTGGAGGTCCTTGTCAACAGAGCAGCCCTAAACTATGGGGTGCCTGTGTCTTGCTGATTTTTATTTTTCCCATTTTGTACACCCATGAGTGGAAGTGCCCTATGCTCTCTAAGCTGTGTGTTTTAGATGTTTCAGGACACACCGTACACTTCTCCAGAGTGGCTGTTGGCAATTTACATCCCGCCCATCAGCGTAGCAAGGCTCCCATTTCTCCATGGCCTGTCCTGCCTTTCTGGTTTGTACACTTTTTTCAGCATGGCCCTTTGACCGATGGGAAGCGAGACTTCTTTGTAGCGCTGATTTGCCTTTCCAGGTTGCTTGGTTGGCCAAAAAGGGCGTATGCGTTTTTTCCTGAATATATTCAGGAAAAAACGCATACGCCGTTTTTGACCAAGGGCATCATGGTCCACGTTTTGCCGCTTTTCATGTGCTTGAAAGGCGATTCGAATCTACCTCCGGAAATCTGTTTCCTGCAATTCTGCCTTGCTTTCAAATCCTCTTCGTTGCATTCCCTCAATATATTTGTGGACGAGAGTTTTCATTTATAACTCTGCAGGTCTGTGAATTGCAGTGCCCCTGAGCTCCATTTTTCAACTCGCTTTTTTGGGAGCTGGCCGCAAAAGCGCAGGGTTGCTTCAGGCCCTATTCTGGTTCCGGGGGGCAGGCTGAGCCTGTGGTTAATTCTTCTTCCTGATGGGAAAAAAGAGTGACCTGTGCCTGTCACAACACCTAGAGCTAATCTCTCATTGGTTCCCCCACTTCCCGTTCATTCTCAGGACAAATTGCAACCTGTACAGAACAGGAGGTTAAAGGTGCAGATTCTCCAAGGAGGGTGATTGCTAGTAACGCGGTGGAATGGCGAACCCGAGCACAAGGAGATGAGCAATGAGGTGCGTTTCAGAAACCTTTCCTGATCAGGCGGTGTACCATCTTCTGGGTTTCTCGTGCATGTTTTCGATGTAGGAAGATGACCTTGAACCTGGAGATTTGGGCCCCATGGGATGGGTACCACGCAGTAGTACTTTAAAGGGTCTGCATTGGCTCAACCAACCTCACCAATCCTCTCAGCCCCAAGAGTGTCCACCCTTATGTCTCATCTAGCTGTGGGTCTAGATATGGTCAATCCAGGTTGCATCACAGCCCCTGAACGAATTGTGTAAGAATTTCTCTCTCTTTCACTCTCTTTGTTTCATGGGTTTTTAAAAGTAATTTATTTTGATAATGGGGTTTCACTGCTTTTCACTGCTGTGTTTATGCCGCTTTACACCCGCTTGACACACTCCCAGAGAGATATCAATACATAGGTTTTAAGATTCTTACTAGTCAGATATATTCTTGTGCGGTGAATACGGGGTGTTGACTCCAGTTCACTGAGCAAGGAGTAGGTCTTGTCTATTACATATTGGGTTTATAGAACGGTATCTGAGCTAATTTGAAACCCTTGTTTTATGCATCACCCCACCTCACCTTTCGCGTTAAGCAGCCATAGTGAGTTTTCAAAATGTGTGACTCTGTTCTGTTTTGTAATTCAGTTCAAGGGTAACGGTTTTTACATTCCCTCTATAAGTGATATCTTATGATAAGTGTCTTTTTCTGTGTGACTTATTTCACTTAGAATCGTCTTACCTAAATCCACTCATCATGCTGCTACTAGCCTTAGGACACTGATTTCATGGCTGAGTGATATTCCATTGTACATAAGCACCTCAAATTCTTTATCCATTTTTCTCTTTCCTGGGATATTTAAGGTGGAATGAAGTGGAGGTCCTTGTCAACCGAGCAGCCCTAAACTTTGGGGTGCCTGTGTCTTGCTGACTTTTAGTTTTCCCAATTTGTACACCCATGAGGGGAAGTGCCCAATGCTCTCTAAGCTGTGTGTTTTAGATGTTTCAGGACACACCGTACTCTTCTCCAGAGTGGCTGTTGGCAATTTACATCCCGCCCATCAGCGTAGCAAGGCTCCCATTTCTCCATGGCCTGTCCTGCCTTTCTGGTTTGTACACTTTTTTCAACATGGCCCTTTGACCGATGGGAAGCGAGATTTCATTGTAGCGCTGATTTGCCTTTCCAGGTTGCTTGGTTGGCCAAAATGGGCGTAGGCGTTTTTTCCTGAAAAAACGCATACGCCCTTTTTGGCCAAGGGCATCATTGTCCACGTTTTGCCGCTTTTCATGTGCTTGAAAGGCGATTCGAATCTACCTCCTGAAATCTGTTTCCTGCAATTCTGCCTTGCTTTCAAATCCTCTTCGTTGACTTCCCTCAATATATTTGTGGACGAGAGTTATCATTTATAACTCTGCAGGTCTGTGAATTGCAGTGCCCCTGAGCTCCATTTTTCAACTCGCTTTTTTGGGAGCTGGCCGCAAAAGCGCAAGATTGCTTCAGGCCCTATTCTGGTTCCGGGGGGCAGGCTGAGCCTGTGGTTAATTCTTATTCCTGATGGGAAAAAAGAGTGACCTGTGCCTGTCACAACACCTAGAGCTAGTCTCTCATTGGTTCCCCCACTTCCCGTTCATTCTCAGGACAAATTACAAGCTGTACAGAACAGGAGGTTAAAGGTACTGATTCTCCAAGGAAGGAGATTGCTAGTAACGCGGCTGGAATGGCGAACCCAAGCACAAGGAGATGAGCAATGGGGTGCGTTTCAGAAACCTTTCCCGATCAGACGGTGTACCATCTTCTGGGTTTCTCGTGCATGTTTTCGATGTAGGAAGATGCCCTTGAACCTGGAGATTTGGGCCCCATGGGATGGGTACCACGCAGTAGTACTTTAAAGGGTCTGCATTTGCTCACCCAACCTCACCAATCCTCTCAGCTCCAAGAGTGTCCACCCTTATGTCTCATCTAGCTGTGGGTCTAGATATGGTCAATCCATGTTGCATCACAGCCCCTGAACGAATTGTGTAAGAATTTCTCTCTCTTTCACTCTCTTTGTTTCATGCGTTTTTAAAAGTAATTTATTTTGATAATGGGGTTTCACTGCTTTTCACTGCTGTGTTTATGCCGCTTTACACCCGCTTGACACACTCCCAGAGAGATATCAATACACAGGTTTTAAGATTCTTACTAGTCAGATATATTCTTGTGCGGTGAATACGGGGTGTTGAGTCCAGTTCACTGAGCAAGGAGTAGGTCTTGTCTATTACATATTGGGTTTATAGAACGGTATCTGAGCTAATTTGAAACCCTTGTTTTATGCATCACCCCACCTCAGTTTTCGCGTTAAGCAGCCATAGTGAGTTTTCAAAATGTGTGACTCTGTTCTGTTTTGTAATTCAGTTCAAGGGTAACGGTTATTACATTCCCTCTATAAGTGATATCTTATGATAAGGGTCTTTTTCTGTGTGACTTATTTCACTTAGAATTGTCGTAGCTAAATCCACTCATCATGCTGCTACTAGCCTTAGGACACTGATTTCATGGCTGAGTGATATTCCATTGTACATAAGGACCTCAAGTACTTTATCCATTTTTCTCTTTCCTGGGATATTTAAGTTGGAATGAAGTGGAGGTCCTTGTCAACAGAGCAGCCCTAAACTATGGGGTGCCTGTGTCTTGCTGATTTTTATTTTTCCCATTTTGTACACCCATGAGTGGAAGTGCCCTATGCTCTCTAAGCTGTGTGTTTTAGATGTTTCAGGACACACCTTACACTTCTCCAGAGTGGCTGTTGGCAATTTACATCCCGCCCATCAGCGTAGCAAGGCTCCCATTTCTCCATGGCCTGTCCTGCCTTTCTGGTTTGTACACTTTTTTCAGCATGGCCCTTTGACCGATGGGAAGCGAGACTTCTTTGTAGCGCTGATTTGCCTTTCCAGGTTGCTTGGTTGGCCTAAAAGGGCGTATGCGTTTTTTCCTGAATATATTCAGGAAAAAACGCATACGCCCTTTTTGGCCAAGGGCATCATGGTCCACGTTTTGCCGCTTTTCATGTGCTTGAAAGGCGATTCGAATCTACCTCCTGAAATCTGTTTCCTGCAATTCTGCCTTGCTTTCAAATCCTCTTCGTTGCATTCCCTCAATATATTTGTGGACGAGAGTTTTCATTTATAACTCTGCAGGTCTGTGAATTGCAGTGCCCCTGAGCTCCATTTTTCAACTTGCTTTTTTGGGAGCTGGCCGCAAAAGCGCAGGATTGCTTCAGGCCCTATTCTGGTTCCGGGGGGCAGGCTGAGCCTGTGGTTAATTCTTCTTCCTGATGGGAAAAATGTGTGACCTGTGCCTGTCACAACACCTATAGCTAGTCTCTCATTGGTTCCCCCACTTCCCGTTCATTCTCAGGACAAATTGCAACCTGTACAGAACAGGAGGTTAAAGGTGCAGATTCTCCAAGGAGGGTGATTGCTAGTAACGCGGTGGAATGGCGAACCCGAGCACAAGGAGATGAGAAATGAGGTGCGTTTCAGAAACCTTTCCTGATCAGGCGGTGTACCATCTTCTGGGTTTCTCGTGCATGTTTTCAATGTAGGAAGATGACCTTGAACCTGGAGATTTGGGCCCCATGGGATGGGTACCACGCAGTAGTACTTTAAAGGGTCTGCATTTGCTCAACCAACCTCACCAATCCTCTCAGCCCCAAGAGTGTCCACCCTTATGTCTCATCTAGCTGTGGGTCTAGATATGGTCAATCCAGGTTGCATCACAGCCCCTGAACGAATTGTGTAAGAATTTCTCTCTCTTTCACTCTCTTTGTTTCATGGGTTTTTAAAAGTAATTTATTTTGATAATGCGGTTTCACTGCTTTTCACTGCTGTGTTTATGCCGCTTTACACCCGCTTGACACACTCCCAGAGAGATATCAATACATAGGTTTTAAGATTCTTACTAGTCAGATATATTCTTGTGCGGTGAATACGGGGTTTTGAGTCCAGTTCACTGAGCAAGGAGTAGGTCTTGTCTATTACATATTGGGTTTATAGAACGGTATCTGAGCTAATTTGAAACCCTTGTTTTATGCATCACCCCACCTCACCTTTTGCGTTAAGCAGCCATAGTGAGTTTTCAAAATGTGTGACTCTGTTCTGTTTTGTAATTCAGTTCAAGGGTAACGGTTTTTACATTCCCTCTATAAGTGATATCTTATGATAAGTGTCTTTTTTTGTGTGACTTATTTCACTTAGAATCGTCTTACCTAAATCCACTCATCATGCTGCTACTAGCCTTAGGACATTGATTTCATGGCTGAGTGATATTCCATTGTACATAAGCACCTCAAATTCTTTATCCATTTTTCTCTTTCCTGGGATATTTAAGGTGGAATGAAGTGGAGGTCCTTGTCAACAGAGCAGCCCTAAACTTTGGGGTGCCTGTGTCTTGCTGATTTTTAGTTTTCCCAATTTGTACACCCATGAGTTGAAGTGCCCTATGCTCTCTAAGCTGTGTGTTTTAGATGTTTCAGGACACACCGTACTCTTCTCCAGAGTGGCTGTTGGCAATTTACATCCCGCCCATCAGCGTAGCAAGGCTCCCATTTCTCCATGGCCTGTCCTGCCTTTCTGGTTTGTACACTTTTTTCAACATGGCCCTTTGACCGATGGGAAGCGAGATTTCTTTGTAGCGCTGATTTGCCTTTCCAGGTTGCTTGGTTGGCCAAAAAGGGCGTAGGCGTTTTTTCCTGAAAAAACGCCTACGCCCTTTTTGGCCAAGGGCATCATTGTCCACGTTTTGCCGCTTTTCATGTGCTTGAAAGGCGATTCGAATCTACCTCCTGAAATCTGTTTCCTGCAATTCTGCCTTGCTTTCAAATCCTCTTCGTTGCCTTCCCTCAATATATTTGTGGACGAGAGTTATCATTTATAACTCTGCAGGTCTGTGAATTGCAGTGCCCCTGAGCTCCATTTTTCAACTCGCTTTTTTGGGAGCTGGCCGCAAAAGCGCAAGATTGCTTCAGGCCCTATTCTGGTTCCGGGGGGCAGGCTGAGCCTGTGGTTAATTCTTATTCCTGATGGGAAAAAAGAGTGACCTGTGCCTGTCACAACACCTAGAGCTAGTCTCTCATTGGTTCCCCCACTTCCCGTTCATTCTCAGGACAAATTACAAGCTGTACAGAACAGGAGGTTAAAGGTGCTGATTCTCCAAGGAAGGAGATTGCTAGTAACGCGGCTGGAATGGCGAACCCGAGCACAAGGAGATGAGCAATGAGGTGCGTTTCAGAAACCTTTCCCGATCAGACGGTGTACCATCTTCTGGGTTTCTCGTGCATGTTTTCGATGTAGGAAGATGCCCTTGAACCTGGAGATTTGGGCCCCATGGGATGGGTACCACGCAGTAGTACTTTAAAGGGTCTGCATTTGCTCACCCAACCTCACCAATCCTCTCAGCTCCAAGAGTGTCCACCCTTATGTCTCATCTAGCTGTGGGTCTAGATATGGTCAATCCAGGTTGCATCACAGCCCCTGAACGAATTGTGTAAGAATTTCTCTCTCTTTCACTCTCTTTGTTTCATGCGTTTTTAAAAGTAATTTATTTTGATAATGGGGTTTCACTGCTTTTCACTGCTGTGTTTATGCCGCTTTACACCCGCTTGACACACTCCCAGAGAGATATCAATACACAGGTTTTAAGATTCTTACTAGTCAGATATATTCTTGTGCGGTGAATACGGGGTGTTGAGTCCAGTTCACTGAGCAAGGAGTAGGTCTTGTCTATTACATATTGGGTTTATAGAACGGTATCTGAGCTAATTTGAAACCCTTGTTTTATGCATCACCCCACCTCACCTTTCGCGTTAAGCAGCCATAGTGAGTTTTCAAAATGTGTGACTCTGTTCTGTTTTGTAATTCAGTTCAAGGGTAACGGTTATTACATTCGCTCTATAAGTGATATCTTATGATAAGTGTCTTTTTCTGTGTGACTTATTTCACTTAGAATTGTCGTAGCTAAATCCACTCATCATGCTGCTACTAGCCTTAGGACACTGATTTCATGGCTGAGTGATATTCCATTGTACATAAGGACCTCAAGTACTTTATCCATTTTTCTCTTTCCTGGGATATTTAAGGTGGAATGAAGTGGAGGTCCTTGTCAACAGAGCAGCCCTAAACTATGGGGTGCCTGTGTCTTGCTGATTTTTATTTTTCCCATTTTGTACACCCATGAGTGGAAGTGCCCTATGCTCTCTAAGCTGTGTGTTTTAGATGTTTCAGGACACACCGTATACTTCTCCAGAGTGGCTGTTGGCAATTTACATCCCGCCCATCAGCGTAGCAAGGCTCCCATTTCTCCATGGCCTGTCCTGCCTTTCTGGTTTGTACACTTTTTTCAGCATGGCCCTTTGACCGATGGGAAGCGAGACTTCTTTGTAGCGCTGATTTGCCTTTCCAGGTTGCTTGGTTGGCCAAAAAGGGCGTATGCGTTTTTTCCTGAATATATTCAGGAAAAAACGCATACGCCGTTTTTGGCCAAGGGCATCATGGTCCACGTTTTGCCGCTTTTCATGTGCTTGAAAGGCGATTCGAATCTACCTCCTGAAATCTGTTTCCTGCAATTCTGCCTTGCTTTCAAATCCTCTTCGTTGCATTCCCTCAATATATTTGTGGACGAGAGTTTTCATTTATAACTCTGCAGGTCTGTGAATTGCAGTGCCCCTGAGCTCCATTTTTCAACTTGCTTTTTTGGGAGCTGGCCTCAAAAGCGCAGGATTGCTTCAGGCCCTATTCTGGTTCCGGGGGGCAGGCTGAGCCTGTGGTTAATTCTTCTTCCTGATGGGAAAAATGTGTGACCTGTGCCTGTCACAACACCTATAGCTAGTCTCTCATTGGTTCCCCCACTTCCCGTTCATTCTCAGGACAAATTGCAACCTGTACAGAACAGGAGGTTAAAGGTGCAGATTCTCCAAGGAGGGTGATTGCTAGTAACGCGGTGGAATGGCGAACCCGAGCACAAGGAGATGAGAAATGAGGTGCGTTTCAGAAACCTTTCCTGATCAGGCGGTGTACCATCTTCTGGGTTTCTCGTGCATGTTTTCGATGTAGGAAGATGACCTTGAACCTGGAGATTTGGGCCCCATGGGATGGGTACCACGCAGTAGTACTTTAAAGGGTCTGCATTGGCTCAACCAACCTCACCAATCCTCTCAGCCCCAAGAGTGTCCACCCTTATGTCTCATCTAGCTGTGGGTCTAGATATGGTCAATCCAGGTTGCATCACAGCCCCTGAACGAATTGTGTAAGAATTTCTCTCTCTTTCACTCTCTTTGTTTCATGGGTTTTTAAAAGTAATTTATTTTGATAATGCGGTTTCACTGCTTTTCACTGCTGTGTTTATGCCGCTTTACACCCGCTTGACACACTCCCAGAGAGATATCAATACATAGGTTTTAATATTCTTACTAGTCAGATATATTCTTGTGCGGTGAATACGGGGTTTTGACTCCAGTTCACTGAGCAAGGAGTAGGTCTTGTCTATTACATATTGGGTTTATAGAACGGTATCTGAGCTAATTTGAAACCCTTGTTTTATGCATCACCCCACCTCACCTTTCGCGTTAAGCAGCCATAGTGAGTTTTCAAAATGTGTGACTCTGTTCTGTTTTGTAATTCAGTTCAAGGGTAACGGTTTTTACATTCCCTCTATAAGTGATATCTTATGATAAGTGTCTTTTTCTGTGTGACTTATTTCACTTAGAATCGTCTTACCTAAATCCACTCATCATGCTGCTACTAGCCTTAGGACACTGATTTCATGGCTGAGTGATATTCCATTGTACATAAGCACCTCAAATTCTTTATCCATTTTTCTCTTTCCTGGGATATTTAAGGTGGAATGAAGTGGAGGTCCTTGTCAACAGAGCAGCCCTAAACTTTGGGGTGCCTGTGTCTTGCTGATTTTTAGTTTTCCCAATTTGTACACCCATGAGGGGAAGTGCCCAATGCTCTCTAAGCTGTGTGTTTTAGATGTTTCAGGACACACCGTACTCTTCTCCAGAGTGGCTGTTGGCAATTTACATCCCGCCCATCAGCGTAGCAAGGCTCCCATTTCTCCATGGCCTGTCCTGCCTTTCTGGTTTGTACACTTTTTTCAACATGGCCCTTTGACCGATGGGAAGCGAGATTTCTTTGTAGCGCTGATTTGCCTTTCCAGGTTGCTTGGTTGGCCAAAAAGGGCGTAGGCGTTTTTTCCTGAAAAAACGCCTACGCCCTTTTTGGCCAAGGGCATCATTGTCCACGTTTTGCCGCTTTTCATGTGCTTGAAAGGCGATTCGAATCTACCTCCTGAAATCTGTTTCCTGCAATTCTGCCTTGCTTTCAAATCCTCTTCGTTGCCTTCCCTCAATATATTTGTGGACGAGAGTTATCATTTATAACTCTGCAGGTCTGTGAATTGCAGTGCCCCTGAGCTCCATTTTTCAACTCGCTTTTTTGGGAGCTGGCCGCAAAAGCGCAAGATTGCTTCAGGCCCTATTCTGGTTCCGGGGGGCAGGCTGAGCCTGTGGTTAATTCTTATTCCTGATGGGAAAAAAGAGTGACCTGTGCCTGTCACAACACCTAGAGCTAGTCTCTCATTGGTTCCCCCACTTCCCGTTCATTCTCAGGACAAATTACAAGCTGTACAGAACAGGAGGTTAAAGGTGCTGATTCTCCAAGGAAGGAGATTGCTAGTAACGCGGCTGGAATGGCGAACCCGAGCACAAGGAGATGAGCAATGAGGTGCGTTTCAGAAACCTTTCCCGATCAGACGGTGTACCATCTTCTGGGTTTCTCGTGCATGTTTTCGATGTAGGAAGATGCCCTTGAACCTGGAGATTTGGGCCCCATGGGATGGGTACCACGCAGTAGTACTTTAAAGGGTCTGCATTTGCTCACCCAACCTCACCAATCCTCTCAGCTCCAAGAGTGTCCACCCTTATGTCTCATCTAGCTGTGGGTCTAGATATGGTCAATCCAGGTTGCATCACAGCCCCTGAACGAATTGTGTAAGAATTTCTCTCTCTTTCACTCTCTTTGTTTCATGGGTTTTTAAAAGTAATTTATTTTGATAATGGGGTTTCACTGCTTTTCACTGCTGTGTTTATGCCGCTTTACACCCGCTTGACACACTCCCAGAGAGATATCAATACACAGGTTTTAAGATTCTTACTAGTCAGATATATTCTTGTGCGGTGAATACGGGGTGTTGAGTCCAGTTCACTGAGCAAGGAGTAGGTCTTGTCTATTACATATTGGGTTTATAGAACGGTATCTGAGCTAATTTGAAACCCTTGTTTTATGCATCACCCCACCTCACCTTTCGCGTTAAGCAGCCATAGTGAGTTTTCAAAATGTGTGACTCTGTTCTGTTTTGTAATTCAGTTCAAGGGTAACGGTTTTTACATTCCCTCTATAAGTGATATCTTATGATAAGTGTCTTTTTCTGTGTGACTTATTTCACTTAGAATCGTCTTACCTAAATCCACTCATCATGCTGCTACTAGCCTTAGGGCACTGATTTCATGGCTGAGTGATATTCCATTGTACATAAGCACCTCAAATTCTTTATCCATTTTTCTCTTTCCTGGGATATTTAAGGTGGAATGAAGTGGAGGTCCTTGTCAACAGAGCAGCCCTAAACTTTGGGGTGCCTGTGTCTTGCTGATTTTTAGTTTTCCCAATTTGTACACCCATGAGGGGAAGTGCCCAATGCTCTCTAAGCTGTGTGTTTTAGATGTTTCAGGACACACCGTACTCTTCTCCAGAGTGGCTGTTGGCAATTTACATCCCGCCCATCAGCGTAGCAAGGCTCCCATTTCTCCATGGCCTGTCCTGCCTTTCTGGTTTGTACACTTTTTTCAACATGGCCCTTTGACCGATGGGAAGCGAGATTTCTTTGTAGCGCTGATTTGCCTTTCCAGGTTGCTTGGTTGGCCAAAAAGGGCGTAGGCGTTTTTTCCTGAAAAAACGCCTACGCCCTTTTTGGCCAAGGGCATCATTGTCCACGTTTTGCCGCTTTTCATGTGCTTGAAAGGCGATTCGAATCTACCTCCTGAAATCTGTTTCCTGCAATTCTGCCTTGCTTTCAAATCCTCTTCGTTGCCTTCCCTCAATATATTTGTGGACGAGAGTTATCATTTATAACTCTGCAGGTCTGTGAATTGCAGTGCCCCTGAGCTCCATTTTTCAACTCGCTTTTTTGGGAGCTGGCCGCAAAAGCGCAAGATTGCTTCAGGCCCTATTCTGGTTCCGGGGGGCAGGCTGAGCCTGTGGTTAATTCTTATTCCTGATGGGAAAAAAGAGTGACCTGTGCCTGTCACAACACCTAGAGCTAGTCTCTCATTGGTTCCCCCACTTCCCGTTCATTCTCAGGACAAATTACAAGCTGTACAGAACAGGAGGTTAAAGGTGCTGATTCTCCAAGGAAGGAGATTGCTAGTAACGCGGCTGGAATGGCGAACCCGAGCACAAGGAGATGAGCAATGAGGTGCGTTTCAGAAACCTTTCCCGATCAGACGGTGTACCATCTTCTGGGTTTCTCGTGCATGTTTTCGATGTAGGAAGATGCCCTTGAACCTGGAGATTTGGGCCCCATGGGATGGGTACCACGCAGTAGTACTTTAAAGGGTCTGCATTTGCTCACCCAACCTCACCAATCCTCTCAGCTCCAAGAGTGTCCACCCTTATGTCTCATCTAGCTGTGGGTCTAGATATGGTCAATCCAGGTTGCATCACAGCCCCTGAACGAATTGTGTAAGAATTTCTCTCTCTTTCACTCTCTTTGTTTCATGGGTTTTTAAAAGTAATTTATTTTGATAATGGGGTTTCACTGCTTTTCACTGCTGTGTTTATGCCGCTTTACACCCGCTTGACACACTCCCAGAGAGATATCAATACACAGGTTTTAAGATTCTTACTAGTCAGATATATTCTTGTGCGGTGAATACGGGGTGTTGAGTCCAGTTCACTGAGCAAGGAGTAGGTCTTGTCTATTACATATTGGGTTTATAGAACGGTATCTGAGCTAATTTGAAACCCTTGTTTTATGCATCACCCCACCTCAGTTTTCGCGTTAAGCAGCCATAGTGAGTTTTCAAAATGTGTGACTCTGTTCTGTTTTGTAATTCAGTTCAAGGGTAACGGTTATTACATTCCCTCTATAAGTGATATCTTATGATAAGTGTCTTTTTCTGTGTGACTTATTTCACTTAGAATTGTCGTAGCTAAATCCACTCATCATGCTGCTACTAGCCTTAGGACACTGATTTCATGGCTGAGTGATATTCCATTGTACATAAGGACCTCAAGTACTTTATCCATTTTTCTCTTTCCTGGGATATTTAAGGTGGAATGAAGTGGAGGTCCTTGTCAACAGAGCAGCCCTAAACTATGGGGTGCCTGTGTCTTGCTGATTTTTATTTTTCCCATTTTGTACACCCATGAGTGGAAGTGCCCTATGCTCTCTAAGCTGTGTGTTTTAGATGTTTCAGGACACACCGTACACTTCTCCAGAGTGGCTGTTGGCAATTTACATCCCGCCCATCAGCGTAGCAAGGCTCCCATTTCTCCATGGCCTGTCCTGCCTTTCTGGTTTGTACACTTTTTTCAGCATGGCCCTTTGACCGATGGGAAGCGAGACTTCTTTGTAGCGCTGATTTGCCTTTCCAGGTTGCTTGGTTGGCCAAAAAGGGCGTATGCGTTTTTTCCTGAATATATTCAGGAAAAAACGCATACGCCCTTTTTGGCCAAGGGCATCATTGTCCACGTTTTGCCGCTTTTCATGTGCTTGAAAGGCGATTCGAATCTACCTCCTGAAATCTGTTTCCTGCAATTCTGCCTTGCTTTCAAATCCTCTTCGTTGCATTCCCTCAATATATTTGTGGACGAGAGTTTTCATTTATAACTCTGCAGGTCTGTGAATTGCAGTGCCCCTGAGCTCCATTTTTCAACTTGCTTTTTTGGGAGCTGGCCTCAAAAGCGCAGGATTGCTTCAGGCCCTATTCTGGTTCCGGGGGGCAGGCTGAGCCTGTGGTTAATTCTTCTTCCTGATGGGAAAAATGTGTGACCTGTTCCTGTCACAACACCTATAGCTAGTCTCTCATTGGTTCCCCCACTTCCCGTTCATTCTCAGGACAAATTGCAACCTGTACAGAACAGGAGGTTAAAGGTGCAGATTCTCCAAGGAGGGTGATTGCTAGTAACGCGGTGGAATGGCGAACCCGAGCACAAGGAGATGAGAAATGAGGTGCGTTTCAGAAACCTTTCCTGATCAGGCGGTGTACCATCTTCTGGGTTTCTCGTGCATGTTTTCGATGTAGGAAGATGACCTTGAACCTGGAGATTTGGGCCCCATGGGATGGGTACCACGCAGTAGTAGTTTAAAGGGTCTGCATTTGCTCAACCAACCTCACCAATCCTCTCAGCCCCAAGAGTGTCCACCCTTATGTCTCATCTAGCTGTGGGTCTAGATATGGTCAATCCAGGTTGCATCACAGCCCCTGAACGAATTGTGTAAGAATTTCTCTCTCTTTCACTCTCTTTGTTTCATGGGTTTTTAAAAGTAATTTATTTTGATAATGCGGTTTCACTGCTTTTCACTGCTGTGTTTATGCCGCTTTACACCCGCTTGACACACTCCCAGAGAGATATCAATACATAGGTTTTAAGATTCTTACTAGTCAGATATATTCTTGTGCGGTGAATACGGGGTTTTGAGTCCAGTTCACTGAGCAAGGAGTAGGTCTTGTCTATTACATATTGGGTTTATAGAACGGTATCTGAGCTAATTTGAAACCCTTGTTTTATGCATCACCGCACCTCACCTTTCGCGTTAAGCAGCCATAGTGAGTTTTCAAAATGTGTGACTCTGTTCTGTTTTGTAATTCAGTTCAAGGGTAACGGTTTTTACATTCCCTCTATAAGTGATATCTTATGATAAGTGTCTTTTTCTGTGTGACTTATTTCACTTAGAATCGTCTTACCTAAATCCACTCATCATGCTGCTACTAGCCTTAGGACACTGATTTCATGGCTGAGTGATATTCCATTGTACATAAGCACCTCAAATTCTTTATCCATTTTTCTCTTTCCTGGGATATTTAAGGTGGAATGAAGTGGAGGTCCTTGTCAACAGAGCAGCCCTAAACTTTGGGGTGCCTGTGTCTTGCTGATTTTTAGTTTTCCCAATTTGTACACCCATGAGGGGAAGTGCCCAATGCTCTCTAAGCTGTGTGTTTTAGATGTTTCAGGACACACCGTACTCTTCTCCAGAGTGGCTGTTGGCAATTTACATCCCGCCCATCAGCGTAGCAAGGCTCCCATTTCTCCATGGCCTGTCCTGCCTTTCTGGTTTGTACACTTTTTTCAACATGGCCCTTTGACCGATGGGAAGCGAGATTTCTTTGTAGCGCTGATTTGCCTTTCCAGGTTGCTTGGTTGGCCAAAAAGGGCGTAGGCGTTTTTTCCTGAAAAAACGCCTACGCCCTTTTTGGCCAAGGGCATCATTGTCCACGTTTTGCCGCTTTTCATGTGCTTGAAAGGCGATTCGAATCTACCTCCTGAAATCTGTTTCCTGCAATTCTGCCTTGCTTTCAAATCCTCTTCGTTGCCTTCCCTCAATATATTTGTGGACGAGAGTTATCATTTATAACTCTGCAGGTCTGTGAATTGCAGTGCCCCTGAGCTCCATTTTTCAACTCGCTTTTTTGGGAGCTGGCCGCAAAAGCGCAAGATTGCTTCAGGCCCTATTCTGGTTCCGGGGGGCAGGCTGAGCCTGTGGTTAATTCTTATTCCTGATGGGAAAAAAGAGTGACCTGTGCCTGTCACAACACCTAGAGCTAGTCTCTCATTGGTTCCCCCAGTTCCCGTTCATTCTCAGGACAAATTACAAGCTGTACAGAACAGGAGGTTAAAGGTGCTGATTCTCCAAGGAAGGAGATTGCTAGTAACGCGGCTGGAATGGCGAACCCGAGCACAAGGAGATGAGCAATGAGGTGCGTTTCAGAAACCTTTCCCGATCAGACGGTGTACCATCTTCTGGGTTTCTCGTGCATGTTTTCGATGTAGGAAGATGCCCTTGAACCTGGAGATTTGGGCCCCATGGGATGGGTACCACGCAGTAGTACTTTAAAGGGTCTGCATTTGCTCACCCAACCTCACCAATCCTCTCAGCTCCAAGAGTGTCCACCCTTATGTCTCATCTAGCTGTGGGTCTAGATATGGTCAATCCAGGTTGCATCACAGCCCCTGAACGAATTGTGTAAGAATTTCTCTCTCTTTCACTCTCTTTGTTTCATGGGTTTTTAAAAGTAATTTATTTTGATAATGGGGTTTCACTGCTTTTCACTGCTGTGTTTATGCCGCTTTACACCCGCTTGACACACTCCCAGAGAGATATCAATACACAGGTTTTAAGATTCTTACTAGTCAGATATATTCTTGTGCGGTGAATACGGGGTGTTGAGTCCAGTTCACTGAGCAAGGAGTAGGTCTTGTCTATTACATATTGGGTTTATAGAACGGTATCTGAGCTAATTTGAAACCCTTGTTTTATGCATCACCCCACCTCAGTTTTCGCGTTAAGCAGCCATAGTGAGTTTTCAAAATGTGTGACTCTGTTCTGTTTTGTAATTCAGTTCAAGGGTAACGGTTATTACATTCCCTCTATAAGTGATATCTTATGATAAGTGTCTTTTTCTGTGTGACTTATTTCACTTAGAATTGTCGTAGCTAAATCCACTCATCATGCTGCTACTAGCCTTAGGACACTGATTTCATGGCTGAGTGATATTCCATTGTACATAAGGACCTCAAGTACTTTATCCATTTTTCTCTTTCCTGGGATATTTAAGGTGGAATGAAGTGGAGGTCCTTGTCAACAGAGCAGCCCTAAACTATGGGGTGCCTGTGTCTTGCTGATTTTTATTTTTCCCATTTTGTACACCCATGAGTGGAAGTGCCCTATGCTCTCTAAGCTGTGTGTTTTAGATGTTTCAGGACACACCGTACACTTCTCCAGAGTGGCTGTTGGCAATTTACATCCCGCCCATCAGCGTAGCAAGGCTCCCATTTCTCCATGGCCTGTCCTGCCTTTCTGGTTTGTACACTTTTTTCAGCATGGCCCTTTGACCGATGGGAAGCGAGACTTCTTTGTAGCGCTGATTTGCCTTTCCAGGTTGCTTGGTTGGCCAAAAAGGGCGTATGCGTTTTTTCCTGAATATATTCAGGAAAAAACGCATACGCCCTTTTTGGCCAAGGGCATCATTGTCCACGTTTTGCCGCTTTTCATGTGCTTGAAAGGCGATTCGAATCTACCTCCTGAAATCTGTTTCCTGCAATTCTGCCTTGCTTTCAAATCCTCTTCGTTGCATTCCCTCAATATATTTGTGGACGAGAGTTTTCATTTATAACTCTGCAGGTCTGTGAATTGCAGTGCCCCTGAGCTCCATTTTTCAACTTGCTTTTTTGGGAGCTGGCCTCAAAAGCGCAGGATTGCTTCAGGCCCTATTCTGGTTCCGGGGGGCAGGCTGAGCCTGTGGTTAATTCTTCTTCCTGATGGGAAAAATGTGTGACCTGTGCCTGTCACAACACCTATAGCTAGTCTCTCATTGGTTCCCCCACTTCCCGTTCATTCTCAGGACAAATTGCAACCTGTACAGAACAGGAGGTTAAAGGTGCAGATTCTCCAAAGAGGGTGATTGCTAGTAACGCGGTGGAATGGCGAACCCGAGCACAAGGAGATGAGAAATGAGGTGCGTTTCAGAAACCTTTCCTGATCAGGCGGTGTACCATCTTCTGGGTTTCTCGTGCATGTTTTCGATGTAGGAAGATGACCTTGAACCTGGAGATTTGGGCCCCATGGGATGGGTACCACGCAGTAGTAGTTTAAAGGGTCTGCATTTGCTCAACCAACCTCACCAATCCTCTCAGCCCCAAGAGTGTCCACCCTTATGTCTCATCTAGCTGTGGGTCTAGATATGGTCAATCCAGGTTGCATCACAGCCCCTGAACGAATTGTGTAAGAATTTCTCTCTCTTTCACTCTCTTTGTTTCATGGGTTTTTAAAAGTAATTTATTTTGATAATGCGGTTTCACTGCTTTTCACTGCTGTGTTTATGCCGCTTTACACCCGCTTGACACACTCCCAGAGAGATATCAATACATAGGTTTTAAGATTCTTACTAGTCAGATATATTCTTGTGCGGTGAATACGGGGTTTTGAGTCCAGTTCACTGAGCAAGGAGTAGGTCTTGTCTATTACATATTGGGTTTATAGAACGGTATCTGAGCTAATTTGAAACCCTTGTTTTATGCATCACCGCACCTCACCTTTCGCGTTAAGCAGCCATAGTGAGTTTTCAAAATGTGTGACTCTGTTCTGTTTTGTAATTCAGTTCAAGGGTAACGGTTTTTACATTCCCTCTATAAGTGATATCTTATGATAAGTGTCTTTTTCTGTGTGACTTATTTCACTTAGAATCGTCTTACCTAAATCCACTCATCATGCTGCTACTAGCCTTAGGACATTGATTTCATGGCTGAGTGATATTCCATTGTACATAAGCACCTCAAATTCTTTATCCATTTTTCTCTTTCCTGGGATATTTAAGGTGGAATGAAGTGGAGGTCCTTGTCAACAGAGCAGCCCTAAACTTTGGGGTGCCTGTGTCTTGCTGATTTTTAGTTTTCCCAATTTGTACACCCATGAGGGGAAGTGCCCAATGCTCTCTAAGCTGTGTGTTTTAGATGTTTCAGGACACACCGTACTCTTCTCCAGAGTGGCTGTTGGCAATTTACATCCCGCCCATCAGCGTAGCAAGGCTCCCATTTCTCCATGGCCTGTCCTGCCTTTCTGGTTTGTACACTTTTTTCAACATGGCCCTTTGACCGATGGGAAGCGAGATTTCTTTGTAGCGCTGATTTGCCTTTCCAGGTTGCTTGGTTGGCCAAAAAGGGCGTAGGCGTTTTTTCCTGAAAAAACGCATACGCCCTTTTTGGCCAAGGGCATCATTGTCCACGTTTTGCCGCTTTTCATGTGCTTGAAAAGCGATTCGAATCTACCTCCTGAAATCTGTTTCCTGCAATTCTGCCTTGCTTTCAAATCCTCTTCGTTGCCTTCCCTCAATATATTTGTGGACGAGAGTTATCATTTATAACTCTGCAGGTCTGTGAATTGCAGTGCCCCTGAGCTCCATTTTTCAACTCGCTTTTTTGGGAGCTGGCCGCAAAAGCGCAAGATTGCTTCAGGCCCTATTCTGGTTCCGGGGGGCAGGCTGAGCCTGTGGTTAATTCTTATTCCTGATGGGAAAAAAGATTGACCTGTGCCTGTCACAACACCTAGAGCTAGTCACTCATTGGTTCCCCCACTTCCCGTTCATTCTCAGGACAAATTACAAGCTGTACAGAACAGGAGGTTAAAGGTGCTGATTCTCCAAGGAAGGAGATTGCTAGTAACGCGGCTGGAATGGCGAACCCGAGCACAAGGAGATGAGCAATGAGGTGCGTTTCAGAAACCTATCCCGATCAGACGGTGTACCATCTTCTGGGTTTCTCGTGCATGTTTTCGATGTAGGAAGATGCCCTTGAACCTGGAGATTTGGGCCCCATGGGATGGGTACCACGCAGTAGTACTTTAAAGGGTCTGCATTTGCTCACCCAACCTCACCAATCCTCTCAGCTCCAAGAGTGTCCACCCTTATGTCTCATCTAGCTGTGGGTCTAGATATGGTCAATCCAGGTTGCATCACAGCCCCTGAACGAATTGTGTAAGAATTTCTCTCTCTTTCACTCTCTTTGTTTCATGGGTTTTTAAAAGTAATTTATTTTGATAATGGGGTTTCACTGCTTTTCACTGCTGTGTTTATGCCGCTTTACACCCGCTTGACACACTCCCAGAGAGATATCAATACACAGGTTTTAAGATTCTTACTAGTCAGATATATTCTTGTGCGGTGAATACGGGGTGTTGAGTCCAGTTCACTGAGCAAGGAGTAGGTCTTGTCTATTACATATTGGGTTTATAGAACGGTATCTGAGCTAATTTGAAACCCTTGTTTTATGCATCACCCCACCTCACCTTTCGCGTTAAGCAGCCATAGTGAGTTTTCAAAATGTGTGACTCTGTTCTGTTTTGTAATTCAGTTCAAGGGTAACGGTTTTTACATTCCCTCTATAAGTGATATCTTATGATAAGTGTCTTTTTCTGTGTGACTTATTTCACTTAGAATCGTCTTACCTAAATCCACTCATCATGCTGCTACTAGCCTTAGGACATTGATTTCATGGCTGAGTGATATTCCATTGTACATAAGGACCTCAAGTTCTTTATCTATTTTTCTCTTTCCTGGGATATTTAAGGTGGAATGAAGTGGAGGTCCTTGTCAACAGAGCAGCCCTAAACTTTGGGGTGCCTGTGTCTTGCTGATTTTTAGTTTTCCCAATTTGTACACCCATGAGTGGAAGTGCCCTAAGCTCTCTAAGCTGTGTGTTTTACATGTTTCAGGACACACCGTACACTTCTCCAGAGTGGCTGTTGGCAATTTACATCCCGCCCATCAGCGTAGCAAGGCTCCCATTTCTCCATGGCCTGTCCTGCCTTTCTGGTTTGTACACTTTTTTCAGCATGGCCCTTTGACCGATGGGAAGCGAGACTTCTTTGTAGCGCTGATTTGCCTTTCCAGGTTGCTTGGTTGGCCAAAAAGGGCGTATGCGTTTTTTCCTGAATATATTCAGGAAAAAACGCATACGCCCTTTTTGGCCAAGGGCATCATGGTCCACGTTTTGCCGCTTTTCATGTGCTTGAAAGGCGATTCGAATCTACCTCCTGAAATCTGTTTCCTGCAATTCTGCCTTGCTTTCAAATCCTCTTCGTTGCATTCCCTCAATATATTTGTGGACGAGAGTTTTCATTTATAACTCTGCAGGTCTGTGAATTGCAGTGCCCCTGAGCTCCATTTTTCAACTTGCTTTTTTGGGAGCTGGCCTCAAAAGCGCAGGATTTCTTCAGGCCCTATTCTGGTTCCGGGGGGCAGGCTGAGCCTGTGGTTAATTCTTCTTCCTGATGGGAAAAATGTGTGACCTGTGCCTGTCACAACACCTATAGCTAGTCTCTCATTGGTTCCCCCACTTCCCGTTCATTCTCAGGACAAATTGCAACCTGTACAGAACAGGAGGTTAAAGGTGCAGATTCTCCAAGGAGGGTGATTGCTAGTAACGCGGTGGAATGGCGAACCTGAGCACAAGGAGATTAGAAATGAGGTGCGTTTCAGAAACCTTTCCTGATCAGGCGGTGTACCATCTTCTGGGTTTCTCGTGCATGTTTTCGATGTAGGAAGATGACCTTGAACCTGGAGATTTGGGCCCCATGGGATGGGTACCACGCAGTAGTACTTTAAAGGGTCTGCATTTGCTCAACCAACCTCACCAATCCTCTCAGCCCCAAGAGTGTCCACCCTTATGTCTCATCTAGCTGTGGGTCTAGATATGGTCAATCCAGGTTGCATCACAGCCCCTGAACGAATTGTGTAAGAATTTCTCTCTCTTTCACTCTCTTTGTTTCATGGGTTTTTAAAAGTAATTTATTTTGATAATGCGGTTTCACTGCTTTTCACTGCTGTGTTTATGCCGCTTTACACCCGCTTGACACACTCCCAGAGAGATATCAATACATAGGTTTTAAGATTCTTACTAGTCGGATATATTCTTGTGCGGTGAATACGGGGTTTTGAGTCCAGTTCACTGAGCAAGGAGTAGGTCTTGTCTATTACATATTGGGTTTATAGAAAGGTATCTGAGCTAATTTGAAACCCTTGTTTTATGCATCACCCCACCTCACCTTTCGCGTTAAGCAGCCATAGTGAGTTTTCAAAATGTGTGACTCTGTTCTGTTTTGTAATTCAGTTCAAGGGTAACGGTTTTTACATTCCCTCTATAAGTGATATGTTATGATAAGTGTATTTTTCTGTGTGACTTATTTCACTTAGAATCGTCTTACCTAAATCCACTCATCATGCTGCTACTAGCCTTAGGACATTGATTTCATGGCTGAGTGATATTCCATTGTACATAAGCACCTCAAATTCTTTATCCATTTTTCTCTTTCCTGGGATATTTAAGGTGGAATGAAGTGGAGGTCCTTGTCAACAGAGCAGCCCTAAACTTTGGGGTGCCTGTGTCTTGCTGATTTTTAGTTTTCCCAATTTGTACACCCATGAGGGGAAGTGCCCAATGCTCTCTAATCTGTGTGTTTTAGATGTTTCAGGACACACCGTACTCTTCTCCAGAGTGGCTGTTGGCAATTTACATCCCGCCCATCAGCGTAGCAAGGCTCCCATTTCTCCATGGCCTGTCCTGCCTTTCTGGTTTGTACACTTTTTTCAACATGGCCCTTTGACCGATGGGAAGCGAGATTTCTTTGTAGCGCTGATTTGCCTTTCCAGGTTGCTTGGTTGGCCAAAAAGGGCGTAGGCGTTTTTTCCTGAAAAAACGCCTACGCCCTTTTTGGCCAAGGGCATCATTGTCCACGTTTTGCCACTTTTCATTTGCTTGAAAGGCGATTCGAATCTACCTCCTGAAATCTGTTTCCTGCAATTCTGCCTTGCTTTCAAATCCTCTTCGTTGCCTTCCCTCAATATATTTGTGGACGAGAGTTATCATTTATAACTCTGCAGGTCTGTGAATTGCAGTGCCCCTGAGCTCCATTTTTCAACTCGCTTTTTTGGGAGCTGGCCGCAAAAGCGCAAGATTGCTTCAGGCCCTATTCTGGTTCCGGGGGGCAGGCTGAGCCTGTGTTTAATTCTTATTCCTGATGGGAAAAAAGAGTGACCTGTGCCTGTCACAACACCTAGAGCTAGTCTCTCATTGGTTCCCCCACTTCCCGTTCATTCTCAGGACAAATTACAAGCTGTACAGAACAGGAGGTTAAAGGTGCTGATTCTCCAAGGAAGGAGATTGCTAGTAACGCGGCTGGAATGGCGAACCCGAGCACAAGGAGATGAGCAATGAGGTGCGTTTCAGAAACCTTTCCCGATCAGACGGTGTACCATCTTCTGGGTTTCTCGTGCATGTTTTCGATGTAGGAAGATGCCCTTGAACCTGGAGATTTGGGCCCCATGGGATGGGTACCACGCAGTAGTACTTTAAAGGGTCTGCATTTGCTCACCCAACCTCACCAATCCTCTCAGCTCCAAGAGTGTCCACCCTTATGTCTCATCTAGCTGTGGGTCTAGATATGGTCAATCCAGGTTGCATCACAGCCCCTGAACGAATTGTGTAAGAATTTCTCTCTCTTTCACTCTCTTTGTTTCATGGGTTTTTAAAAGTAATTTATTTTGATAATGGGGTTTCACTGCTTTTCACTGCTGTGTTTATGCCGCTTTACACCCGCTTGACACACTCCCAGAGAGATATCAATACACAGGTTTTAAGATTCTTACTAGTCAGATATATTCTTGTGCGGTGAATACGGGGTGTTGAGTCCAGTTCACTGAGCAAGGAGTAGGTCTTGTCTATTACATATTGGGTTTATAGAACGGTATCTGAGCTAATTTGAAACCCTTGTTTTATGCATCACCCCACCTCAGTTTTCGCGTTAAGCAGCCATAGTGAGTTTTCAAAATGTGTGACTCTGTTCTGTTTTGTAATTCAGTTCAAGGGTAACGGTTTTTACATTCCCTGTATAAGTGATATCTTATGATAAGTGTCTTTTTCTGTGTGACTTATTTCACTTAGAATCGTCTTACCTAAATCCACTCATCATGCTGCTACTAGCCTTAGGACATTGATTTCATGGCTGAGTGATATTCCATTGTACATAAGGACCTCAAGTTCTTTATCCATTTTTCTCTTTCCTGGGATATTTAAGGTGGAATGAAGTGGAGGTCCTTGTCAACAGAGCAGCCCTAAACTTTGGGGTGCCTGTGTCTTGCTGATTTTTAGTTTTCCCAATTTGTACACCCATGAGTGGAAGTGCCCTAAGCTCTCTAAGCTGTGTGTTTTACATGTTTCAGGACACACCGTACACTTCTCCAGAGTGGCTGTTGGCAATTTACATCCCGCCCATCAGCGTAGCAAGGCTCCCATTTCTCCATGGCCTGTCCTGCCTTTCTGGTTTGTACACTTTTTTCAGCATGGCCCTTTGACCGATGGGAAGCGAGACTTCTTTGTAGCGCTGATTTGCCTTTCCAGGTTGCTTGGTTGGCCATAAAGGGCGTATGCGTTTTCTCCTGAATATATTCAGGAAAAAACGCATACGCCCTTTTTGGCCAAGGGCATCATTGTCCACTTTTTGCCGCTTTTCATGTGCTTGAAAGGCGATTCGAATCTACCTCCTGAAATCTGTTTCCTGCAATTCTGCCTTGCTTTCAAATCCTCTTCGTTGCCTTCCCTCAATATATTTGTGGACGAGAGTTATCATTTATAACTCTGCAGGTCTGTGAATTGCAGTGCCCCTGAGCTCCATTTTTCAACTCGCTTTTTTGGGAGCTGGCCGCAAAAGCGCAAGATTGCTTCAGGCCCTATTCTGGTTCCGGGGGGCAGGCTGAGCCTGTGGTTAATTCTTATTCCTGATGGGAAAAAAGAGTGACCTGTGCCTGTCACAACACCTAGAGCTAGTCACTCATTGGTTCCCCCACTTCCCGTTCATTCTCAGGACAAATTACAAGCTGTACAGAACAGGAGGTTAAAGGTGCTGATTCTCCAAGGAAGGAGATTGCTAGTAACGCGGCTGGAATGGCGAACCCGAGCACAAGGAGATGAGCAATGAGGTGCGTTTCAGAAACCTATCCCGATCAGACGGTGTACCATCTTCTGGGTTTCTCGTGCATGTTTTCGATGTAGGAAGATGCCCTTGAACCTGGAGATTTGGGCCCCATGGGATGGGTACCACGCAGTAGTACTTTAAAGGGTCTGCATTTGCTCAACCAACCTCACCAATCCTCTCAGCCCCAAGAGTGTCCACCCTTATGTCTCATCTAGCTGTGGGTCTAGATATGGTCAATCCAGGTTGCATCACAGCCCCTGAACGAATTGTGTAAGAATTTCTCTCTCTTTCACTCTCTTTGTTTCATGGGTTTTTAAAAGTAATTTATTTTGATAATGCGGTTTCACTGCTTTTCACTGCTGTGTTTATGCCGCTTTACACCCGCTTGACACACTCCCAGAGAGATATCAATACATAGGTTTTAAGATTCTTACTAGTCGGATATATTCTTGTGCGGTGAATACGGGGTTTTGAGTCCAGTTCACTGAGCAAGGAGTAGGTCTTGTCTATTACATATTGGGTTTATAGAACGGTATCTGAGCTAATTTGAAACCCTTGTTTTATGCATCACCCCACCTCACCTTTCGCGTTAAGCAGCCATAGTGAGTTTTCAAAATGTGTGACTCTGTTCTGTTTTGTAATTCAGTTCAAGGGTAACGGTTTTTACATTCCCTCTATAAGTGATATCTTATGATAAGTGTCTTTTTCTGTGTGACTTATTTCACTTAGAATCGTCTTACCTAAATCCACTCATCATGCTGCTACTAGCCTTAGGACATTGATTTCATGGCTGAGTGATATTCCATTGTACATAAGCACCTCAAATTCTTTATCCATTTTTCTCTTTCCTGGGATATTTAAGGTGGAATGAAGTGGAGGTCCTTGTCAACAGAGCAGCCCTAAACTTTGGGGTGCCTGTGTCTTGCTGATTTTTAGTTTTCCCAATTTGTACACCCATGAGGGGAAGTGCCCAATGCTCTCTAAGCTGTGTGTTTTAGATGTTTCAGGACACACCGTACTCTTCTCCAGAGTGGCTGTTGGCAATTTACATCCCGCCCATCAGCGTAGCAAGGCTCCCATTTCTCCATGGCCTGTCCTGCCTTTCTGGTTTGTACACTTTTTTCAACATGGCCCTTTGACCGATGGGAAGCGAGATTTCTTTGTAGCGCTGATTTGCCTTTCCAGGTTGCTTGGTTGGCCAAAAAGGGCGTAGGCGTTTTTTCCTGAAAAAACGCATACGCCCTTTTTGGCCAAGGGCATCATTGTCCACGTTTTGCCGCTTTTCATGTGCTTGAAAGGCGATTCGAATCTACCTCCTGAAATCTGTTTCCTGCAATTCTGCCTTGCTTTCAAATCCTCTTCGTTGCCTTCCCTCAATATATTTGTGGACGAGAGTTATCATTTATAACTCTGCAGGTCTGTGAATTGCAGTGCCCCTGAGTTCCATTTTTCAACTCGCTTTTTTGGGAGCTGGCCACAAAAGCGCAAGATTGCTTCAGGCCCTATTCTGGTTCCGGGGGGCAGGCTGAGCCTGTGTTTAATTCTTATTCCTGATGGGAAAAAAGAGTGACCTGTGCCTGTCACAACACCTAGAGCTAGTCTCTCATTGGTTCCCCCACTTCCCGTTCATTCTCAGGACAAATTACAAGCTGTACAGAACAGGAGGTTAAAGGTGCTGATTCTCCAAGGAAGGAGATTGCTAGTAACGCGGCTGGAATGGCGAACCCGAGCACAAGGAGATGAGCAATGAGGTGCGTTTCAGAAACCTTTCCCGATCAGACGGTGTACCATCTTCTGGGTTTCTCGTGCATGTTTTCGATGTAGGAAGATGCCCTTGAACCTGGAGATTTGGGCCCCATGGGATGGGTACCACGCAGTAGTACTTTAAAGGGTCTGCATTTGCTCACCCAACCTCACCAATCCTCTCAGCTCCAAGAGTGTCCACCCTTATGTCTCATCTAGCTGTGGGTCTAGATATGGTCAATCCATGTTGCATCACAGCCCCTGAAGGAATTGTGTAAGAATTTCTCTCTCTTTCACTCTCTTTGTTTCATGGGTTTTTAAAAGTAATTTATTTTGATAATGGGGTTTCACTGCTTTTCACTGCTGTGTTTATGCCGCTTTACACCCGCTTGACACACTCCCAGAGAGATATCAATACACAGGTTTTAAGATTCTTACTAGTCAGATATATTCTTGTGCGGTGAATACGGGGTGTTGAGTCCAGTTCACTGAGCAAGGAGTAGGTCTTGTCTATTACATATTGGGTTTATAGAACGGTATCTGAGCTAATTTGAAACCCTTGTTTTATGCATCACCCCACCTCACCTTTCGCGTTAAGCAGCCATAGTGAGTTTTCAAAATGTGTGACTCTGTTCTGTTTTGTAATTCAGTTCAAGGGTAACGGTTTTTACATTCCCTCTATAAGTGATATCTTATGATAAGTGTCTTTTTCTGTGTGACTTATTTCACTTAGAATCGTCTTACCTAAATCCACTCATCATGCTGCTACTAGCCTTAGGACATTGATTTCATGGCTGAGTGATATTCCATTGTACATAAGGACCTCAAGTTCTTTATCCATTTTTCTCTTTCCTGGGATATTTAAGGTGGAATGAAGTGGAGGTCCTTGTCAACAGAGCAGCCCTAAACTTTGGGGTGCCTGTGTCTTGCTGATTTTTAGTTTTCCCAATTTGTACACCCATGAGTGGAAGTGCCCTAAGCTCTCTAAGCTGTGTGTTTTACATGTTTCAGGACACACCGTACACTTCTCCAGAGTGGCTGTTGGCAATTTACATCCCGCCCATCAGCGTAGCAAGGCTCCCATTTCTCCATGGCCTGTCCTGCCTTTCTGGTTTGTACACTTTTTTCAGCATGGCCCTTTGACCGATGGGAAGCGAGACTTCTTTGTAGCGCTGATTTGCCTTTCCAGGTTGCTTGGTTGGCCAAAAAGGGCGTATGCGTTTTTTCCTGAATATATTCAGGAAAAAACGCATACGCCCTTTTTGGCCAAGGGCATCATTGTCCACGTTTTGCCGCTTTTCATGTGCTTGAAAGGCGATTCGAATCTACCTCCTGAAATCTGTTTCCTGCAATTCTGCCTTGCTTTCAAATCCTCTTCGTTGCATTCCCTCAATATATTTGTGGACGAGAGTTTTCATTTATAACTCTGCAGGTCTGTGAATTGCAGTGCCCCTGAGCTCCATTTTTCAACTTGCTTTTTTGGGAGCTGGCCTCAAAAGCGCAGGATTTCTTCAGGCCCTATTCTGGTTCCGGGGGGCAGGCTGAGCCTGTGGTTAATTCTTCTTCCTGATGGGAAAAATGTGTGACCTGTGCCTGTCAGAACACCTATAGCTAGTCTCTCATTGGTTCCCCCACTTCCCGTTCATTCTCAGGACAAATTGCAACCTGTACAGAACAGGAGGTTAAAGGTGCAGATTCTCCAAAGAGGGTGATTGCTAGTAACGCGGTGGAATGGCGAACCTGAGCACAAGGAGATGAGAAATGAGGTGCGTTTCAGAAACCTTTCCTGATCAGGCGGTGTACCATCTTCTGGGTTTCTCGTGCATGTTTTCGATGTAGGAAGATGACCTTGAACCTGGAGATTTGGGCCCCATGGGATGGGTACCACGCAGTAGTACTTTAAAGGGTCTGCATTTGCTCAACCAACCTCACCAATCCTCTCAGCCCCAAGAGTGTCCACCCTTATGTCTCATCTAGCTGTGGGTCTAGATATGGTCAATCCAGGTTGCATCACAGCCCCTGAACGAATTGTGTAAGAATTTCTCTCTCTTTCACTCTCTTTGTTTCATGGGTTTTTAAAAGTAATTTATTTTGATAATGCGGTTTCACTGCTTTTCACTGCTGTGTTTATGCCGCTTTACACCCGCTTGACACACTCCCAGAGAGATATCAATACATAGGTTTTAAGATTCTTACTAGTCGGATATATTCTTGTGCGGTGAATACGGGGTTTTGAGTCCAGTTCACTGAGCAAGGAGTAGGTCTTGTCTATTACATATTGGGTTTATAGAACGGTATCTGAGCTAATTTGAAACCCTTGTTTTATGCATCACCCCACCTCACCTTTCGCGTTAAGCAGCCATAGTGAGTTTTCAAAATGTGTGACTCTGTTCTCTTTTGTAATTCAGTTCAAGGGTAACGGTTTTTACATTCCCTCTATAAGTGATATCTTATGATAAGTGTCTTTTTCTGTGTGACTTATTTCACTTAGAATCGTCTTACCTAAATCCACTCATCATGCTGCTACTAGCCTTAGGACATTGATTTCATGGCTGAGTGATATTCCATTGTACATAAGCACCTCAAATTCTTTATCCATTTTTCTCTTTCCTGGGATATTTAAGGTGGAATGAAGTGGAGGTCCTTGTCAACAGAGCAGCCCTAAACTTTGGGGTGCCTGTGTCTTGCTGATTTTTAGTTTTCCCAATTTGTACACCCATGAGGGGAAGTGCCCAATGCTCTCTAAGCTGTGTGTTTTAGATGTTTCAGGACACACCGTACTCTTCTCCAGAGTGGCTGTTGGCAATTTACATCCCGCCCATCAGCGTAGCAAGGCTCCCATTTCTCCATGGCCTGTCCTGCCTTTCTGGTTTGTACACTTTTTTCAACATGGCCCTTTGACCGATGGGAAGCGAGATTTCTTTGTAGCGCTGATTTGCCTTTCCAGGTTGCTTGGTTGGCCAAAAAGGGCGTAGGCGTTTTTTCCTGAAAAAACGCATACGCCCTTTTTGGCCAAGGGCATCATTGTCCACGTTTTGCCGCTTTTCATGTGCTTGAAAGGCGATTCGAATCTACCTCCTGAAATCTGTTTCCTGCAATTCTGCCTTGCTTTCAAATCCTCTTCGTTGCCTTCCCTCAATATATTTGTGGACGAGAGTTATCATTTATAACTCTGCAGGTCTGTGAATTGCAGTGCCCCTGAGTTCCATTTTTCAACTCGCTTTTTTGGGAGCTGGCCACAAAAGCGCAAGATTGCTTCAGGCCCTATTCTGGTTCCGGGGGGCAGGCTGAGCCTGTGTTTAATTCTTATTCCTGATGGGAAAAAAGAGTGACCTGTGCCTGTCACAACACCTAGAGCTAGTCTCTCATTGGTTCCCCCACTTCCCGTTCATTCTCAGGACAAATTACAAGCTGTACAGAACAGGAGGTTAAAGGTGCTGATTCTCCAAGGAAGGAGATTGCTAGTAACGCGGCTGGAATGGCGAACCCGAGCACAAGGAGATGAGCAATGAGGTGCGTTTCAGAAACCTTTCCCGATCAGACGGTGTACCATCTTCTGGGTTTCTCGTGCATGTTTTCGATGTAGGAAGATGCCCTTGAACCTGGAGATTTGGGCCCCATGGGATGGGTACCACGCAGTAGTACTTTAAAGGGTCTGCATTTGCTCACCCAACCTCACCAATCCTCTCAGCTCCAAGAGTGTCCACCCTTATGTCTCATCTAGCTGTGGGTCTAGATATGGTCAATCCATGTTGCATCACAGCCCCTGAAGGAATTGTGTAAGAATTTCTCTCTCTTTCACTCTCTTTGTTTCATGGGTTTTTAAAAGTAATTTATTTTGATAATGGGGTTTCACTGCTTTTCACTGCTGTGTTTATGCCGCTTTACACCCGCTTGACACACTCCCAGAGAGATATCAATACACAGGTTTTAAGATTCTTACTAGTCAGATATATTCTTGTGCGGTGAATACGGGGTGTTGAGTCCAGTTCACTGAGCAAGGAGTAGGTCTTTTCTATTACATATTGGGTTTATAGAACGGTATCTGAGCTAATTTGAAACCCTTGTTTTATGCATCACCCCACCTCACCTTTCGCGTTAAGTAGCCATAGTGAGTTTTCAAAATGTGTGACTCTGTTCTGTTTTGTAATTCAGTTCAAGGGTAACGGTTTTTACATTCCCTCTATAAGTGATATCTTATGATAAGTGTCTTTTTCTGTGTGACTTATTTCACTTAGAATCGTCTTACCTAAATCCACTCATCATGCTGCTACTAGCCTTAGGACATTGATTTCATGGCTGAGTGATATTCCATTGTACATAAGGACCTCAGCTTCTTTATCCATTTTTCTCTTTCCTGGGATATTTAAGGTGGAATGAAGTGGAGGTCCTTGTCAACAGAGCAGCCCTAAACTTTGGGGTGCCTGTATCTTGCTGATTTTTTGTTTTCCCAATTTGTACACCCATGAGTGGAAGTGCCCTAAGCTCTCTAAGCTGTGTGTTTTACATGTTTCAGGACACACCGTACACTTCTCCAGAGTGGCTGTTGGCAATTTACATCCCGCCCATCAGCGTAGCAAGGCTCCCATTTCTCCATGGCCTGTCCTGCCTTTCTGGTTTGTACACTTTTTTCAGCATGGCCCTTTGACCGATGGGAAGCGAGACTTCTTTGTAGCGCTGATTTGCCTTTCCAGGTTGCTTGGTTGGCCAAAAAGGGCGTATGCGTTTTTTCCTGAATATATTCAGGAAAAAACGCATACGCCCTTTTTGGCCAAGGGCATCATTGTCCACGTTTTGCCGCTTTTCATGTGCTTGAAAGGCAATTCGAATCTACCTCCTGAAATCTGTTTCCTGCAATTCTGCCTTGCTTTCAAATCCTCTTCGTTGCCTTCCCTCAATATATTTGTGGACGAGAGTTATCATTTATAACTCTGCTGGTCTGTGAATTGCAGTGCCCCTGAGCTCCATTTTTCAACTCGCTTTTTTGGGAGCTGGGCGCAAAAGCACAGGATTGCTTCAGGCCCTATTCTGGTTCCGGGGGGCAGGCTGAGCCTGTGGTTAATTCTTCTTCCTGATGGGAAATAAGAGTGACCTGTGCCTGTCACAACACCTAGAGCTAGTCTCTCATTGGTTCCCCCACTTCCCGTTCATTCTCAGGACAAATTACAACCTGTACAGAACAGGAGGTTAAAGGTGCTGATTCTCCAAGGAAGGAGATTCCTAGTAACACGGCTGGAATGGCGAACCCGAGCACAAGGAGATGAGCAATGAGGTGCGTATCAGAAACCTTTCCCGATCAGACGGTGTACCATCTTCTGGGTTTCTCGTGCATGTTTTCGATGCAGGAAGATGCCCTTGAACCTGGAGATTTGGGCCCCATGGGATGGGTACCACGCAGTAGTACTTTAAAGGGTCTGCATTTGCTCACCCAACCTCACCAATCCTCTCAGCCCCAAGAGTGTCCACCCTTATGTCTCATCTAGCTGTGGGTCTAGATATGGTCAATCCAGGTTGCATCACAGCCCCTGAACGAATTGTGTAAGAATTTCTCTCTCTTTCACTCTCTTTGTTTCATGGGTTTTTAAAAGTAATTTATTTTGATAATGGGGTTTCACAGCTTTTCACTGCTGTGTTTATGCCGCTTTACACCCGCTTGACACACTCCCAGAGAGATATCAATACACAGGTTTTAAGATTCTTACTAGTCAGATATATTCTTGTGCGGTGAATATGGCGTGTTGAGTCCAGTTCACTGAGCAAGGAGTAGGTCTTGTCTATTACATATTGGGTTTATAGAACGGTATCTGAGCTAATTTGAAACCCTTGTTTTATGCATCACCCCACCTCACCTTTCGCGTTCAGCAGCCATAGTGAGTTTTCAAAATGTGTGACTCTGTTCTGTTTTGTAATTCAGTTCAAGGGTAACGGTTTTTACATTCCCTCTATAAGTGATATGTTATGATAAGTGTCTTTTTCTGTGTGACTTATTTCACTTAGAATCGTCTTACCTAAATCCACTCATCATGCTGCTACTAGCCTTAGGACACTGATTTCATGGCTGAGTGATATTCCATTGTACATAAGGACCTCAAATTCTTTATCCATTTTTCTCTTTCCTGGGATATTTAAGGTGGAATGAAGTGGAGGTCCTTGTCAACAGAGCAGCCCTAAACTTTGGGGTGCCTGTGTCTTGCTGATTTTTAGTTTTCCCAATTTGTACACCCATGAGTGAAGTGCCCTATGCTCTCTAAGCTGTGTGTTTTAGATGTTTCAGGACACACCGTACACTTCTCCAGAGTGGCTGTTGGCAATTTACATCCCGCCCATCAGCGTAGCAAGGCTCCCATTTCTCCATGGCCTGTCCTGCCTTTCTGGTTTGTACACTGTTTTCAGCATGGCCCTTTGACCGATGGGAAGCGAGACTTCTTTGTAGCGCTGATTTGCCTTTCCAGGTTGCTTGGTTGGCCATAAAGGGCGTATGCGTTTTCTCCTGAATATATTCAGGAAAAAACGCATACGCCCTTTTTGGCCAAGGGCATCATTGTCCACTTTTTGCCGCTTTTCATGTGCTTGAAAGGCGATTCGAATCTACCTCCTGAAATCTGTTTCCTGCAATTCTGCCTTGCTTTCAAATCCTCTTCGTTGCCTTCCTTCAATATATTTGTGGACGAGAGTTATCATTTATAACTCTGCAGGTCTGTGAATTGCAGTGCCCCTGAGCTCCATATTTCAACTCGCTTTTTTGGGAGCTGGCCGCAAAAGCGCAGGATTGCTTCAGGCCCTATTCTGGTTCCGGGGGGCAGGCTGAGCCTGTGGTTAATTCTTATTCCTGATGGGAAAAAAGAGTGACCTGTGCCTGTCACAACACCTAGAGCTTGTCTCTCATTGGTTCCCCCACTTCCCGTTCATTCTCAGGACAAATTGCAACCTGTACAGAACAGGAGGTTAAAGGTGCTGATTCTCCAATGAAGGAGATTGCTAGTAGCGTGGCTGGAATGGCGAACCCGAGCACAAGGAGATGAGAAATGAGGTGCGTTTCAGAAACCTTTCCCGATCAGACGGTGTACCATCTTCTGGGTTTCTCGTGCATGTTTTCGATGTAGGAAGATGCCCTTGAACCTGGAGATTTGGGCCCCATGGGATGGGTACAACGCAGTAGTACTTTAAAGGGTCTGCGTTTGCTCACCCAACCTCACCAATCCTCTCAGCCCCAAGAGTGTCCACCCTTATGTCTCATCTAGCTGTGGGTCTACATATGGTCAATCCAGGTTGCATCACAGCCCCTGAACGAATTGTGTAAGAATTTCTCTCTCTTTCACTCTCTTTGTTTCATGGGTTTTTAAAAGTAATTTATTTTGATAATGGGGTTTCACTGCTTTTCACTGCTGTGTTTATGCCGCTTTACACCCGCTTGACACACGCGCAGAGAGATATCGATACATAGGTTTTAAAATTCTTACTAGTCAGATATATTTTTGTGTGGGGAATACGGGGTGTTGAGTCCAGTTCACTGAGCAAGGAGTAGGTCTTGTCTATTACATATTGGGTTTATAGAACGGTATCAGAGCTAATTTGAACCCCTTGTTTTATGCATCACCCCACCTCACCTTTCGCGTTAAGCAGCCATAGTGAGTTTTCAAAATGTGTGACTCTGTTCTGTTTTGTAATTCAGTTCAAGGGTAACGGTTTTTACATTCCCTCTATAAGTGATATCTTATGAGAAGTGTCTTTTTCTGTGTGACTTATTTCACTTAGAATCGTCTTACCTAAATCCAATCATCATGCTGCTACTAGCCTTAGGACTCTGATTTCATGGCTGAGTGATATTCCATTGTACATAAGGACCTCAGCTTCTTTATCCATTTTTCTCTTTCCTGGGATATTTAAGGTGGAATGAAGTGGAGGTCCTTGTCAACAGAGCAGCCCTAAATTTGGGGTGCCTGTGTCTTGCTGATTTTCAGTTTTCCCAATTTGTACACCCATGAGTTGAAGTTCCCTATGCTCTCTAAGCTGTGTGTTTTAGATGTTTCAGGACACACCGTACTCTTCTCCAGAGTGGCTGTTGGCAATTTACATCCCGCCCATCAGCGTAGCAAGGCTCCCATTTCTCCATGGCCTGTCCTGCATTTCTGGTTTGTACACTTTTTTCAACATGGCCCTTTGACCGATGGGAAGCGAGACTTCTTTGTAGCGCTGATTTGCCTTTCCAGGTTGCTTGGTTGGCCAAAAAGGGCGTATGCGTTTTTTCCTGAATATATTCAGGAAAAAACGCATACGCCCTTTTTGGCCAAGGGCATCATTGTCCACGTTTTGCCGCTTTTCATGTGCTTTAAAGGCGATTCGAATCTACCTCCTGAAATCTGTTTCCTGCAATTCTGCCTTGCTTTCAAATCCTCTTCGTTGCCTTCCCTAAATTTATTTGTGGACGAGAGTTATCATTTATAACTCTGCAGGTCTGTGAATTGCAGTGCCCCTGAGCTCCATTTTTCAACTCGCTTTTTTGGGAGCTGGCCGCAAAAGCGCAGGATTGCTTCAGGCCCTATTCTGGTTCCGAGGGGCAGGCTGAGCCTGTGGTTAATTCTTCTTCCTGATGGGAAAAAAGAGTGACCTGTGCCTGTCACAACACCTAGAGCTAGTCTCTCATTGGGTCCCCCACTTCCCGTTCATTCTCAGGACAAATTGCCACCTGTACAGAACAGGAGGTTAAAGGTGCTGATTCTCCAAGGAAGGAGATTGCTAGTAACGTGGCTGGAATGGCGAACCCGAGCACAAGGAGATGAGAAATGAGGTGCGTTTCAGAAACCTTTCCAAATCAGACGGTGTACCATCTTCTGGGTTTCTCGTGCATGTTTTCGATGTAGGAAGATGCCCTTGAACCTGGAGATTTGGGCCCCTTGGTATGGGTACCACACAGTAGTACTTTAAAGGGTCTGCGTTTGCTCACCCAACCTCACCAATCCTCTCAGCCCCAAGAGTGTCCACCCTTATGTCTCATCTAGCTGTGGGTCTAGATATGGTCAATCGAGGTTGCATCACAGCCCCTGAACGAATTGTGTAAGAATTTCTCTCTCTTTCACTCTCTTTGTTTCATGGGTTTTTAAAAGTAATTTATTTTGATAATGCGGTTTCACTGCTTTTCACTGCTGTGTTTATGCCGCTTTACACCCGCTTGACACACTCCCAGAGAGATATCATTACATAGGTTTTAAGATTCTTACTAGTCAGATATATTCTTGTGTGGTGAATACGGGGTGTTGAGTCCAGTTCACTGAGCAAGGAGTAGGTCTTGTCTATTACATATTGGGTTTATAGAACGGTATCTGAGCTAATTTGAAACCGTTGTTTTATGCATCACCCCACCTCACCTTTCGCGTTAAGCAGCCATAGTGAGTTTTCAAAATGTGTGACTCTGTTCTGTTTTGTAATTCAGTTCAAGGGTAACGGTTTTTACATTCCCTGTATAAGTGATATCTTATGATAAGTGTCTTTTTCTGTGTGACTTATTTCACTTAGAATCGTCTTACCTAAATCCACTCATCATGCTGCTACTAGCCTTAGGACATTGATTTCATGGCTGAGTGATATTCCGTTGTACATAAGGACCTCCACTTCTTTATCCATTTTTCTCTTTCCTGGGATATTTAAGGTGGAATGAAGTGGAGGTCCTTGTCAACAGAGCAGCCCTAAACTTTGGGGTTCCTGTGTCTTGCTGATTTTTAGGTTTCCCAATTTGTACACCCATGAGTGGAAGTGCCCAATGCTCTCTAAGCTGTGTGTTTTAGATGTTTCAGGACACACCGTACACTTCTCCAGAGTGGCTGTTGGCAATTTACATCCCGCCCATCAGCGTAGCAAGGCTCCCATTTCTCCATGGCCTGTCCTGCCTTTCTGGTTTGTACACTTTTTTCAGCATGGCCCTTTGACCGATGGGAAGCGAGACTTCTTTGTAGCGCTGATTTGCCTTTCCAGGTTGCTTGGTTGGCCAAAAAGGGCGTATGCGTTTTTTCCTGAATATATTCAGGAAAAAACGCATACGGCCTTTTTGGCCAAGGGCATCATTGTCCACGTTTTGCCGCTTTTCATGTGCTTTAAAGGCGATTCGAATCTACCTCCTGAAATCTGTTTCCTGCAATTCTGCCTTGCTTTCAAATCCTCTTCGTTGCCTTCCCTCAATATATTTGTGGACGAGAGTTATGATTTATAACTCTGCAGGTCTGTGAATTGCAGTGCCCCTGAGCTCCATTTTTCACCTCGCTTTTTTGGGAGCTGGCTGCAAAAGCGCAGGATTGCTTCAGGCCCTATTCTGGTTCCGGGGGGCAGGCTGATCCTGTGGTTAATTCTTCTTCCTGATGGGAAAAAAGAGTGACCTGTGCCTGTCACAACACCTAGAGCTTGTCTCTCATTGGTTCCCCACTTCCCGTTCATTCTCAGGACAAATTGCAACCTGTACAGAACAGGAGGTTAAAGGTGCTGATTCTGCAATGAAGGTGATTGCTAGTAGTGCGGCTGGAATGGCGAACCCGAGCACAAGGAGATGAGAAATGAGGTGCGTTTCAGAAACCTTTCCCGATCAGACGGTGTACCATCTTCTGGGTTTCTCGTGCATGTTTTCGATGTAGGAAGATGCCCTTGAACCTGGAGACTTGGGCCCCATGGGATGGGTACCACGCAGTAGTACTTTAAAGGGTCAGCGTTTGCTCACCCAACCTCACCAATCCTCTCAGCCCCAAGAGTGTCCACCCTTATGTCTCATCTAGCTGTGGGTCTAGATATGGTCAATCCAGGTTGCATCACAGCCCCTGAACGAATTGTGTAAGAATTTCTCTCTCTTTCACTCTCTTTGTTTCATGGGTTTTTAAATGTAATTTATTTTGATAATGGGGTTTCACTGCTTTTCACTGCTGTGTTTATGCCGCTTTACACCCGCTTGACACACTCCCAGAGAGATATCAATACATAGGTTTTCAGATTCTTACTAGTCAGATATATTCTTGTGCGGTGAATACGGGGTGTTGAGTCCAGTTCACTGAGCAAGGAGTAGGTCTTGTCTATTACATATTGGGTTTATAGAACGGTAACTGAGCTAATTTGAAACCCTTGTTTTATGCATCACCCCACCTCACCTTTCGCGTTAAGCAGCCATAGTGAGTTTTCAAAATGTGTGACTCTGTTCTGTTTTGTAATTCAGTTCAAGGGTAACGGTTTTTACATTCCCTCTATAAGTGATATCTTATGATAAGTGTCTTTTTCTGTGTGACTTATTTCACTTAGAATCGTCTTACCTAAATCCACTCATCATGCTGCTACTAGCCTTAAGACATTGATTTCATGACTGAGTGATATTCCATTGTACATAAGGACCTCAAGTTCTTTATCCATTTTTCTCTTTCCTGGGATATTTAAGGTGGAATGAAGTGGAGGTCCTTGTCAACAGAGCAGCCCTAAACTTTGGGGTGCCTGTGTCTTGCTGATTTTTAGTTTTCCCAATTTGTACACCCATGAGTGGAAGTGCCCTATGCTCTCTAAGCTGTGTGTTTCAGATGTTTCAGGACACACCGTACACTTCTCCAGAGTGGCTGTTGGCAATTTACATCCCGCCCATCAGCGTAGCAAGGCTCCCATTTCTCCATGGCCTGTCCTGCCTTTCTGGTTTGTACACTTTTTTCAGCATGGCCCTTTGACTGATGGGAAGCGAGACTTCTTTGTAGCGCTGATTTTCCTTTCCAGGTTGCTTGGTTGGCCAAAAAGGGCGTATGCGTTTTTTCCTGAATATATTCAGGAAAAAACGCATACGCCCTTTTTGGCCAAGGGCATCATTGTACATGTTTTGCTGCTTTTCATGTGCCTTAAAGGCGATTCGAATCTACCTCCTGAAATCTGTTTCCTGCAATTCTGCCTTGTTTTCAAATCCTCTTCGTTGCCTTCCCTCAATATATTTGTGGACGAGAGTTATCATTTATAACTCTGCAGGTCTGTGAATTGCAGTGCCCCTGAGCTCCATTTTTCAACTCGCTTTTTTGGGAGCTGGCCGCAAAAGCACAGGATTGCTTCAGGCCCTATTCTGGTTCCGGGGGGCAGGCTGAGCCTGTGGTTAATTCTTCTTCCTGATGGGAAAAAAGAGTGACCTGTGCCTGTCACAACACCTAGAGCTTGTCTCTCATTGGTTCCCCCACTTCCCGTTCATTCTCAGGACAAATTGCAACCTGTACAGAACAGGAGGTTAAAGGTGCTGATTCTCCAATGAAGGAGATTGCTAGTAGCGTGGCTGGAATGGCGAACCCGAGCACAAGGAGATGAGAAATGAGGTGCGTTTCAGAAACCTTTCCCGATCAGACGGTGTACCATCTTCTGGGTTTCTCGTGCATGTTTTCGATGTAGGAAGATGCCCTTGAACCTGGAGACTTGGGCCCCATGGGATGGGTACCACGCAGTAGTACTTTAAAGGGTCAGCGTTTGCTCACCCAACCTCACCAATCCTCTCAGCCCCAAGAGTGTCCACCCTTATGTCTCATCTAGCTGTGGGTCTAGATATGGTCAATCCAGGTTGCATCACAGCCCCTGAACGAATTGTGTAAGAATTTCTCTCTCTTTCACTCTCTTTGTTTCATGGGTTTTTAAATGTAATTTATTTTGATAATGGGGTTTCACTGCTTTTCACTGCTGTGTTTATGCCGCTTTACACCCGCTTGACACACGCGCAGAGAGATATCGATACATAGGTTTTAAAATTCTTACTAGTCAGATATATTTTTGTGTGGGGAATACGGGGTGTTGAGTCCAGTTCACTGAGCAAGGAGTAGGTCTTGTCTATTACATATTGGGTTTATAGAACGGTATCAGAGCTAATTTGAACCCCTTGTTTTATGCATCACCCCACCTCACCTTTCGCGTTAAGCAGCCATAGTGAGTTTTCAAAATGTGTGACTCTGTTCTGTTTTGTAATTCAGTTCAAGGGTAACGGTTTTTACATTCCCTGTATAAGTGATATCTTATGATAAGTGTCTTTTTCTGTGTGACTTATTTCACTTAGAATCGTCTTACCTAAATCCAATCATCATGCTGCTACTAGCCTTAGGACTCTGATTTCATGGCTGAGTGATATTCCATTGTACATAAGGACCTCAGCTTCTTTATCCATTTTTCTCTTTCCTGGGATATTTAAGGTGGAATGAAGTGGAGGTCCTTGTCAACAGAGCAGCCCTAAATTTGGGGTGCCTGTGTCTTGCTGATTTTCAGTTTTCCCAATTTGTACACCCATGAGTTGAAGTTCCCTATGCTCTCTAAGCTGTGTGTTTTAGATGTTTCAGGACACACCGTACTCTTCTCCAGAGTGGCTGTTGGCAATTTACATCCCGCCCATCAGCGTAGCAAGGCTCCCATTTCTCCATGGCCTGTCCTGCATTTCTGGTTTGTACACTTTTTTCAACATGGCCCTTTGACCGATGGGAAGCGAGACTTCTTTGTAGCGCTGATTTGCCTTTCCAGGTTGCTTGGTTGGCCAAAAAGGGCGTATGCGTTTTTTCCTGAATATATTCAGGAAAAAACGCATACGCCCTTTTTGGCCAAGGGCATCATTGTCCACGTTTTGCCGCTTTTCATGTGCTTTAAAGGCGATTCGAATCTACCTCCTGAAATCTGTTTCCTGCAATTCTGCCTTGCTTTCAAATCCTCTTCGTTGCCTTCCCTAAATTTATTTGTGGACGAGAGTTATCATTTATAACTCTGCAGGTCTGTGAATTGCAGTGCCCCTGAGCTCCATTTTTCAACTCGCTTTTTTGGGAGCTGGCCGCAAAAGCGCAGGATTGCTTCAGGCCCTATTCTGGTTCCGAGGGGCAGGCTGAGCCTGTGGTTAATTCTTCTTCCTGATGGGAAAAAAGAGTGACCTGTGCCTGTCACAACACCTAGAGCTAGTCTCTCATTGGTTCCCCCACTTCCCGTTCATTCTCAGGACAAATTGCCACCTGTACAGAACAGGAGGTTAAAGGTGCTGATTCTCCAAGGAAGGAGATTGCTAGTAACGTGGCTGGAATGGCGAACCCGAGCACAAGGAGATGAGAAATGAGGTGCGTTTCAGAAACCTTTCCAAATCAGACGGTGTACCATCTTCTGGGTTTCTCGTGCATGTTTTCGATGTAGGAAGATGCCCTTGAACCTGGAGATTTGGGCCCCTTGGTATGGGTACCACACAGTAGTACTTTAAAGGGTCTGCGTTTGCTCACCCAACCTCACCAATCCTCTCAGCCCCAAGAGTGTCCACCCTTATGTCTCATCTAGCTGTGGGTCTAGATATGGTCAATCGAGGTTGCATCACAGCCCCTGAACGAATTGTGTAAGAATTTCTCTCTCTTTCACTCTCTTTGTTTCATGGGTTTTTAAAAGTAATTTATTTTGATAATGCGGTTTCACTGCTTTTCACTGCTGTGTTTATGCCGCTTTACACCCGCTTGACACACTCCCAGAGAGATATCAATACATAGGTTTTAAGATTCTTACTAGTCAGATATATTCTTGTGTGGTGAATACGGGGTGTTGAGTCCAGTTCACTGAGCAAGGAGTAGGTCTTGTCTATTACATATTGGGTTTATAGAACGGTATCTGAGCTAATTTGAAACCGTTGTTTTATGCATCACCCCACCTCACCTTTCGCGTTAAGCAGCCATAGTGAGTTTTCAAAATGTGTGACTCTGTTCTGTTTTGTAATTCAGTTCAAGGGTAACGGTTTTTACATTCCCTGTATAAGTGATATCTTATGATAAGTGTCTTTTTCTGTGTGACTTATTTCACTTAGAATCGTCTTACCTAAATCCACTCATCATGCTGCTACTAGCCTTAGGACATTGATTTCATGGCTGAGTGATATTCCGTTGTACATAAGGACCTCCACTTCTTTATCCATTTTTCTCTTTCCTGGGATATTTAAGGTGGAATGAAGTGGAGGTCCTTGTCAACAGAGCAGCCCTAAACTTTGGGGTTCCTGTGTCTTGCTGATTTTTAGGTTTCCCAATTTGTACACCCATGAGTGGAAGTGCCCAATGCTCTCTAAGCTGTGTGTTTTAGATGTTTCAGGACACACCGTACACTTCTCCAGAGTGGCTGTTGGCAATTTACATCCCGCCCATCAGCGTAGCAAGGCTCCCATTTCTCCATGGCCTGTCCTGCCTTTCTGGTTTGTACACTTTTTTCAGCATGGCCCTTTGACCGATGGGAAGCGAGACTTCTTTGTAGCGCTGATTTGCCTTTCCAGGTTGCTTGGTTGGCCAAAAAGGGCGTATGCGTTTTTTCCTGAATATATTCAGGAAAAAACGCATACGGCCTTTTTGGCCAAGGGCATCATTGTCCACGTTTTGCCGCTTTTCATGTGCTTTAAAGGCGATTCGAATCTACCTCCTGAAATCTGTTTCCTGCAATTCTGCCTTGCTTTCAAATCCTCTTCGTTGCCTTCCCTCAATATATTTGTGGACGAGAGTTATGATTTATAACTCTGCAGGTCTGTGAATTGCAGTGCCCCTGAGCTCCATTTTTCACCTCGCTTTTTTGGGAGCTGGCTGCAAAAGCGCAGGATTGCTTCAGGCCCTATTCTGGTTCCGGGGGGCAGGCTGATCCTGTGGTTAATTCTTCTTCCTGATGGGAAAAAAGAGTGACCTGTGCCTGTCACAACACCTAGAGCTTGTCTCTCATTGGTTCCCCACTTCCCGTTCATTCTCAGGACAAATTGCAACCTGTACAGAACAGGAGGTTAAAGGTGCTGATTCTGCAATGAAGGTGATTGCTAGTAGTGCGGCTGGAATGGCGAACCCGAGCACAAGGAGATGAGAAATGAGGTGCGTTTCAGAAACCTTTCCCGATCAGACGGTGTACCATCTTCTGGGTTTCTCGTGCATGTTTTCGATGTAGGAAGATGCCCTTGAACCTGGAGACTTGGGCCCCATGGGATGGGTACCACGCAGTAGTACTTTAAAGGGTCAGCGTTTGCTCACCCAACCTCACCAATCCTCTCAGCCCCAAGAGTGTCCACCCTTATGTCTCATCTAGCTGTGGGTCTAGATATGGTCAATCCAGGTTGCATCACAGCCCCTGAACGAATTGTGTAAGAATTTCTCTCTCTTTCACTCTCTTTGTTTCATGGGTTTTTAAATGTAATTTATTTTGATAATGGGGTTTCACTGCTTTTCACTGCTGTGTTTATGCCGCTTTACACCCGCTTGACACACTCCCAGAGAGATATCAATACATAGGTTTTCAGATTCTTACTAGTCAGATATATTCTTGTGCGGTGAATACGGGGTGTTGAGTCCAGTTCACTGAGCAAGGAGTAGGTCTTGTCTATTACATATTGGGTTTATAGAACGGTAACTGAGCTAATTTGAAACCCTTGTTTTATGCATCACCCCACCTCACCTTTCGCGTTAAGCAGCCATAGTGAGTTTTCAAAATGTGTGACTCTGTTCTGTTTTGTAATTCAGTTCAAGGGTAACGGTTTTTACATTCCCTCTATAAGTGATATCTTATGATAAGTGTCTTTTTCTGTGTGACTTATTTCACTTAGAATCGTCTTACCTAAATCCACTCATCATGCTGCTACTAGCCTTAAGACATTGATTTCATGACTGAGTGATATTCCATTGTACATAAGGACCTCAAGTTCTTTATCCATTTTTCTCTTTCCTGGGATATTTAAGGTGGAATGAAGTGGAGGTCCTTGTCAACAGAGCAGCCCTAAACTTTGGGGTGCCTGTGTCTTGCTGATTTTTAGTTTTCCCAATTTGTACACCCATGAGTGGAAGTGCCCTATGCTCTCTAAGCTGTGTGTTTCAGATGTTTCAGGACACACCGTACACTTCTCCAGAGTGGCTGTTGGCAATTTACATCCCGCCCATCAGCGTAGCAAGGCTCCCATTTCTCCATGGCCTGTCCTGCCTTTCTGGTTTGTACACTTTTTTCAGCATGGCCCTTTGACTGATGGGAAGCGAGACTTCTTTGTAGCGCTGATTTTCCTTTCCAGGTTGCTTGGTTGGCCAAAAAGGGCGTATGCGTTTTTTCCTGAATATATTCAGGAAAAAACGCATACGCCCTTTTTGGCCAAGGGCATCATTGTACATGTTTTGCTGCTTTTCATGTGCCTTAAAGGCGATTCGAATCTACCTCCTGAAATCTGTTTCCTGCAATTCTGCCTTGTTTTCAAATCCTCTTCGTTGCCTTCCCTCAATATATTTGTGGACGAGAGTTATCATTTATAACTCTGCAGGTCTGTGAATTGCAGTGCCCCTGAGCTCCATTTTTCAACTCGCTTTTTTGGGAGCTGGCCGCAAAAGCACAGGATTGCTTCAGGCCCTATTCTGGTTCCGGGGGGCAGGCTGAGCCTGTGGTTAATTCTTCTTCCTGATGGGAAAAAAGAGTGACCTGTGCCTGTCACAACACCTAGAGCTTGTCTCTCATTGGTTCCCCCACTTCCCGTTCATTCTCAGGACAAATTGCAACCTGTACAGAACAGGAGGTTAAAGGTGCTGATTCTCCAATGAAGGAGATTGCTAGTAGCGTGGCTGGAATGGCGAACCCGAGCACAAGGAGATGAGAAATGAGGTGCGTTTCAGAAACCTTTCCCGATCAGACGGTGTACCATCTTCTGGGTTTCTCGTGCATGTTTTCGATGTAGGAAGATGCCCTTGAACCTGGAGACTTGGGCCCCATGGGATGGGTACCACGCAGTAGTACTTTAAAGGGTCAGCGTTTGCTCACCCAACCTCACCAATCCTCTCAGCCCCAAGAGTGTCCACCCTTATGTCTCATCTAGCAGTGGGTCTAGATATGGTCAATCCAGGTTGCATCACAGCCCCTGAACGAATTGTGTAAGAATTTCTCTCTCTTTCACTCTCTTTGTTTCATGGGTTTTTAAATGTAATTTATTTTGATAATGGGGTTTCACTGCTTTTCACTGCTGTGTTTATGCCGCTTTACACCCGCTTGACACACTCCCAGAGAGATATCAACACATAGGTTTTCAGATTCTTACTAGTCAGATATATTCTTGTGCGGTGAATACGGGGTGTTGAGTCCAGTTCACTGAGCAAGGAGTAGGTCTTGTCTATTACATATTGGGTTTATAGAACGGTAACTGAGCTAATTTGAAACCCTTGTTTTATGCATCACCCCACCTCACCTTTCGCGTTAAGCAGCCATAGTGAGTTTTCAAAATGTGTGACTCTGTTCTGTTTTGTAATTCAGTTCAAGGGTAACGGTTTTTACATTCCCTCTATAAGTGATATCTTATGATAAGTGTCTTTTTCTGTGTGACTTATTTCACTTAGAATCGTCTTACCTAAATCCACTCATCATGCTGCTACTAGCCTTAAGACATTGATTTCATGACTGAGTGATATTCCATTGTACATAAGGACCTCAAGTTCTTTATCCATTTTTCTCTTTCCTGGGATATTTAAGGTGGAATGAAGTGGAGGTCCTTGTCAACAGAGCAGCCCTAAACTTTGGGGTGCCTGTGTCTTGCTGATTTTTAGTTTTCCCAATTTGTACACCCATGAGTGGAAGTGCCCAATGCTCTCTAAGCTGTGTGTTTCAGATGTTTCAGGACACACCGTACACTTCTCCAGAGTGGCTGTTGGCAATTTACATCCCGCCCATCAGCGTAGCAAGGCTCCCATTTCTCCATGGCCTGTCCTGCCTTTCTGGTTTGTACACTTTTTTCAGCATGGCCCTTTGACCGATGGGAAGCGAGACTTCTTTGTAGCGCTGATTTTCCTTTCCAGGTTGCTTGGTTGGCCAAAAAGGGCGTATGCGTTTTTTCCTGAATATATTCAGGAAAAAACGCATACGCCGTTTTTGGCCAAGGGCATCATTGTACACGTTTTGCTGCTTTTCATGTGCTTTAAAGGCGATTCGAATCTACCTCCTGAAATCTGTTTCCTGCAATTCTGCCTTGTTTTCAAATCCTCTTCGTTGCCTTCCCTCAATATATTTGTGGACGAGAGTTATCATTTATAACTCTGCAGGTCTGTGAATTGCAGTGCCCCTGAGCTCCATTTTTCAACTCGCTTTTTTGGGAGCTGGCCGCAAAAGCGCAGGATTTCTTCAGGCCCTATTCTGGTTCCGGGGGGCAGGCTGAGCCTGTGGTTAATTCTTCTTCCTGATGGGAAAAAAGAGTGACCTGTGCCTGTCACAACACCTAGAGCTTGTCTCTTTGGTTCCCCCACTTCCCGTTCATTCTCAGGACAAATTGCAACCTGTACAGAACAGGAGGTTAAAGGTGCTGATTCTCCAATGAAGGAGATTGCTAGTAGCGTGGCTGGAATGGCGAACCCGAGCACAAGGAGATGAGAAATGAGGTGCGTTTCAGAAACCTTTCCCGATCAGACGGTGTACCATCTTCTGGGTTTCTCGTGCATGTTTTCGATGTAGGAAGATGCCCTTGAACCTGGAGATTTGGACCCCATGGGATGGGTACAACGCAGTAGTACTTTAAAGGGTCTGCGTTTGCTCACCCAACCTCACCAATCCTCTCAGCCCCAAGAGTGTCCACCCTTATGTCTCATCTAGCTGTGGGTCTACATATGGTCAATCCAGGTTGCATCACAGCCCCTGAACGAATTGTGTAAGAATTTCTCTCTCTTTCACTCTCTTTGTTTCATGGGTTTTTAAAAGTAATTTATTTTGATAATGGGGTTTCACTGCTTTTCACTGCTGTGTTTATGCCGCTTTACACCCGCTTGACACACTCCCAGAGAGATATCAATACATAGGTTTTCAGATTCTTACTAGTCAGATATATTCTTGTGTGGGGAATACGGGGTGTTGAGTCCAGTTCACTGAGCAAGGAGTAGGTCTTGTCTATTACATATTGGGTTTATAGAACGGTATCAGAGCTAATTTGAAACCCTTGTTTTATGCATCACCCAACCTCACCTTTCGCGTTAAGCAGCCATAGTGAGTTTTCAAAATGTGTGACTCTGTTCTGTTTTGTAATTCAGTTCAAGGGTAACGGTTTTTACATTCCCTCTATAAGTGATATCTTATGAGAAGTGTCTTTTTCTGTGTGACTTATTTCACTTAGAATCGTCTTACCTAAATCCAATCATCATGCTGCTACTAGCCTTAGGACTCTGATTTCATGGCTGAGTGATATTCCATTGTACATAAGGACCTCAGCTTCTTTATCCATTTTTCTCTTTCCTGGGATATTTAAGGTGGAATGAAGTGGAGGTCCTTGTCAACAGAGCAGCCGTAAATTTGGGGTGCCTGTGTCTTGCTGATTTTCAGTTTTCCCAATTTGTACACCCATGAGTTGAAGTTCCCTATGCTCTCTAAGCTGTGTGTTTTAGATGTTTCAGGACACACCGTACTCTTCTCCAGAGTGGCTGTTGGCAATTTACATCCCGCCCATCAGCGTAGCAAGGCTCCCATTTCTCCATGGCCTGTCCTGCATTTCTGGTTTGTACACTTTTTTCAACATGGCCCTTTGACCGATGGGAAGCGAGACTTCTTTGTAGCGCTGATTTGCCTTTCCAGGTTGCTTGGTTGGCCAAAAAGGGCGTATGCGTTTTTTCCTGAATATATTCAGGAAAAAACGCATACGCACTTTTTGGCCAAGGGCATCATTGTCCACGTTTTGCCGGTTTTCATGTGCTTGAAAGGCGATTCGAATCTACCTCCTGAAATCTGTTTCCTGCAATTCTGCCTTGCTTTCAAATCCTCTTTGTTGCCTTCCCTAAATTTATTTGTGGACGAGAGTTATCATTTATAACTCTGCAGGTCTGTGAATTGCAGTGCCCCTGAGCTCCATTTTTCAACTCGCTTTTTTGGGAGCTGGCCGCAAAAGCGCAGGATTGCTTCAGGCCCTATTCTGGTTCCGGGGGGCAGGCTGAGCCTGTGGTTAATTCTTCTTTCTGATGGGAAAAAAGAGTGACCTGTGCCTGTCACAACACCTAGAGCTTGTCTCTCATTGGTTCCCCCACTTCCCGTTCATTCTCAGGACAAATTGCAACCTGTACAGAACAGGAGGTTAAAGGTGCTGATTCTCCAATGAAGGAGATTGCTAGTAGCGCGGCTGGAATGGCGGACCCGAGCACAAGGAGATGAGAAATGAGGTGCGTTTCAGAAACCTTTCCCGATCAGACGGTGTACCATCTTCTGGGTTTCTCGTGCATGTTTTCGATGTAGGAAGATGCCCTTGAACCTGGAGATTTGGGCCCCATGGGATGGGTACCACGCAGTAGTATTTTAAAGGGTCTGCGTTTGCTCACACAACCTCACCAACCCTCTCAGCCCCAAGAGTGTCCACCCTTATGTCTCATCTAGCTGTGGGTCTAGATATGGTCAATCCAGGTTGCATCACAGCCCCTGAACGAATTGTGTAAGAATTTCTCTCTCTTTCACTCTCGTTGTTTCATGGGTTTTTAAAAGTAATTTATTTTGATAATGGGGTTTCACTGCTTTTCACTGCTGTGTTTATGCCGCTTTACACCCGCTTGACACACTCCCAGAGAGATATCAATACATAGGTTTTAAGATTCTTACTAGTCAGATATATTCTTGTGCGGTGAATACGGGGTGTTGAGTCCAGTTCACTGAGCAAGGAGTAGGTCTTGTCTATTACATATTGGGTTTATAGAACGGTATCTGAGCTAATTTGAAACCCTTGTTTTATGCATCACCCCACCTCACCTTTCGCGTTAAGCAGCCATAGTGAGTTTTCAAAATGTGTGACTCTGTTCTGTTTTGTAATTCAGTTCAAGGGTAACGGTTTTTACATTCCCTCTATAAGTGATATCTTATGAGAAGTGTCTTTTTCTGTGTGACTTATTTCACTTAGAATCGTCTTACCTAAATCCAATCATTATGTTGCTACTAGCCTTAGGACTCTGATTTCATGGCTGAGTGATATTCCATTGTACATAAGGACCTCAGCTTCTTTATCCATTTTTCTCTTTCCTGGGATATTTAAGGTGGAATGAAGTGGAGGTCCTTGTCAACAGAGCAGCCCTAAACTTTGGGGTTCCTGTGTCTTGCTGATTTTTAGGTTTCCCAATTTGTACACCCATGAGTGGAAGTGCCCAATGCTCTCTAAGCTGTGTGTTTTAGATGTTTCAGGACACACCGTACACTTCTCCAGAGTGGCTGTTGGCAATTTACATCCCGCCCATCAGCGTAGCAAGGCTCCCATTTCTCCATGGCCTGTCCTGCCTTTCTGGTTTGTACACTGTTTTCAGCATGGCCCTTTGACCGATGGGAAGCGAGACTTCTTTGTAGCGCTGATTTGCCTTTCCAGGTTGCTTGGTTGGCCAAAAAGGGCGTATGCGTTTTTTCCTGAATATATTCAGGAAAAAACGCATACGCCCTTTTTGGCCAAGGGCATCATTGTCCACGTTTTGCCGCTTTTCATGTGCTTTAAAGGCGATTCGAATCTACCTCCTGAAATCTGTTTCCTGCAATTCTGCCTTGCTTTCAAATCCTCTTCGTTGCCTTCCCTCAATATATTTGTGGACGAGAGTTATCATTTATAACTCTGCAGGTCTGTGAATTGCAGTGCCCCTGAGCTCCATTTTTCACCTCGCTTTTTTGGGAGCTGGCTGCAAAAGCGCAGGATTGCTTCAGGCCCTATTCTGGTTCCGGGGGGCAGGCTGAGCCTGTGGTTAATTCTTCTTCCTGATGGGAAAAAAGAGTGACCTGTGCCTGTCACAACACCTAGAGCTTGTCTCTCATTGGTTCCCCACTTCCCGTTCATTCTCAGGACAAATTGCAACCTGTACAGAACAGGAGGTTAAAGGTGCTGATTCTGCAGTGAAGGAGATTGCTAGTAGCGCGGCTGGAATGGCGAACCCGAGCACAAGGAGATGAGAAATGAGGTGCGTTTCAGAAACCTTTGCGATCAGACGGTGTACCATCTTCTGGGTTTCTCGTGCATGTTTTCGATGTAGGAAGATGCCCTTGAACCTGGAGATTTGGGTCCCATGGAATGGGTACCACGCAGTAGTACTTTAAAGGGTCAGCGTTTGCTCACCCAACCTCACCAATACTCTCAGCCCCAAGAGTGTCCACCCTTATGTCTCATCTAGCTGTGGGTCTAGATATGGTCAATCCAGGTTGCATCACAGCCCCTGAACGAATTGTGTAAGAATTTCTCTCTCTTTCACTCTCTTTGTTTCATGCGTTTTTAAAAGTAATTTATTTTGATAATGGGGTTTCACTGCTTTTCACTGCTGTGTTTATGCCGCTTTACACCCGCTTGACACACTCCCAGAGAGATATCAATACATAGGTTTTAAGATTCTTACTAGTCAGATATATTCTTGTGCGGTGAATACGGGGTGTTGAGTCCAGTTCACTGAGCAAGGAGTAGGTCTTGTCTATTACATATTGGGTTTATAGAACGGTATCTGAGCTAATTTGAAACCCTTGTTTTATGCATCACCCCACCTCACCTTTCGCGTTAAGCAGCCATAGTGAGTTTTCAAAATGTGTGACTCTGTTCTGTTTTGTAATTCATTTCAAGGGTAACGGTTTTTACATTCCCTCTATAAGTGATATCTTATGATAAGTGTCTTTTTCTGTGTGACTTATTTCACTTAGAATCGTCTTACCTAAATCCACTCATCATGCTGCTACTAGCCTTAGGACATTGATTTCATGACTGAGTGATATTCCATTGTACATAAGGACCTCAAGTTCTTTATCCATTTTTCTCTTTCCTGGGATATTTAAGGTGGAATGAAGTGGAGGTCCTTGTCAACAGAGCAGCCCTAAACTTTGGGGTGCCTGTGTCTTGCTGATTTTTAGTTTTCCCAATTTGTACACCCATGAGTGGAAGTGCCCAATGCTCTCTAAGCTGTGTGTTTCAGATGTTTCAGGACACACCGTACACTTCTCCAGAGTGGCTGTTGGCAATTTACATCCCACCCATCAGCGTAGCAAGGCTCCCATTTCTCCATGGCCTGTCCTGCCTTTCTGGTTTGTACACTTTTTTCAGCATGGCCCTTTGACCGATGGGAAGCGAGACTTCTTTGTAGCGCTGATTTTCCTTTCCAGGTTGCTTGGTTGGCCAAAAAGGGCGTATGCGTTTTTTCTTGAATATATTCAGGAAAAAACGCATACGCCCTTTTTGGCCAAGGGCATCATTGTACATGTTTTGCTGCTTTTCATGTGCCTTAAAGGCGATTCGAATCTACCTCCTGAAATCTGTTTCCTGCAATTCTGCCTTGTTTTCAAATCCTCTTCGTTGCCTTCCGTCAATATATTTGTGGACGAGAGTTATCATTTATAACTCTGCAGGTCTGTGAATTGCAGTGCCCCTGAGCTCCATTTTTCAACTCGCTTTTTTGGGAGCTGGCCGCAAAAGCGCAAGATTGCTTCAGGCCCTATTCTGGTTCCGGGGGGCAGGCTGAGCCTGTGGTTAATTCTTATTCCTGATGGGAAAAAAGAGTGACCTGTGCCTGTCACAACACCTAGAGCTTGTCTCTCATTGGTTCTCCCACTTCCCGTTCATTCTCAGGACAAATTGCAACCTGTACAGAACAGGAGGTTAAAGGTGCTGATTCTCCAATGAAGGAGATTGCTAGTAGCGTGGCTGGAATGGCGAACCCGAGCACAAGGAGATGAGAAATGAGGTGCGTTTCAGAAACCTTTCCCGATCAGACGGTGTACCATCTTCTGGGTTTCTCGTGCATGTTTTCGATGTAGGAAGATGCCCTTGAACCTGGAGATTTGGGCCCCATGGGATGGGTACCACGCAGTAGTACTTTAAAGGGTCTGCGTTTGCTCACCCATCCTCACCAATCCTCTCAGCCCCAAGAGTGTCCACCCTTATGTCTCATCTAGCTGTGGGTCTAGATATGGTCAATCCAGGTTGCATCACAGCCCCTGAACGAATTGTGTAAGAATTTCTCTCCCTTTCACTCTGTTTCATGGGTTTTTAAAAGTAATTTATTTTGATAATGGGGTTTCACTGCTTTTCACTGCTGTGTTTATGCCGCTTTACACCCGCTTGACACACGCGCAGAGAGATATCAATACATAGGTTTTAAAATTCTTACTAGTCAGATATATTCTTGTGTGGTGTATACGGGGTGTTGAGTCCAGTTCACTGAGCAAGGAGTAGGTCTTGTCTATTACATATTGGGTTTATAGAACGGTATCAGAGCTAATTTGAAACCCTTGTTTTATGCATCACCCCACCTCACCTTTCGCGTTAAGCAGCCATAGTGATTTTTCAAAATGTGTGACTCTGTTCTGTTTTGTAATTCAGTTCAAGGGTAACGGTTTTTACATTCCCTCTATAAGTGATATCTTATGAGAAGTGTCTTTTTCTGTGTGACTTATTTCACTTAGAATCGTCTTACCTAAATCCAATCATCATGCTGCTACTAGCCTTAGGACTCTGATTTCATGGCTGAGTGATATTCCATTGTACATAAGGACCTCAGCTTCTTTATCCATTTTTCTCTTTCCTGGGATATTTAAGGTGGAATGAAGTGGAGGTCCTTGTCAACAGAGCAGCCCTAAATTTGGGGTGCCTGTGTCTTGCTGATTTTCAGTTTTCCCAATTTGTACACCCATGAGTTGAAGTGCCCTATGCTCTCTAAGCTGTGTGTTTTAGATGTTTCAGGACACACCGTACTCTTCTCCAGAGTGGCTGTTGGCAATTTACATCCCGCCCATCAGCGTAGCAAGGCTCCCATTTCTCCATGGCCTGTCCTGCCTTTCTGGTTTGTACACTTTTTTCAACATGGCCCTTTGACCGATGGGAAGTGAGACTTCTTTGTAGCGCTGATTTGCCTTTCCAGGTTGCTTGGTTGGCCAAAAAGGGCGTATGCGTTTTTTCCTGAATATATTCAGGAAAAAACGCATACGCCCTTTTTGGCCAAGGGCATCATTGTCCACGTTTTGCCGCTTTTCATGTGCTTGAAAGGCGATTCGAATCTACCTCCTGAAATCTGTTTCCTGCAATTCTGCCTTGCTTTCAAATCCTCTTCGTTGCCTTCCCTCAATATATTTGTGGACGAGAGTTATCATTTATAACTCTGCAGGTCTGTGAATTGCAGTGCCCCTGAGCTCCATTTTTCAACTCGCTTTTTTGGGAGCTGGCCGCAAAAGCGCAGGATTGCTTCAGGCCCTATTCTGGTTCCGGGGGGCAGGCTGAGCCTGTGGTTAATTCTTCTTTCTGGTGGGAAAAAAGAGTGACCTGTGCCTGTCACAACACCTAGAGCTTGTCTCTCATTGGTTCCCCCACTTCCCGTTCATTCTCAGGACAAATTGCAACCTGTACAGAACAGGAGGTTAAAGGTGCTGATTCTCCAATGAAGGAGATTGCTAGTAGCGCGGCTGGAATGGCGGACCCGAGCACAAGGAGATGAGAAATGAGGTGCGTTTCAGAAACATTTCCCGATCAGACGGTGTACCATCTTCTGGGTTTCTCGTGCATGTTTTCGATGTAGGAAGATGACCTTGAACCTGGAGATTTGGGCCCCATGGGATGGGTACCACGCAGTAGTACTTTAAAGGGTCTGCGTTTGCTCACCCAACCTCACCAATCCTCTCAGCCCCAAGAGTGTCCACCCTTATGTCTCATCTAGCTGTGGGTCTAGATATGGTCAATCCAGGTTGCATCACAGCCCCTGAACGAATTGTGTAAGAATTTCTCTCTCTTTCACTCTCTTTGTTTCATGGGTTTTTAAAAGTAATTTATTTTGATAATGGGGTTTCACTGCTTTTCACTGCTGTGTTTATGCCGCTTTACACCCGCTTGACACACTCCCAGAGAGATATCAATACATAGGTTTTAAGATTCTTACTAGTCAGATATATTCTTGTGCGGTGAATACGGGGTGTTGAGTCCAGTTCACTGAGCAAGGAGTAGGTCTTGTCTATTACATATTGGGTTTATAGAACGGTATCTGAGCTAATTTGAAACCCTTGTTTTATGCATCACCCCACCTCACCTTTCGCGTTAAGCAGCCATAGTGAGTTTTCAAAATGTGTGACTCTGTTCTGTTTTGTAATTCAGTTCAAGGGTAACGGTTTTTACATTCCCTCTATAAGTGATATCTTATGAGAAGTGTCTTTTTCTGTGTGACTTATTTCACTTAGAATCGTCTTACCTAAATCCAATCATCATGCTGCTACTAGCCTTAGGACATTGATTTCATGGCTGAGTGATATTCCATTGTACATAAGGACCTCAAGTTCTTTATCCATTTTTCTCTTTCCTGAGATATTTAAGGTGGAATGAAGTGGAGGTCCTTGTCAACAGAGCAGCCCTAAACTTTGGGGTGCCTGTGTCTTGCTGATTTTTAGTTTTCCCAATTTGTACACCCATAAGTGGAAGTGCCCAATGCTCTCTAAGCTGTGTGTTTTAGATGTTTCAGGACACACCGTACACTTCTCCAGAGTGGCTGTTGGCAATTTACATCCCGCCCATCAGCGTAGCAAGGCTCCCATTTCTCCATGGCCTGTCCTGCCTTTCTGGTTTGTACACTTTTTTCAGCATGGCCCTTTGACCGATGGGAAGCGAGACTTCTTTGTAGCGCTGATTTGCCTTTCCAGGTTGCTTGGTTGGCCAAAAAGGGCGTATGCGTTTTTTCCTGAATATATTCAGGAAAAACGCATACGCCCTTTTTGGCCAAGGGCATCATTGTCCACGTTTTGCTGCTTTTCATGTGCTTTAACGGCGATTCGAATCTACCTCCTGAAATCTGTTTCCTGCAATTCTGCCTTGTTTTCAAATCCTCTTCGTTGCCTTCCCTCAATATATTTGTGGACGAGAGTTATCATTTATAACTCTGCAGGTCTGTGAATTGCAGTGCCCCTGAGCTCCATTTTTCAACTCGCTTTTTTGGGAGCTGGCCGCAAAAGCGCAGGATTGCTTCAGGCCCTATTCTGGTTCCGGGGGGCAGGCTGAGCCTGTGGTTAATTCTTCTTCCTGATGGGAAAAAAGAGTGACCTGTGCCTGTCACAACACCTAGAGCTTGTCTCTCATTGGTTCCCCCACTTCCCGTTCATTCTCAGGACAAATTGCAACCTGTACAGAACAGGAGGTTAAAGGTGCTGATTCTCCAATGAAGGACATTGCTAGTAGCGCGGCTGGAATGGCGAACCCGAGCCAAGGAGATGAGAAATGAGGTGCGTTTCAGAAACCTTTCCCGATCAGACGGTGTACCATTTCTGGGTTTCTCGTGCATGTTTTCGATGTAGGAAGATGCCCTTGAACCTGGAGATTTGGGCCCCATGGGATGGGTACAACGCAGTAGTACTTTAAAGGGTCTGCGTTTGCTCACCCAACCTCACCAATCCTATCAGCCCCAAGAGTGTCCACCCTTATGTCTCATCTAGCTGTGGGTCTAGATATGGTCAATCCAGGTTGCATCACAGCCCCTGAACGAATTGTGTAAGAATTTCTCTCTCTTTCACTCTCTTTGTTTCATGGGTTTTTAAAAGTAATTTATTTTGATAATGGCGTTTCACTGCTTTTCACTGCTGTGTTTATGCCGCTTTACACCCGCTTGACACACGCCCAGAGAGATATCAATACATAGGTTTTAAAATACTTACTAGTCAGATATATTCTTGTGCGGTGAATACGGGGTGTTGAGTCCAGTTCACTGAGCAAGGAGTAGGTCTTGTCTATTACATATTGGGTTTATAGAACGGTATATGAGCTAATTTGAAACCCTTGTTTTATGCATCACCCCACCTCACCTTTCGCGTTAAGCAGCCATAGTGAGTTTTCAAAATGTGTGACTCTGTTCTGTTTTGTAATTCAGTTCAAGGGTAACGGTTTTTACATTCCCTCTATAAGTGATATCTTATGAGAAGTGTCTTTTTCTGTGTGACTTATTTCACTTAGAATCGTCGTACCTAAATCCAATCATCATGCTGCTAATAGCCTTAGGACTCTGATTTCATGGCTGAATGATATTCCATTGTACATAAGGACCTCAGCTTCTTTATCCATTTTTCTCTTTCCTGGGATATTTAAGGTGGAATGAAGTGGAGGTCCTTGTCAACAGAGCATCCCTAAATTTGGGGTGCCTGTGTCTTGCTGATTTTTAGTTTTCCCATTTTGTACACCCATGAGTGGAAGTGCCCTATGCTCTCTAAGCTGTGTGTTTTAGATGTTTCAGGACACACCGTACACTTCTCCAGAGTGGCTGTTGGCAATTTACATCCCGCCCATTAGCGTAGCAAGGCTCCCATTTCTCCATGGCCTGTCCTGCCTTTCTGGTTTGTACACTTTTTTCAACATGGCCTTTTGACCAATGGGAAGCGAGACTTCTTTGTAGCGCTGATTTGCCTTTCCAGGTTGCTTGGTTGGCCAAAAAGGGCGTATGCGTTTTTTCCTGAATATATTCAGGAAAAAACGCATACGCCCTTTTTGGCCAAGGGCATCATTGTCCACGTTTTGCCGCTTTTCATGTGCTTGAAAGGCGATTCGAATCTACCTCCTGAAATCTGTTTCCTGCAATTCTGCATTGCTTTCAAATCCTCTTCGTTGCCTTCCCTCAATATATTTGTGGACGTGAGTTATCATTTATAACTCTGCAGGTCTGTGAATTGCAGTGACCCTGAGCTCCATTTTCAACTCTCTTTTTTGGGAGCTGGCCGCAAAAGCGCAGGATTGCTTCAGGCCCTATTCTGGTTCCGGGGGGCAGGCTGAGCCTGTGGTTAATTCTTCTTCCTGATGGGAAAAAAGAGTGACGTCTGCCTGTCACAACACCTCGAGCTAGTCTCTCATTGGTTCCCCCAATTCCCGTTCATTCTCAGGACAAATTGCAACCTGTACAGAACAGGCGGTTAAAGGTGCTAATTCTCCAAGGAAGGAGATTGCTAGTAACGAGGCTGGAATGGCGAACCCGAGCACAAGGAGATGAGAAATGAGGTGCGTTTCAGAAACCTTTCCCGATCAGACGGTGTACCATCTTCTGGGTTTCTCGTGCATGTTTTCGATGTAGGAAGATGCCCTTGAACCTGGAGATTTGGGCCCCATGGGATGGGTACCACGCAGTAGTACTTTAAAGGGTCTGCGTTTGCTCACCCAACCTCACCAATCCTCTCAGCCCCAAGAGTGTCCACCCTTATGTCTCGTCTAGCTGTGGGTCTAGATATGATCAATCCAGGTTGCATCACAGCCCCTGAACGAATTGTGTAAGAATTTCTCTCCCTTTCACTCTCTTTGTTTCATGGGTTTTTAAAAGTAATTTATTTTGATAATGGGGCTTCACTGCTTTTCACTGCTGTGTTTATGCCGCTTTACACCCGCTTGACACACTCCCAGAGAGATATCAATACATAGGTTTTAAGATTCTTACTAGTCAGATATATTCTTGTGCGGTGAATACGGGGTGTTGAGTCCAGTTCACTGAGCAAGGAGTAGGTCTTGTCTATTACATATTGGGTTTATAGAACGGTATCTGAGCTAATTTGAAACCCTTGTTTTATGCATCACCCCACCTCACTTTTCGCGTTAAGCAGCCATAGTGAGTTTTCAAAATGTGTGACTCTGTTCTGTTTTGTAATTCAGTTCAAGGGTAACGGTTATTACATTCCCTCTATAAGTGATATCTTATGATAAGTGTCTTTTTCTGTGTGACTTATTTCACTTAGAATTGTCGTAGCTAAATCCACTCATCATGCTGCTACTAGCCTTAGGACACTGATTTCATGGCTGAGTGATATTCCATTGTACATAAGGACCTCAAGTTCTTAATCCATTTTTCTCTTTCCTGGGATATTTAAGGTGGAATGAAGTGGAGGTCCTTGTCAACAGAGCAGCCCTAAACTATGGGGTGCCTGTGTCTTGCTGATTTTTAGTTTTCCCATTTTGTACACCCATGAGTGGAAGTGCCCTATGCTCTCTAAGCTGTGTGTTTTAGATGTTTCAGGACACACCGTACACTTCTCCAGAGTGGCTGTTGGCAATTTACATCACGCCCATCAGCGTAGCAAGGCTCCCATTTCTCCATGGCCTGTCCTGCCTTTCCGGTTTGTACACTTTTTTCAGCATGGCCCTTTGACCGATGGGAAGCGAGACTTCTTTGTAGCGCTGATTTGCCTTTCCAGGTTGCTTGGTTGGCCAAAAAGGGCGTATGCGTTTTTTCCTGAATATATTCAGGAAAAAACGCATACGCCCTTTTTGGCCAAGGGCATCATGGTCCAGGTTTTGCCGCTTTTCATGTGCTTGAAAGGCGATTCGAATCTACCTCCTGAAATCTGTTTCCTGCAATTCTGCCTTGCTTTCAAATCCTCTTCGTTGCATTCCCTCAATATATTTGTGGACGAGAGTTTTCATTTATAACTCTGCAGGTCTGTGAATTGCAGTGACCCTGAGCTCCATTTTTCAACTTGCTTTTTTGGGAGCTGGCCTCAAAAGCGCAGGATTGCTTCAGGCCCTATTCTGGTTCCGGGGGCAGGCTGAGCCTGTGGTTAATTCTTCTTCCTGATGGGAAAAATGTGTGACCTGTGCCTGTCACAACACCTATAGCTAGTCTCTCATTGGTTCCCCCACTTCCCGTTCATTCTCAGGACAAATTGCAACCTGTACAGAACAGGAGGTTAAAGGTGCAGATTCTCCAAGGAGGGTGATTTCTAGTAACGCGGTGGAATGGCGAACCCGAGCACAAGGAGATGAGAAATGAGGTGCGTTTCAGAAACCTTTCCTGATCAGACGGTGTACCATCTTCTAGGTCTCTCGTGCATGTTTTCGATGTAGGAAGATGACCTTGAACCTGGAGATTTGGGACCCATGGGATGGGGACCACGCAGTAGTACTTTAAATGGTCTGCGTTTGCTCACCCACCCTCACCAATCCTCTCAGCCCCAAGAGTGTCCACCCTTATGTCTCATTTAGCTGTGGGTCTAGATATGGTCAATCCAGGTTGCATCACAGCCCCTGAACGAGTTGTGTAAGAATTTCTCTCTCTTTCACTCTCTTTGTTTCATGGGTTTTAAAAAGTAATTTATTTTGATAATGGGGTTTCACTGCTTTTCACTGCTGTGTTTATGCCGCTTTACACCCGCTTGACACACTCCCAAAGAGATATCAATACATAGGTTTTAAGATTCTTACTAGTCAGATATATTCTTGTGTGGTGAATACAGGGTGTTGAGTCCAGTTCACTGAGCAAGGAGTAGGTCTTGTCTATTACATATTGGGTTTATAGAACGGTATCTGAGCTAATTTGAAACCCTTGTTTTATGCATCATCCCACCTCACCTTTCGCGTTAGGCAGCCATAGTGAGTTTTCAAAATGTGTGACTCTGTTCTGTTTTGTAATTCAGTTCAAGGGTAACGGTTTTTACATTCCCTCTATAAGTGATATCTTATGATAAGTGTCTTTTTCTGTGTGACTTATTTCACTTAGAATTGTCGTAGCTAAATCCACTCATCATGCTGCTACTAGCCTTAGGACACTGATTTCATGGCTGAGTGATATTCCATTGTACATAAGGACCTCAAGTTCTTTATCCATTTTTCTCTTTCCTGGGATATTTAAGGTGGAATGAAGTGGAGGTCCTTGTCAACAGAGCAGCCCTAAATTTGGGGTGCCTGTGTCTTGCTGATTTTCAGTTTTCCCAATTTGTACACCCATGAGTTGAAGTGCCCTATGCTCTCTAAGCTGTGTGTTTTAGATGTTTCAGGACACACCGTACTCTTCTCCAGAGTGGCTGTTGGCAATTTACATCCCGCCCATCAGCGTAGCAAGGCTCCCATTTCTCCATGGCCTGTCCTGCCTTTCTGGTTTGTACACTTTTTTCAACATGGCCCTTTGACCGATGGGAAGCGAGACTTCTTTGTAGCGCTGATTTGCCTTTCCAGGTTGCTTGGTTGGCCAAAAAGGGCGTATGCGTTTTTTCCTGAATATATTCAGGAAAAAACGCATACGCCCTTTTTGGCCAAGGGCATCATTGTCCACGTTTTGCCGCTTTTCATGTGCTTGAAAGGCGATTCGAATCTACCTCCTGAAATCTGTTTCCTGCAATTCTGCCTTGCTTTCAAATCCTCTTCGTTGCATTCCCTCAATATATTTGTGGACGAGAGTTTTCATTTATAACTCTGCAGGTCTGTGAATTGCAGTGACCCTGAGCTCCATTTTTCAACTTGCTTTTTTGGGAGCTGGCCTCAAAAGCGCAGGATTGCTTCAGGCCCTATTCTGGTTCCGGGGGCAGGCTGAGCCTGTGGTTAATTCTTCTTCCTGATGGGAAAAATGTGTGACCTGTGCCTGTCACAACACCTATAGCTAGTCTCTCATTGGTTCCCCCACTTCCCGTTCATTCTCAGGACAAATTGCAACCTGTACAGAACAGGAGGTTAAAGGTGCAGATTCTCCAAGGAGGGTGATTTCTAGTAACGCGGTGGAATGGCGAACCCGAGCACAAGGAGATGAGAAATGAGGTGCGTTTCAGAAACCTTTCCTGATCAGACGGTGTACCATCTTCTAGGTCTCTCGTGCATGTTTTCGATGTAGGAAGATGACCTTGAACCTGGAGATTTGGGACCCATGGGATGGGGACCACGCAGTAGTACTTTAAATGGTCTGCGTTTGCTCACCCACCCTCACCAATCCTCTCAGCCCCAAGAGTGTCCACCCTTATGTCTCATTTAGCTGTGGGTCTAGATATGGTCAATCCAGGTTGCATCACAGCCCCTGAACGAGTTGTGTAAGAATTTCTCTCTCTTTCACTCTCTTTGTTTCATGGGTTTTAAAAAGTAATTTATTTTGATAATGGGGTTTCACTGCTTTTCACTGCTGTGTTTATGCCGCTTTACACCCGCTTGACACACTCCCAAAGAGATATCAATACATAGGTTTTAAGATTCTTACTAGTCAGATATATTCTTGTGTGGTGAATACAGGGTGTTGAGTCCAGTTCACTGAGCAAGGAGTAGGTCTTGTCTATTACATATTGGGTTTATAGAACGGTATCTGAGCTAATTTGAAACCCTTGTTTTATGCATCATCCCACCTCACCTTTCGCGTTAGGCAGCCATAGTGAGTTTTCAAAATGTGTGACTCTGTTCTGTTTTGTAATTCAGTTCAAGGGTAACGGTTTTTACATTCCCTCTATAAGTGATATCTTATGATAAGTGTCTTTTTCTGTGTGACTTATTTCACTTAGAATTGTCGTAGCTAAATCCACTCATCATGCTGCTACTAGCCTTAGGACACTGATTTCATGGCTGAGTGATATTCCATTGTACATAAGGACCTCAAGTTCTTTATCCATTTTTCTCTTTCCTGGGATATTTAAGGTGGAATGAAGTGGAGGTCCTTGTCAACAGAGCAGCCCTAAATTTGGGGTGCCTGTGTCTTGCTGATTTTCAGTTTTCCCAATTTGTACACCCATGAGTTGAAGTGCCCTATGCTCTCTAAGCTGTGTGTTTTAGATGTTTCAGGACACACCGTACTCTTCTCCAGAGTGGCTGTTGGCAATTTACATCCCGCCCATCAGCGTAGCAAGGCTCCCATTTCTCCATGGCCTGTCCTGCCTTTCTGGTTTGTACACTTTTTTCAACATGGCCCTTTGACCGATGGGAAGCGAGACTTCTTTGTAGCGCTGATTTGCCTTTCCAGGTTGCTTGGTTGGCCAAAAAGGGCGTATGCGTTTTTTCCTGAATATATTCAGGAAAAAACGCATACGCCCTTTTTGGCCAAGGGCATCATTGTCCACGTTTTGCCGCTTTTCATGTGCTTGAAAGGCGATTCGAATCTACCTCCTGAAATCTGTTTCCTGCAATTCTGCCTTGCTTTCAAGTCCTCTTCGTTGCCTTCCCTCAATATATTTGTGGACGAGAGTTATCATTTATAACTCTGCAGGTCTGTGAATTGCAGTGCCCCTGAGCTCCATTTTTCAACTTGCTTTTTTGGGAGCTGGCCTCAAAAGCGCAGGATTGCTTCAGGCCCTATTCTGGTTCCGGGGGGCAGGCTGAGCCTGTGGTTAATTCTTCTTCCTGATGGGAAAAATGTGTGACCTGTGCCTGTCACAACACCTATAGCTAGTCTCTCATTGGTTCCCCCACTTCCCGTTCATTCTCAGGACAAATTGCAACCTGTACAGAACAGGAGGTTAAAGGTGCAGATTCTCCAAGGAGGGTGATTGCTAGTAACGCGGTGGAATGGCGAACCCGAGCACAAGGAGATGAGAAATGAGGTGCGTTTCAGAAACCTTTCCCGATCAGACGGTGTACCATCTTCTGGGTTTCTCGTGCATGTTTTCGATGTAGGAAGATGCCCTTGAACCTGGAGACTTGGGCCCCATGGGATGGGTACCACGCAGTAGTACTTTAAAGGGTCAGCGTTTGCTCACCCAACCTCACCAATCCTCTCAGCCCCAAGAGTGTCCACCCTTATGTCTCATCTAGCTGTGGGTCTAGATATGGTCAATCCAGGTTGCATCACAGCCCCTGAACGAATTGTGTAAGAATTTCTCTCTCTTTCACTCTCTTTGTTTCATGGGTTTTTAAATGTAATTTATTTTGATAATGGGGTTTCACTGCTTTTCACTGCTGTGTTTATGCCGCTTTACACCCGCTTGACACACTCCCAGAGAGATATCAATACATAGGTTTTCAGATTCTTACTAGTCAGATATATTCTTGTGCGGTGAATACGGGGTGTTGAGTCCAGTTCACTGAGCAAGGAGTAGGTCTTGTCTATTACATATTGGGTTTATAGAACGGTAACTGAGCTAATTTGAAACCCTTGTTTTATGCATCACCCCACCTCACCTTTCGCGTTAAGCAGCCATAGTGAGTTTTCAAAATGTGTGACTCTGTTCTGTTTTGTAATTCAGTTCAAGGGTAACGGTTTTTACATTCCCTCTATAAGTGATATCTTATGATAAGTGTCTTTTTCTGTGTGACTTATTTCACTTAGAATCGTCTTACCTAAATCCACTCATCATGCTGCTACTAGCCTTAAGACATTGATTTCATGACTGAGTGATATTCCATTGTACATAAGGACCTCAAGTTCTTTATCCATTTTTCTCTTTCCTGGGATATTTAAGGTGGAATGAAGTGGAGGTCCTTGTCAACAGAGCAGCCCTAAACTTTGGGGTGCCTGTGTCTTGCTGATTTTTAGTTTTCCCAATTTGTACACCCATGAGTGGAAGTGCCCAATGCTCTCTAAGCTGTGTGTTTCAGATGTTTCAGGACACACCGTACACTTCTCCAGAGTGGCTGTTGGCAATTTACATCCCGCCCATCAGCGTAGCAAGGCTCCCATTTCTCCATGGCCTGTCCTGCCTTTCTGGTTTGTACACTTTTTTCAGCATGGCCCTTTGACCGATGGGAAGCGAGACTTCTTTGTAGCGCTGATTTTCCTTTCCAGGTTGCTTGGTTGGCCAAAAAGGGCGTATGCGTTTTTTCCTGAATATATTCAGGAAAAAACGCATACGCCGTTTTTGGCCAAGGGCATCATTGTACACGTTTTGCTGCTTTTCATGTGCTTTAAAGGCGATTCGAATCTACCTCCTGAAATCTGTTTCCTGCAATTCTGCCTTGTTTTCAAATCCTCTTCGTTGCCTTCCCTCAATATATTTGTGGACGAGAGTTATCATTTATAACTCTGCAGGTCTGTGAATTGCAGTGCCCCTGAGCTCCATTTTTCAACTCGCTTTTTTGGGAGCTGGCCGCAAAAGCGCAGGATTTCTTCAGGCCCTATTCTGGTTCCGGGGGGCAGGCTGAGCCTGTGGTTAATTCTTCTTCCTGATGGGAAAAAAGAGTGACCTGTGCCTGTCACAACACCTAGAGCTTGTCTCTTTGGTTCCCCCACTTCCCGTTCATTCTCAGGACAAATTGCAACCTGTACAGAACAGGAGGTTAAAGGTGCTGATTCTCCAATGAAGGAGATTGCTAGTAGCGTGGCTGGAATGGCGAACCCGAGCACAAGGAGATGAGAAATGAGGTGCGTTTCAGAAACCTTTCCCGATCAGACGGTGTACCATCTTCTGGGTTTCTCGTGCATGTTTTCGATGTAGGAAGATGCCCTTGAACCTGGAGATTTGGACCCCATGGGATGGGTACAACGCAGTAGTACTTTAAAGGGTCTGCGTTTGCTCACCCAACCTCACCAATCCTCTCAGCCCCAAGAGTGTCCACCCTTATGTCTCATCTAGCTGTGGGTCTAGATATGGTCAATCCAGGTTGCATCACAGCCCCTGAACGAATTGTGTAAGAATTTCTCTCTCTTTCACTCTCTTTGTTTCATGGGTTTTTAAAAGTAATTTATTTTGATAATGGGGTTTCACTGCTTTTCACTGCTGTGTTTATGCCGCTTTACACCCGCTTGACACACTCCCAGAGAGATATCAATACATAGGTTTTAAAATTCTTACTAGTCAGATATATTCTTGTGTGGGGAATACGGGGTGTTGAGTCCAGTTCACTGAGCAAGGAGTAGGTCTTGTCTATTACATATTGGGTTTATAGAACGGTATCAGAGCTAATTTGAAACCCTTGTTTTATGCATCACCCAACCTCACCTTTCGCGTTAAGCAGCCATAGTGAGTTTTCAAAATGTGTGACTCTGTTCTGTTTTGTAATTCAGTTCAAGGGTAACGGTTTTTACATTCCCTCTATAAGTGATATCTTATGAGAAGTGTCTTTTTCTGTGTGACTTATTTCACTTAGAATCGTCTTACCTAAATCCAATCATCATGCTGCTACTAGCCTTAGGACTCTGATTTCATGGCTGAGTGATATTCCATTGTACATAAGGACCTCAGCTTCTTTATCCATTTTTCTCTTTCCTGGGATATTTAAGGTGGAATGAAGTGGAGGTCCTTGTCAACAGAGCAGCCGTAAATTTGGGGTGCCTGTGTCTTGCTGATTTTCAGTTTTCCCAATTTGTACACCCATGAGTTGAAGTTCCCTATGCTCTCTAAGCTGTGTGTTTTAGATGTTTCAGGACACACCGTACACTTCTCCAGAGTGGCTGTTGGCAATTTACATCCCGCCCATCAGCGTAGCAAGGCTCCCATTTCTCCATGGCCTGTCCTGCATTTCTGGTTTGTACACTTTTTTCAACATGGCCCTTTGACCGATGGGAAGCGAGACTTCTTTGTAGCGCTGATTTGCCTTTCCAGGTTGCTTGGTTGGCCAAAAAGGGCGTATGCGTTTTTTCCTGAATATATTCAGGAAAAAACGCATACGCCCTTTTTGGCCAAGGGCATCATTGTCCACGTTTTGCCGGTTTTCATGTGCTTGAAAGGCGATTCGAATCTACCTCCTGAAATCTGTTTCCTGCAATTCTGCCTTGCTTTCAAATCCTCTTTGTTGCCTTCCCTAAATTTATCTGTGGACGAGAGTTATCATTTATAACTCTGCAGGTCTGTGAATTGCAGTGCCCCTGAGCTCCATTTTTCAACTCGCTTTCTTGGGAGCTGGCCGCAAAAGCGCAGGATTGCTTCAGGCCCTATTCTGGTTCCGGGGGGCAGGCTGAGCCTGTGGTTAATTCTTCTTCCTGATGGGAAAAAAGAGTGACCTGTGCCTGTCACAACACCTAGAGCTTGTCTCTCATTGGTTCCCCACTTCCCGTTCATTCTCAGGACAAATTGCAACCTGTACAGAACAGGAGGTTAAAGGTGCTGATTCTGCAGTGAAGGAGATTGCTAGTAGCGCGGCTGGAATGGCGAACCCGAGCACAAGGAGATGAGAAATGAGGTGCGTTTCAGAAACCTTTGCGATCAGACGGTGTACCATCTTCTGGGTTTCTCGTGCATGTTTTCGATGTAGGAAGATGCCCTTGAACCTGGAGATTTGGGTCCCATGGGATGGGTACCACGCAGTAGTACTTTAAAGGGTCAGCGTTTGCTCACCCAACCTCACCAATCCTCTCAGCCCCAAGAGTGTCCACCCTTATGTCTCATCTAGCTGTGGGTCTAGATATGGTCAATCCAGGTTGCATCACAGCCCCTGAACGAATTGTGTAAGAATTTCTCTCTCTTTCACTCTCTTTGTTTCATGCGTTTTTAAAAGTAATTTATTTTGATAATGGGGTTTCACTGCTTTTCACTGCTGTGTTTATGCCGCTTTACACCCGCTTGACACACTCCCAGAGAGATATCAATACATAGGTTTTAAGATTCTTACTAGTCAGATATATTCTTGTGCGGTGAATACGGGGTGTTGAGTCCAGTTCACTGAGCAAGGAGTAGGTCTTGTCTATTACATATTGGGTTTATAGAACGGTATCTGAGCTAATTTGAAACCCTTGTTTTATGCATCACCCCACCTCACCTTTCGCGTTAAGCAGCCATAGTGAGTTTTCAAAATGTGTGACTCTGTTCTGTTTTGTAATTCATTTCAAGGGTAACGGTTTTTACATTCCCTCTATAAGTGATATCTTATGATAAGTGTCTTTTTCTGTGTGACTTATTTCACTTAGAATCGTCTTACCTAAATCCACTCATCATGCTGCTACTAGCCTTAGGACATTGATTTCATGACTGAGTGATATTCCATTGTACATAAGGACCTCAAGTTCTTTATCCATTTTTCTCTTTCCTGGGATATTTAAGGTGGAATGAAGTGGAGGTCCTTGTCAACAGAGCAGCCCTAAACTTTGGGGTGCCTGTGTCTTGCTGATTTTTAGTTTTCCCAATTTGTACACCCATGAGTGGAAGTGCCCAATGCTCTCTAAGCTGTGTGTTTCAGATGTTTCAGGACACACCGTACACTTCTCCAGAGTGGCTGTTGGCAATTTACATCCCACCCATCAGCGTAGCAAGGCTCCCATTTCTCCATGGCCTGTCCTGCCTTTCTGGTTTGTACACTTTTTTCAGCATGGCCCTTTGACCGATGGGAAGCGAGACTTCTTTGTAGCGCTGATTTTCCTTTCCAGGTTGCTTGGTTGGCCAAAAAGGGCGTATGCGTTTTTTCTTGAATATATTCAGGAAAAAACGCATACGCCCTTTTTGGCCAAGGGCATCATTGTACATGTTTTGCTGCTTTTCATGTGCCTTAAAGGCGATTCGAATCTACCTCCTGAAATCTGTTTCCTGCAATTCTGCCTTGTTTTCAAATCCTCTTCGTTGCCTTCCGTCAATATATTTGTGGACGAGAGTTATCATTTATAACTCTGCAGGTCTGTGAATTGCAGTGCCCCTGAGCTCCATTTTTCAACTCGCTTTTTTGGGAGCTGGCCGCAAAAGCGCAAGATTGCTTCAGGCCCTATTCTGGTTCCGGGGGGCAGGCTGAGCCTGTGGTTAATTCTTATTCCTGATGGGAAAAAAGAGTGACCTGTGCCTGTCACAACACCTAGAGCTTGTCTCTCATTGGTTCTCCCACTTCCCGTTCATTCTCAGGACAAATTGCAACCTGTACAGAACAGGAGGTTAAAGGTGCTGATTCTCCAATGAAGGAGATTGCTAGTAGCGTGGCTGGAATGGCGAACCCGAGCACAAGGAGATGAGAAATGAGGTGCGTTTCAGAAACCTTTCCCGATCAGACGGTGTACCATCTTCTGGGTTTCTCGTGCATGTTTTCGATGTAGGAAGATGCCCTTGAACCTGGAGATTTGGGCCCCATGGGATGGGTACTACGCAGTAGTACTTTAAAGGGTCTGCGTTTGCTCACCCAACCTCACCAATCCTCTCAGCCCCAAGAGTGTCCACCCTTATGTCTCATCTAGCTGTGGGTCTAGATATGGTCAATCCAGGTTGCATCACAGCCCCTGAACGAATTGTGTAAGAATTTCTCTCCCTTTCACTCTGTTTCATGGGTTTTTAAAAGTAATTTATTTTGATAATGGGGTTTCACTGCTTTTCACTGCTGTGTTTATGCCGCTTTACACCCGCTTGACACACGCGCAGAGAGATATCAATACATAGGTTTTAAAATTCTTACTAGTCAGATATATTCTTGTGTGGTGAATACGGGGTGTTGAGTCCAGTTCACTGAGCAAGGAGTAGGTCTTGTCTATTACATATTGGGTTTATAGAACGGTATCAGAGCTAATTTGAAACCCTTGTTTTATGCATCACCCCACCTCACCTTTCGCGTTAAGCAGCCATAGTGATTTTTCAAAATGTGTGACTCTGTTCTGTTTTGTAATTCAGTTCAAGGGTAACGGTTTTTACATTCCCTCTATAAGTGATATCTTATGAGAAGTGTCTTTTTCTGTGTGACTTATTTCACTTAGAATCGTCTTACCTAAATCCAATCATCATGCTGCTACAAGCCTTAGGACTCTGATTTCATGGCTGAGTGATATTCCATTGTACATAAGGACCTCAGCTTCTTTATCCATTTTTCTCTTTCCTGGGATATTTAAGGTGGAATGAAGTGGAGGTCCTTGTCAACAGAGCAGCCCTAAATTTGGGGTGCCTGTGTCTTGCTGATTTTCAGTTTTCCCAATTTGTACACCCATGAGTTGAAGTGCCCTATGCTCTCTAAGCTGTGTGTTTTAGATGTTTCAGGACACACCGTACTCTTCTCCAGAGTGGCTGTTGGCAATTTACATCCCGCCCATCAGCGTAGCAAGGCTCCCATTTCTCCATGGCCTGTCCTGCCTTTCTGGTTTGTACACTTTTTTCAACATGGCCCTTTGACCGATGGGAAGCGAGACTTCTTTGTAGCGCTGATTTGCCTTTCCAGGTTGCTTGGTTGGCCAAAAAGGGCGTATGCGTTTTTTCCTGAATATATTCAGGAAAAAACGCATACGCCCTTTTTGGCCAAGGGCATCATTGTCCACGTTTTGCCGCTTTTCATGTGCTTGAAAGGCGATTCGAATCTACCTCCTGAAATCTGTTTCCTGCAATTCTGCCTTGCTTTCAAATCCTCTTCGTTGCCTTCCCTCAATATATTTGTGGACGAGAGTTATCATTTATAACTCTGCAGGTCTGTGAATTGCAGTGCCCCTGAGCTCCATTTTTCAACTCGCTTTTTTGGGAGCTGGCCGCAAAAGCGCAGGATTGCTTCAGGCCCTATTCTGGTTCCGGGGGGCAGGCTGAGCCTGTGGTTAATTCTTCTTTCTGGTGGGAAAAAAGAGTGACCTGTGCCTGTCACAACACCTAGAGCTTGTCTCTCATTGGTTCCCCCACTTCCCGTTCATTCTCAGGACAAATTGCAACCTGTACAGAACAGGAGGTTAAAGGTGCTGATTCTCCAATGAAGGAGATTGCTAGTAGCGCGGCTGGAATGGCGGACCCGAGCACAAGGAGATGAGAAATGAGGTGCGTTTCAGAAACATTTCCCGATCAGACGGTGTACCATCTTCTGGGTTTCTCGTGCATGTTTTCGATGTAGGAAGATGCCCTTGAACCTGGAGATTTGGGCCCCATGGGATGGGTACCACGCAGTAGTACTTTAAAGGGTCTGCGTTTGCTCACCCAACCTCACCAATCCTCTCAGCCCCAAGAGTGTCCACCCTTATGTCTCATCTAGCTGTGGGTCTAGATATGGTCAATCCAGGTTGCATCACAGCCCCTGAACGAATTGTGTAAGAATTTCTCTCTCTTTCACTCTCTTTGTTTCATGGGTTTTTAAAAGTAATTTATTTTGATAATGGGGTTTCACTGCTTTTCACTGCTGTGTTTATGCCGCTTTACACCCGCTTGACACACTCCCAGAGAGATATCAATACATAGGTTTTAAGATTCTTACTAGTCAGATATATTCTTGTGCGGTGAATACGGGGTGTTGAGTCCAGTTCACTGAGCAAGGAGTAGGTCTTGTCTATTACATATTGGGTTTATAGAACGGTATCTGAGCTAATTTGAAACCCTTGTTTTATGCATCACCCCACCTCACCTTTCGCGTTAAGCAGCCATAGTGAGTTTTCAAAATGTGTGACTCTGTTCTGTTTTGTAATTCAGTTCAAGGGTAACGGTTTTTACATTCCCTCTATAAGTGATATCTTATGAGAAGTGTCTTTTTCTGTGTGACTTATTTCACTTAGAATCGTCTTACCTAAATCCAATCATCATGCTGCTACTAGCCTTAGGACATTGATTTCATGGCTGAGTGATATTCCATTGTACATAAGGACCTCAAGTTCTTTATCCATTTTTCTCTTTCCTGAGATATTTAAGGTGGAATGAAGTGGAGGTCCTTGTCAACAGAGCAGCCCTAAACTTTGGGGTGCCTGTGTCTTGCTGATTTTTAGTTTTCCCAATTTGTACACCCATAAGTGGAAGTGCCCAATGCTCTCTAAGCTGTGTGTTTTAGATGTTTCAGGACACACCGTACACTTCTCCAGAGTGGCTGTTGGCAATTTACATCCCGCCCATCAGCGTAGCAAGGCTCCCATTTCTCCATGGCCTGTCCTGCCTTTCTGGTTTGTACACTTTTTTCAGCATGGCCCTTT